>NW_016107582.1:1120315-1189369 GCF_001604975.1 Cebus imitator | reverse complement strand
AAAAAAAAAAAAAAAGAAGAAAAACTACAGAAATAGAAGTTATTTTACCTGGAGAAAAGAAGATCTTCATTGTTAAAGAGGAAAAGGTTTATTCTCTCTTATGTTGAATTTCTACAAGGACCAATATATAGAAGTTTCCATATAAGAATGGACTTACCTGCAACCCATCTTTTCTAGATAGAATGGGCTGCCATTTTGTGAATATGGAATCAGCATTCCTCACCTGTTGGAGAGGTTGGAGAAAGATGATTTACACATTGGATCTAGATTTAGAACTTTGTGGTCTCTTCCAAATCTGCTATTCTGTGATTTTAAGGATGTTTAGGATAGTCACATGTGATTTTGGTGTACATAAGTTCTAAAACAATCAGTTATTTCAGGAAATTTCATGGCATTAAAAAACAACTCCCCCACACCAAATCTTTGTCGTTATCACATAGACAAAGCAGCTGGTTGATCGACTGGAAGTTTCAATTTGCTGGGTGGGTATCTAGGAGATGTAGCTTATTTTGTGCTTATTGGGTCATCTTGCCCACATACAGGCCTCTTCAATGTAACACTCCATATAAAAAGGCAAAATGAGTTGCAAAAAATACACACAAAACCCTGATCAAAGAAGTTCTTAAAATACATTAGCTGTAAAATTTCATTACAATAAGAATTTTGTGTTCCTTGCACTTACGGATTATTGTCTCTTTCCAGCCTTTTAATGTACAATGAAAAACCTCTAGATAGCAAATACTTGTCAAGCCCTGGCCAATTGTTCACTTGTTTTCAGAAATATTTGATAGTATAAAATATCTATATGACAAAATAAGAAAGTCAGTTCCTTGGAGTTTGTTTTAATAAGATTAATGCAATCAATGCTATGATTCTTTTTTTCTTCCTATCAACACCCCCTCTATTTCATTTTTGCTAGTCACCAGCTGGCTTTTTTTTTCCCACCACAAAATGACTCTAAACTACAAGATAATTCTACAAAAAGAAATTTGTTCCAAAAGTTACATGAAGCCAACTATGTCAGCAATGGAAAGAACTAGTACATTTTGTTTTGAAAATAAAAAAATCGTAGATCTGAATATTTGTCTACTTAACCTCCAGATACTCCACATGAAGAAGTTTGTCTTCACTTTTTTATTTATTTCTAAAACTATGAAGGTAAAAATTTGGGAATATCTTTAAATAGCGTCCCTTGTAAAGTATTGTAAAATGTTAAATTATAGTACAATAGTGTGTGTACTAGTTAGCCAAATTAGATGGTTAAATGGTTAGAATGCAATGCATGTACTGAACTTTTTATAGTTAGGAGTCAAAATCATGATGTGAGTTTTCATATATTCCTTAGTTAAAACTCTTGGCATTAAGTTTCTCAAGTATCTTTCTTTCCTTTCTCGATGTCTTAATGTTATTACACTGCACATTTAGTCCTAGGAGTTAGAAATCAGTTACAAAAATCTCAAACCAGACTTGTCCTGTCAGGGTCATCTCAACTTGTCATTCAGGGATTAAATGTTTACGTAGAAAAGCAGACAACATGCTGCCTTGAGTCTTATTTTCTCAATAAATACAAGCCAGTTCAATTCACTGCTTTTCAGGTAAAATGCCTAGCAAGAGCTAAATATCTGGGGACATCCTGCATTAACTTTATTCCTTAAGATATAAATTCCCAGGGGGCATAGCAAAACCCTTGAAGGTTAGACAATCATATTGGAAGAACTTTACATTTTCAGCTTTCCAGGAGACTGAAATAGAGGCTGCCCTGTTATCCCATGTCCTGGTAAATTCTTACCATATTTAGGACCTGCTCTAAAGCCTTTCAGTGCACCCTATGCTGTTTAATTGAAGAGCAAATCTGTATATTCAAAGTGTGCATTTTTTCTAAAAAAAGAAAACCAAAGTACTGCTCAAATATGAGGTCTTGTGGTTGCATATCATTTTAATAGAGATATACAGTAAGCACCATAGGTTTTAATTCATGAAAGAGTTAGAGCTTGCATGTAGCAAAGGATTAAGTTCTTTCCTAATTACTTTCTCAGAAAGCCAGTGGAAAATTAGATGCACTCCACCAGGCAATAAATACATCACACTAAACAAAATTTAAACTAAAGAACAATCAACCCCTTTTCTTTGTTGTTTCAAAGGAGAAGCGGATTAGACCTTTTAAGAAGAAGATCAAGAGCATTTTATGGGAAATTCAGAAAAAAAAAGCTATTTGGACTGAAATCAAAATGTTATGAATAGTACTGTCTAAGTAATGACACATATCAGCAGTATTTGTAACCATAAGAACAATGTGATAAATTTTAATCACTTGGGACTGCAGCTCTGTGGGAAGTGCTTACTACACAGACATCATTTATAGGTTTCCAGTTATGACCTATGTCTAAAAGACATTTTAATGATAACTGGAGAAAGTAGATAGATTGTCTTCCTAGAGTGTTGAAGTTCCTGCTTGTTGTCATCCTCAGCTCTATTAAAGAGCAGAGGCTTTCAAAGGTACACTTCAGCCTAGCAGTCAGGGTGCAAGACCAAAGGGATGGAACTATGTAAGATAAAATATGCCAGAAACGTACACTCCTCAGGATTTCCTGTGGGAGTCTGCCCAAAATAAAGCAATATTGATAAATATAAACTCTGGAACACAATTATCAACAGAAACAGAGTCTTGAAATGTACCCTTGAAATTCTTCTAGTTTCCTCAGGCAGGTCAACTATTGCAATGTAGCTGTGCAAAATTCTAGACCTCCCTACAGGGACAATTGCTTTAAATTATATTAAGGACTCAAAAACTCTAACATACATGCCAAAGGAAGGAGCTTAATTTGTTGGATGCTCTAAATCTTTGAGTTCACTCAGGGTCCTTTGGCCCCCGACCTTGAAAACATTTCTGGGGGGAAGAAAATGTAGTTTCAGAGACTCTGAACATCAAAAAATACTCAGTTGTTCAATTTGGTTTTTATCATTTCCCCTGTCTTTACTGCATTTTTGGAGAGAAAAGAAGCTCAGGTAATGCCGACAGAATACAAAAAAAGAGAAAGAAACAACAAAGGGAGAGAAGGCTTGTGTTCCTAAGCCATAAAGAACTGTCACGCTCCTTCACATTTCATCCCAATAACTTGAAAACCAACCCTTTTCATGTAGCTCAAAGTCAAAGAAAATTTCCTGACCCTAAGTTGCTTACTAGGCAAAAGTTTTGCAAGATTTGAGTTTTTGGTCTTTTATGGCTTCCATACTATTTCAAGCAAGAGAATAATTTCTCACAGCCAGGAAGATACTTGTTTATTACTACTATTTTTCCTTTCCCTCATTTGGTCATCGACAATGTGGGGGAAATGAAATGATTTCTGCCTCTTTTCTTTCTCATTGCATTCTGGTTTCAAAGTATTTAACTGCACAGAATGTTATATTCCTTAGTACAATTAAGAAAGCCATAATGTATACTATTTCACTCAATTCTAGCCATTTTACCATCAATTTGGGGTAAAATCTTATTTTTATAAGGTTATTTTAACAATAGGACTAATTATGAAAGTGCTTGATTTTTCAAGCCTTAGGCAAAATCTGTAGTGTAAGCACATCAGAAAGAACTAAGAATAGGAGACATGGCAGTAATCACTACTCTTCCCTTAAAGAGTCAATAAATACACATACATTTAAAGAAGCTTTGTTTTCTGGTTGGTAATTCTGAAGTGCGTGAAAAGTAACTTATTTAAAGGTAAGAGTGATCAGAGTGGTAGCATATCAAAAATAATAATGAAATCACCAAACTTGCCACTAAAGCCATATTTTAAACCTCCAAGTTTTCTCAATATTATTGTCCTTTTTACTGCTTCTACATTAAAATGTAAGACTTGGTGTTAAACCAGCAAAATAAAGAACTCACAATCAAGGTTTGGTATTGGACACATGGAAAGCACCAGAATTTATGGTATTTGTTATTTCTAAAGATGAGGCTCAAGTCCAGCTGTTTTGACTATCCAATGCCTGGCCCTGGCTCTGTTCACTAGACAACTGCTCTCAAGAAAACATGGCCCTTCTTCAACAAGGCTCAGCCGCAAGCACCGTCAGTAACTTGGCTCAAGATGAAGGGACTTAAGTCAATGTAAAAAGTTTTAGTCATAGAATTTTCTAGTTTTAGATGACCTTAACAACCTAGACCCTCCCCTATTCCTCCCATTCCACCAAGGAACAGTTCAATGTCCTGCCTAGTCTTCCAACCCAGGTCTCCAAATCAATGGCTTACTTGTTTTCTTTTGCTAGAAACACATGACCATGACAGGCTTTTGTCATTGCTATTCTTTCTTTTTCTTTATGTTTAATTTTTTAAATAAATAATGTTTTTGTTTTTGTTTTTGTTTTTTGAGTTGGAGTTTTGCTCTTGTTGCCCAGGCTGGAGTGCAATGGTATGATCTCAGCTCACCGCAACCTCCGCCTCCCAGGTTCAAGTGATTTTCCTGCCTCAGCCTCCTGAGTACCTGGGATTATAGATGGACACCACCACACCCAGGTAATTTTTGTATTTTTAGCAGAGATGGAGTTTCACTGTGTTGGCCAGGCTGGTCTCAAACTCCTGACCTCGTGATCTGTCTGTCTTGGCCTCCCAAAGTGCTAGGAAAAAAGACGTGAGCCACTGTGCCCAGCCTAATAAAGAGCTTTTTAACATTATAGGAAGTTATGTCAGTGGATATGTTTTTCCAAATGCTTTTTATTTTCTCCCAAGCTACTCTTTCAAGAATGCTTATCTTATGAGAAAGGGTCCTATCATGAACTGAGTGTGTGTAGAGCTGTTGAAAATACTGAATGATTACAGTACAGCAGAAGAATGATACCCAACATCAACTTCCTGGTTAGGTTAACTGATTACACTTTCTGTGATTAATAAGCAACCCTGCAGATTAGCAGTGAGAACTAGTTATTTAACCATAGCTGCAGCCCAGCATAGCTGTGATAGGTTATCTACTCAAGAAGTCTTTTGAACTATAGAATACTTTTCATTTCTTTGGTTTCATCTGAAACATGGTTCTAGCCCTTTCTCCATTTCCTATTTTATGCCCATGGATAAAGTTTAGACAAAGGAGCACCTCAGTTAGGCGTGCAATTCAAAGTCTCAGTGAATGAGGAAAATTCTAGGGCATAACAAATTGTGTTGCTGTTTCAGTTCATAAGACCTTTTTTGCAGATTCTAGGGTTCAGGCTAACAGAGATGTAATGATAATCATCTATCAAACAGAATAAGAAGAAATAAGTAGTAGGAAGAAGGTACATTATAGTTGATGGATAAATGATATCTTGTAAATTACAGAGGTTTGTATTTAGTTCTTAAGACAAGGATATTTATCAATTGCTTTTGACTTTTTCATTCATGAGGGATGTTTATTATTGAATAGTCAATCCAAACTGCATTGGACTTTTGAACTTCCCATTCTAATGGGAAGGGCTTGTCAGAGAGAAATCTGAATTTGCACAGATTTGAGAAGTGATGTAAGATAACACATACTGTGTTTTACAGCCTTTGAAGCTCAGATCCTCCCTGCATATAACACACACAGCATTCCAACACTCACAAAGCTTAGCTGTGATGAACAACTCCACTGAGACTGAAATTATTCAACTGATGTCCCATCCCCTTCCTCACCAAAAACCTCCTCCATGAACAGGCCCCTTTGAAGGCCTCTGTGCTTAGGAGAGAGATGTGGCCACATCAAGGATCAGGAGTCAATCTAACTCTAATTATCCATATTATTACTGCCTGGGAACCGGATCTGCAAGCCTCTCTAACCCAGACAGGGCAAGTGATCAGGTTTCACAACACCCATCCTTAATTGAGGAACATCTTTGTTTCAGTTTTCTTCATATTGCATCCACATTAAAACACCATCTGACTTGGTTAGGGTTTTTTTTTTTTTTTCTAAATCATAAGTTCTCAGGTGAAATGAAATTTTAATTATTAGACAATAGAAAGCATTTCTAAAATCTCTATCCCCAAATTCTTCTTTCAATTTGTTCAGTCTGTCAAAAACAAAGCATGGCTTAACCTGGGGTCATCAGCATCCTACTTTGGAAATAACATTTTTGTGTCTTTAACATGAGGATATCTTACACTTTTGGCTACTATCCTCAAACGGCAGGAACTCGCAATTGATGCACAATATCAATTTTAAAATAATAGAATGTGAAAGACCTTTCAGAGTGAAAAGATTGCTTTATTCAAAGCATGCAATTTCATTTTCAAGTAAAAGGGTTTTAGCCATCTACTATGAATGACTAGAATTTTAAAAACAACAAGACCACTCAGATATTTTTCCAAGACTCACAATCTGGAGACTCCCCATTTTGCCAAACCTCCCACTAGACAAGTAGGAAAGATAAACAAAGCAACAGACCCGTGAGTTGTACACGTTGACAAGACTGCAGGCCCTAGGATTAGAATGTTTCATCCTTATAGCCAATGTCTCCCAGAAGGACATCTAGTAGGAGGAAGAAGGAAGCATGAGGTTAGAAACTTACAAAGATTGGGCAGATAGTCAAAGCACTGGATAGCTGAGGCAGCCTGTAACTCATTATTAGCAGAACATCTCCAGGAGGCCCCTGCAAACATCCTACAGCCACCAGCAAAAAAAAAAAAAAAAAAAAAAAGAAGTCTTCTGAGAGTTGAAGCTTTGTGTTATGCCTGTACCCAATGCGGGGCAGGGTATAACCTACAGATGTTGGGAGAGTCCAGGACACACTGAAAGTGTAAAGCCTTGAATCAATGTTTGCTGAACTGAAGACATGGTGAAAATGTCATTGCCATGACTGCTTTCCTGCAAGAGGCAGAGTGAGAATGGGAAGGGAAGAAATTATGCATTGTGACATTTCAACTATCATTTAAAAATGATCAGAGGAGTAAGTGACGGTGTCAGAGGCACAGGGTACCAGAGGCATGCTTCGGAAAAGTAAAGGGAGCAGCCTTTTATTTTGGGTGAGGAATTTACTAAAAAAAATCCTGAAGGACTTCATGTTTACATTTATCCCAATGGTAAATATCCTAAGGATAAATATAATTCTGTTAGTGAAAGACAGATTCTTTTTGGCATTGCTCTTTCAGTCCATCAAGGAATCATTTACTAATCTATGGCTGTATTTGTTTTAAAATGTAGTACACAAAGGATCTGAGAGCACACTGGACTCTCACATCAGCAGGATAGGATCTAGAAGGACCACAGAGATCACTCACCCATTAATTCTCAATCCCAGCAAACATCGTGCTTCTTTTAATGACATATATTTTGTACTGCCCTCTTTAAAATCTAAAATAAAACTCATATAGTTTTTCCATGTACATGCATCATTTAAAAAACTTTAATAAATTTCCTACCATAAGAAGAAGAAAATAATTTAAAATAAAGCAACATGCTTTTCTTTTTTTAAAATTTTACTTTAAGTTCTGGGATACATGTGCAAAATGTGTAGGTTTGTTACATAGGTATATGTGCACCATGGTGGTTTGCTGTACCTATCAACCCATCATCTAGGTTTTAAGCCCCATGTGCATTAGGTATTTGTCCTAATGCTCTCGCTCCCCTTTCCCCCCACCTCCTGACAGTCCTCAGTGTGATGTTTCCCTCCCTGTGTCCATGTGTTCTCATTGTTCAACTCCCACTTATCAGTGAGAATATGCTGTGTTTGGTTTTCTGTTCCTGTGTTAGTCTGATGAGAAAAATGGTTTCCAGATTCATCCATATCCCTGCAAGGGATATGATCTCATTCTTTTTTATAGCTGCATAGTATTCCATGGTGTATATGTGCCACATTTTCTTTATTCAGTCTATCATTGATGGGCATTTGGGCTGGTTCGAAGTCTTCGCTATTATAAATAGTGCTGCAACAAACATACATGTGCATGTGTCTTTATAGTAGAATGATTTATAATCCTTTGGGTATATACCCAATGATGGGATTGCTGGGTCAAACAGTATTCTGGTTCTAGACCAGCAACATGCTTTTCAAAATGTGACAACTTAGGTGGAACTACACTAGAAGATACTATGAAGTAGTCTGAGGCTTGCACCTACTTACAGTGCATAAGTTTGTATTAAAATTAAGACACTATTCAAATTCATGCTGTAAACATCTTCTTCTATATTGGCATTTTGGAATATGGTCTAAATAATTATATTCTGACAAATACTTAGATTCACCATGAATGTGATAATATAAAATGCAGAGATATGGGAGTATTTCATTAGCAACTCAAATACAAGAAGAAGCTTTACATTTCTAGGAAAAGTTTTATATTAACATTTGATTAAATATTTTATGTTTTAATGCAAAACAGAATTGGCTTCTAGGCTCCGATAATAATAGATAGGTTTTTCCCTTGCACCACAGAACATTTGAAAGCTGTGTGTACATTTTCAGGCTGGGACTGTTCTGTACGTAACAGGACATCAGTCATCCCTGGCTAGGTCCGTTAGATGCCAGCATCACTCTTCTGTCTCAAATTTTTGCAGGAGCCATAGTTGTCCCTTTATAATTTTCCAAACATTTCTGTACTCAGATGTCTAGAACTGCTTTTCTATCCTTGCCTTCTTAATCTACAGATTTGAGTCCTGGTGAGGTTAAATCCTTTGTTCAATATCACAGTTGTTGATATTGAACACAGTAGCCAGAATCAGGATTAGGTACATGGATTTAATGGCCCTTTAATTAGTTTTAAAGCCTTTGTAAAATCTCTGTAATGGCTTAAGCCCTTCTATCCAAGCTTCATCCACTTTGTTTTCTTATATCCTGTAGTCTTTCTTTAAGGCCAAACCTGCATACTTGCCATCTGCCAAACATGTCAATTTGCTACTACTTGGTATGTGTTTTTCAGTTTTTATGCGGAAAGGATCCACTTTGATAATCTTTTTTCAAATATACTCTCTTCCATGAAGGATTTCTTTACACTCAAAACTAAAATGATCTCTCGCTCTGGGGCAGGAGTCCGCAATCCTGGGGCCATCCATGGCCTGTTAGGAACCAGGGGGCATAGCAGAAAGTGAGCAGCAAGTAAGCCCTAGAAGCTTCATCTGAATTTACAACCACTCATCACTGGCATTACTGCCTGAGCTCCACCTCCTGTCAGGTCAGTGGCAGCAATAGATTCCCACAGGAGCACAAACTCTACTGTGAACTGCACATGCCAAGGATCTAGGTTGCATGCTTCTTATGAGAATCTAATGCCTGATGATCTGTCACTGTCTCCCACCATTTCCAAATGGGGCCCCCTACTCACAGGGAAACAAGCTCATGGCTCCCACTGATTCTGTTACGGTCAATTGTATAATTATTTAATTATATATTACAATGTAATAGTAATAAAAATAAAGTGCCTAATAAATGTAATGCACTTGAATCATCCTAAAATCATCTCCCTCCTCAGTCTCTGGGAAAATTTTCTTCCATGAAACCAGTCCCTGGTGCCAAAAATGTAGGAGACCATTGCTCTAGGTAACTTCCACTTGACAAGCAGCTTGCCGTGTCACTTATTGACCTTCACTATTTGGGGAGGGTGTCTACCTTATAAACACCTCGATGGCAGAAACTAGACCTCATCTTTCATTGTGTTCTGCTTTCCACTAATCATCACTATACAATGCATAGTAGGCACTTAGGATTAGTTCTCAATTTTTACTGTTAAACCCCTGCAGTTCCTACAATCTTCAACAAGAGGGGTACTGATAATTGAAGTTAATTTATCTTACCCATCTCAGACAGAGGCAAAGCACAGCTTCAAGCAACATGGCCATGCTGGGGAACATCTGGGAAAGAACAACAGAGACACCCGTCTGGCTTGCAGCAGTCAGGAAATGAATGCTTCATTCCTAGCAACAGACCATTTTGTATTTTGGAGGCAGAGATATAAACAATGACAGCCTCTGTTAAAAGCAGCTGCAGTCACAAATCCCCCAACACGCTTCATATGTGCAAACTACAGGAAGGACTCCTGGTACCATATTGGGCTTCTCAGTAACACACAGAGAGTGGAGCAATCACTGTCAGTAGTGTCATCTTTGAACACAATGCAGAACAAAGTGTTCATGTTCCACTTGCCATGTGAGTGAAGGTGGAAGAGAAATGGGGTAGGGTCACTGACACCAGTTGGTCATTTTTTAGGCTGTTTTATTAACTCTCTGCAAAATCTTAACAACAATTTTATCCTTGAACACAACTTTTAAAATTTTAAGTAGAAAACAGCCTTCGAATTAAATCTACACCCATTTTATAGATAATCTCTACCTTTGGGTTTTACTTTTTCTGAGTGTTCACTGATTGGTTGTCAGGTTGTTTTGGTTATCGCCTTCTCATCTGAACGTTTTATTGTCAAAGTGCAACATGTGAGATCTAACATGATGTATTAGACCTATAAGTAATCAGGGAAAAATTTAGTTAAGCTCATGGATTCTTTGGAAATATGCATAAATATTTACAAATTATAGAGTTAAATCCAACTTTCTTTTTTTTTTGCTAAATGAAATATATCCCATTTTTTGTAAATGAGAAACATCAAACTCAAACGCTGGAAGGCATTAAGAAAGCAAAAGATGGAACACTGGAAAATTGATTCATAACTCCAATTACAAGGTAATTGCATATAATTTTCATAACTCCCTCTCTCTAACAGCTTTATAGATTTACACATCTAAAATGTGTATGTGCGTGTGTTTTTTTACAGTTGTAAGTCATTTTGGTAGGAATTTTGATGATTAGTTCTACATCTGGACAAGGAGATCTAAAGTCAATTCTTTCTTACACGTTAAAGACCCTAGTCATCATAATAGGGTGAATAGGGCTTTCTGGCTTTTTGCATTTGTGACTCATGGCTTATAATACAAAATTTTCAAATAGTTAAATTCAAAAGAAATGAAATCAGAGTCTATATGTTGGCAGTATGAGCAATGACTTACCAGTAGACATGACCACCTTTAGACTAGTCCACAGACCTGAATGCTTTCATTATTCGGTGCTTGTATGGTTTGATTAAATGGCAAATTCTAGTTGGAAAATATACTTTTAATTTAGAAGAGATTAATTCAAATAATTATCCTTGTTTGTTACATAAGATTTAACTAAAGTTTTATATTCACTGACCAAGCATCAAACACTAGAGATAATGACACACAAGATGAGTCAGCTAAACTTGGAGAACGTGGGAGGAAGAAACATTACGTCAGGAGTATGGAGGATGATCTAAAGAAATAACAAAAAATGTTTTTCTGGAATTATTTCTAGAAGTTAAATGTAAAGCATCATTGATAATGGTGTTTTTCATTTTATCAAATAATTATTACTGTGGAGATACAGTAATTATTTGGGGGGATTCATCTCCACTCCTGAATATCAGTTAGCACTCAGAAAATATCAGAATTTGTAAATGATTAATAAATTAAAGTATTATATAATTAGATAATTAAGAGCATAAAAACTATTTACATAGATTTTACATTGTATTAGGCACAATGAACTTGGTCCCCTGGTCCATGGGGTCTTGAAACCCGTTTTTGATGCAGGAGAAGAAGAAGGTGACCTAGCCCCCCTGAGGATGAGAAGCAGGGGAGTAACTGACTTAGAGTTTCTGGAGATTGGGCTGTGTGTGTGTGTGCGTGTGTGTGTGTGTGTGTGTGTGTGTGTATGTGCAGATGTTGACAGTGGACAGGAGTGAGCCTCCAGTTAATTGCAAAATAATAGATCGTATTACATGTCTCTCCCTCCCCTTCCCTTTGCTCTTTCCATGTCACCTTGTAGTCAGCATAGGAACAGCTTGGGTGGTAATTAGGCTGTCTCTGCCCACATTAGGAGTTGCTGCAGGGGAAGGCGCCTAGCTATTGTATAATCCTTGTTTAGGTTTTTCCACTGTGGGATTTGAGGCTGAAGCCTCCTAATGGACAAACAGTGAACTCTCTTGGGAAGAGACCTTTTTCCTGCCACTATCACAGCTGGGATGTGGTTTTCGTTCTGTTCTCCAAAAATGACTGTCAGTCAGACAACCTCTATATCCAAAGCCAAAGCTCACCAGCCTAGGTCTTTTTCATAAAAAGGATGGAAAATTTTCACTGAAGCACATTTTTTTACACCCAAAGTCATTGACTCCTGTCAGGTCACAGTGTCACCTTCAGCCTCTCTTAGCCCCAGAGGACCTGGGAATGAGCAGGATGTGATTTCTTTGTATTTTCTGGTCCAAATGATTCAATAAGCAGTGTGTTAGAAAATACTTTTTCTGGGTAATTAAATTCCTTTACATACTTTGCCTGTATTCATTAATTAAAAAAAACAGTAGAGTTTATTTAAAATAATTTGAAAAATAGATTGGAGAATTATGCGAGAAAATTATTTGGCATAAATTGTGCAGCAAGAGCTGCATCCGACTCTTGAGTATCATTGTGAACTGGGCACAGATTTATTTGTAGCTGCTCAAGAGTCTGGTGGCAAGAATCAGTCCAAATATTTATATGGCATAGAGTTTAGTTCTTCCAGCCAACACCCAGTTCTGACTTACGTTTCTTCACCTGTGTTCTTCTTACCTCTAGGTCCTCCGTTTTATAGAAACCCTTAACTTCTTATGTTAAAGAAAAGGAATGGAAAAAGTGACAAAGACAGTGATGCTAATCCAGAGGAATGGGTGGCTGGCAAATGTTAATGCTTCAGACATCAGGGAGAGTTCAGGGTGAAGCACGTTAGGGACAGGGGCTTTCTTGGGACCACTAAATTGGACAGCGTGGATTGCTGCCTATATGTGGAGCCTGCCTTGTGTGCAGAAGCAGCTGAAGGGAAGGCATTTTCCTTCATGATCATAGCACAAAATTCATGTTGAGCTTTGACTTTTGGTGTACTCTGGCAGTCAGTTCATTATGGCTGTTTTCATTGTAGTTGGCATTGTTGATTAGGCTCTGCTCCTCTGGATTGAGCTGGGCATGGGGTTATATCTCACAGAAAAAGCACCGCGTGTCGTTGGTAGACAGTATGCTTTGGCTCTGTGTCCACACCCAAATCTTACCTCGAACTGTAATCTCCACTTGTTGAGAAAGGGACCTGGTAAGAGATGACTGGATTTTCCCTTCATGCTGTTCTGATAGCGAGGGAGTTTTCACCAGATCTAATGGTGTAAAAGTGGCAATTTTCCCTGTGTGCTTCTTCTGCCCTAATGTAAGAGGTGCCTTGCTTCCCCTTTGCTTCTGCCATGATTGTAAGTTTCTTGAGGCCTTCCCAGTCATGTAGAACTGAGTCACTTCAATTTCTTTCCTTTATAAATTACCCAGTCTCAGGTAGTATCTTTATAACAGTGTGAGAACAGACTAATGTAGCAGACATGGAGTCAGTGCACCCACCCACCCTCTCACCTGCTCATGCTCACATATCCTCACCTGCTTCAAAAAGCATCAGTCCAGAAAGATTTCAGGAATAATCTGGAAAATGGCCTTCCCATGAGAGAGCTGGGAGAGCCACAACCCAAAAGCACAAAACATCTTATCTTTTAAAAAGGTTATTTTGAAATCCTTAAAACTTTGACAGACACCCTAAACTGATTTTTAAATGACGTCTTCACAGGAACTTAAGTTCTTTAGAAAAGACGAAAATATTTTGCTTCATTTACAGAGCAAGTATATAAGTTAATTAGACTTACGAAGGAGAGCGAAAAACTCCTGCAACTGTTAGTGGGAAAGCATCAGGGCTACTGCTCTTATTTCTTTGCCTTCTCCCTACTTCTCTTACTTATTATTTAGATATTTCATAATATGCAATACCTAAGATCTAAACATTTTAATGCCTGCTTATTAAATTATAACACTCTTATTCAGACAAATTAAACAAAATAGTCTAATAAAAGTGACTTTTGTTTAAGTATACATTAAGATATCACTTTATTAGGCATAGAAATGAGAAATCCCTTCTCGGCTGGTTTCCTACAGCAAGGCAAGTGTTCAACATGCAGTGCTGGTCATGTGTTCCTCATTCACTGTATACTACCAACGTCAACTTCTCAGGTTAAGAGGCATTAAATTTAGCGACCAGCTTTCAATAATAATAGTAACTACAATCAGTAATTTATGTACCTCTCATTTAGAGCCAGGAGCTGTTTCAAGCACTTTTACATCTATCAACCCATCTAATCCTGCAACTAACCTATGAGGTAAGTGTGACAATTATGTCTATTCTACAGAGTGGGGAATTCAGGCACAGGGAGGTTGCATGATTGCTTTGTGATCACACAGCTAGAAAGCTGGGGAGCTAGATTTTAAAACCAGATATTCTGGCTCCAGGGTATACATTTTTAACTGCTGTGCTATCCTGCCTCAACAGTAGAAAGAGCTTTGAATCAGACTTAAATAACAACAAATTCAGAGCGTTAGTCAAAATACAAATTGTGCTTCATTTTAGAAATCAATTTAGAGCCATGCATTTTAGTTTTCATGTTCTTTTTATTCATTCAGTAAATATTTACTGATGCTATTATAAGCCAAGTGTCTTCCAAAGGTGCTAGGAATAGAAATTTCTTCTCATGGAAACTGCATTCTCATGTAAAACATGAGACAAAGCCAGATTAGTTGTGAAACATAAACATATTTGGGATAAAACTTCATTTTAAGCACAATGTTTTTACAAGGGGAAAATATTTTGCCCTTAAAAATAGTCACCTAAATAAATTAGTTATTTTTATGATGAAAGGTATCCTTAAAATAGAATAATTATTCAAATTTTTAAAATTGGCAGGTAAAAGTTGTATATATTTATACATACACATGATGTTTTGATGTATATAACATTGTTAAATTATTAAATCAAGCTAATTAACATATCCATCACCTCATGGACTTACCTTTTATTGGTGTGGTGAGAACATGTAAAATCTACGCTCTAAGCAGTTCTCAAGTACATGTTATTATTAACTATAGTCATGATAATAATAATTATATTATTTGTTAATTATAAATAAATTGATATTTAGAACTTAGTCATCCTACCTACCTAAACTTTGTACTCTTCGGCCAACATCTCTCAATTTCCCATCTCTCCCACAGCCCTTGGTGGCCACCATTTTACTGTCTGCTTCTATGATGAGTTTTTTAGATTTCATATGTAAGTGAAATTATGCAGTCTATATTTGTCTTTCTGTGTCTGGCTTATTTCACTTAGTAAAAATTGAATAATTCTCAATCTTCATGTGAAGCCATTTTGATTCAAGGTAGACATACTTGCCATAGTGTTTTATGTGGATGAAGCAGAGTTTAACTTCTCAGCGACATTTGGACAGAAGTACGTGGTTATAAAATCAGAAAGACCTGGAATATTTTAGGTTAATTACAGTAAAGCATAAGAATATCAATTCCCTTGGAAAGGAAAAATGCAAACATTAATAATTATCTAGTGTCTTAATAAAGAACAGAATTAAAAGAAAGTGGCCTGGAAAAGGAGAAAAAGGGGGGGCGCCGAGTAGAGATACAGTACAAAGAAAGGTAAGGACAGCCAGATGCAAGTTGCATTCTCATTCTAAGACTGTGAAAGACAATAAAAAAGGATTTGAACAGAGGAAGTGAGGTGGTAAATGAGGAGGACAAAGAAAGTCTGTCCACTAAAAATCTTGGTTCAATCAAATTAGGACATTTGTGGCATATTTAAAAAATTATAATCACTTTTCAAGTGGGTGAAAAATAATTCAGGCAGCTGAGAAGCAGGAATTGACAAAGAGCTGAAGACAGTATGTAAAATGAAAAATACTGATGTACTTGTTCATTTTATCTGGCTTGTTTGAAAATGAGGATTCAAAAAATTAGAAATATAAAAATTGGCAAATCAGATATGTACTATTTATTAACCAGAAAGAAATTATATTCTTATTGCAGTTGACAGAATTTAAGAAAATAATCAAAAATATTTTTAAAAATCTTGGCTAATAAGCATTAATATACATTTAGATTATTCATGGAGTTACTAATTAAGTACCATTCATACTAACATGGTTAGTTACCAGACTCTATGGATACCTAAGAGAGTCTATTAGGTAAACATGATAAGGTTAATTTTTCTGATTACTTGACAGAAGTAAAATAGTAGCAAACAAAAAAGATGTAAGAGGGAAAAAATCATAGTTAAATTATCTATATAAAGAAAACAATCCCCATATAATGAAAATAATTCAAAGATTCTATGAATTAATGATCTGGAAAGATGGAAAGATGTTCAGTTTTATTTCATAGCATCTGAGGCCCATGTAACTAACAAAAATTAATATGGACTGACAAAAGTTAATTGATAATTAGCAAAAGAGAAAAAATTATAGACATAAAGAGTTTATTATTCATTTTATTACTCACTTGCAGAGACTGTGAAAAAGCTTATTTGAATTAAGAAGTGAAGAAACAGCACTACCTAAAAGCACTTAATACAAGTATACCTCAATTTAAGCAAAACTTCAAAATATAAAAATAAGATGTGAACATTTGCTTTATAAAGGAATTTGCTCATAGTAAAATAATTCATCATAAAATTTCTTAAAATATCAAAATCTCTTCTAAAGTATTTAAGTAAACATGAAAAATTTTAAAGTAACACTAATTTTCAATAAAATATAACTTAAATTAAGAAAAAAAGGATGGGGTCAAAATACTAAGGAAAACAGCATTTACTGTGCAGTGAGCAGTCAGGAACTGCCACATATATTATTTTATTTAGTTCTCTTAACAGACCTGTAGCATAGGTACTATTGACACATTTTACAGTTGAGAAATCAAAAAATCAGTAGACTTTAACTAACGTAACACAAGTCCACTTAGCTAGTAAGTGGCAGAGTTCCATTCAAACGCTGATCTTGCTGACTCTATTAGACTACATTCATTAAACTATTAGGCTATATTTTCTACAACCACAATAGACAGGTACACAAAGGAGTCAATAGTATTTTTTCCTACACTGTTATTTCGTGTTTAATGTGTATTTCTTTGGAGCTCCAAAATTGCACTCAATTCTTTTTGATGTGTAACCAGAATTGTGATTGCTGGATCATATGGTAGTTCTATTTTTAATTTTTTGCAGGAACCACCATACTGTTTTTCACAGCAGTGACACCATTTTACAATCCCACCAGCAGTGCGGAAAGAGTTCCAATTTCTCCTTCACCAACACATTTTGTTGCCAATAATTTTTGTTATGTTACGTTCTTTTCAATAATAGACACGGCTGGATGTCTATTATGTTTTTGACTTGCATTTTTCTAGTGATTGATGTGGGGAATCCTTTTCACATACTTGTTGATCCATTTGTATATTATTTTTGGAGAAATGCCTATTCAAATCCTTTGCCTATTAAAGAAAAGATTATTTTTAGAGCAATTTTTGATTTACAACAAAATTGAAAAGAAGGTACAGAGATGTCCACGTACTCCCTGATGCCATACAAATATAGGTTTCCCCATTATCAACCTCTCCTATTGGAGCAGTACATTTGTTACAATTGATGAACTTGCATTGACACATCATTATCATCCAGAGTCCATAGTTTACATTAAGTTTTAGTGTTGGTGTTGTATGTTCCATGGGTTTAGACAAATTTATAATAAAAGTGATCCACATCTATACTATCACTACCCTAAACATTGCCCATGCTCTGCTCACTTATTCTTTCCTTCCCTCAGTGCTTGGCAACCACTGATCATTTTTACTGTCTCTAAAGTTTTGATTTTTCCAGAAATGGAAGGTTTTGTTAGACTGGCTTCTTTTGCCTGTTAATATTCATTTAAATTTCCTCCATGTATTTTCATGGCTTGATAGCTCATTTGTTTTTAGTGCTGCCTTTCTCCATTTTTTAAATGGGTTATTTATTTTTTTATTGCTGAGCTGTAGGAGTTCTTTATATCTTCTGGATATCAACCCCTTATCAGATACATGATTTGCAAGTATTTTCTCCCATTTTGTATGTTACCTTATACTTTGTTGACTATGTTCATTGATACGCAAATTTTTTTGTTTGTTGTAGTCTCATTTACCAGTGTTTGCTCTGTTGCCTATGCTTTTGGTGTTATGTTATAGCCAATAAATCATTGCTGAATATAATATTGTGAAGCTTTCCCCCTATATTTTCTTCTAGGAATTTTATAATATTAGGTCTTACATTTATGTCTTTAATTCATTTGAATTAACTTTTGCATAAGGTATAAGGGAAGGTCCAACTTTATTTCTCTGCATGTGGATATTTAGTTTTCCAAAAGCTGTTTGTTGAAACTGTCCTTTCCCCATTTTGTGTCTTAGCATCTTTGCTGAAGATCATTTGGCTATATATGCTAAGGTTTATTTCTGGGCTCTCTATTCTATTGGTCTATTCTGCCTTTATGCCAGTACCACATTGTTTTGATTCCTGTAGCTCTGTAATATGTTTTGAAATTGGGAAGTATAAGTCCTCTAATTTTGTTCTTTTTCAAAATTGTTTTGACTATTTGGGGTCTTTTGAGATTCCATATAAATTTTAGAATGTGTTTTTCTAGTTTTGCAAAAAGTACCATTGGGATTTTGATAGGAATTGCGTTGAATCTCTAAATTGCTTTGGGTAGTCTTGATATCTTAACAATATTAAGTCTTTCAATTCATAAACATGGAATGTCCTTTTACTTATTTGCATTTTTATTTCTTGTGTAGTTTTCAGTGAACAAGTTTGTCACTTTCTTAAGTTTATTCCCAAGTATTTTGTTCTTTTTGATGCTATTGTAAATGGATTTATTTTGTTAATTTCCTTTTCAAGTTGTTCATTTTTAGTGTATAGAAACAAGTGTATTTTTTTGCATATTGATTTTGTATCTTGCGATTTTGTTGAATTTACTTATTGGTTCTAACAGGTTTCTGTGTATGGAATCTTCAGGGTTTTCTACATATAGGATCACATATTTTGCAAACAGATAATTTTACTTATTTATTTTAAATATTTTTATTGCCTAATTGCTCTGGCTAAGACTTACAATACTATATTAAATAAAAGTGGTGAGAATGGGCATCTTTGTCTTGCCATTAATTATAAAAAGGAAATGCTCTCGGTCTTTAACCATTGAGTCTGATAGCTGTGGACTCTTCATATATAGCCTTTATTATGTTGAGGTAGTTTCCTTCTATTACTAGTTGTTCAGTGCTTTTATCAAGAAAAAGTGTTAAATCCTATAACATATTTTTCAGCATCAAATGAGATGATCATTTAGTTTTTGTCCTTCATTTTGTTAATGTGGTACATTACATTGATTGATTTTTGTATATTAAGCCATCCTTGCATCTCAGGGATAAATCCCACTTGTTTGTGGTATAATATGGTATGTGGTATAGTGCTTTTAATATGCTGTTGAATTCTAATATTTTGTTGAGGATTTTTGCATCTACAGGGTTATTGGCTTGTAGTTTTCTTTTCTCATCTGGCTTATGTATTAGGGTAATTCTGGCCTCATAGAATAAATTTGGAAGTGTTCCGTCTCTTCAATTTTTTGGAAGGTTGGTGTTAATTCTTTAAATATTTGATAGAATTCTCCAGTGAAGTCATCTGGTCTCGGGTTTTTTGTTTTGTTTTGATTTTTAGTTGGAAGGTTTTTGACTGCTGATTCAGTCTTATTATTACTTATTGGTATATTCAAAAGTAATTTTAAAAATGAACTTTAGAAAGATACAATTTACATGAAAGAAAATGCTGCCAAAGCTCAATGAGTTTCCTGACACTAGTGTTCTAAGAGTGCACTACTGTACTTTTGAAACATTTGCTTTATATTTAAAGTGTCTTATTACATGTCACTTCACTAAGAGTCAATTAGCAAAATAAATATAACGTAATAGTTTAAGCCGCAAAATAAGTTAAATCCTCACAGAAGGTCTCTGATGGAGATAATTTATTTCAGAAATTGAAAAAAATTATAATGCTGTCCAATCTTTGTAAAGAACTGAGAACCAAAAGAACACTGATAAGCTTTTCAATCAATTCATTTTAATAAATTTAAATTTGACAATGATATGTGAAGTATTCCCTATGTCCAAGGCATGATGTAAGGTGTTGGCAGGAGCCAAGTACAAGAGACAGTTCCTATTTTGAGGAAGCTTAAATGCAGAGTGGGAAACAAGCAAGTAAAGAGTCACTTATGTAAGAGAGAATATTTACCAAAGAGGAGGCATTAGGTAGTACGAAAACGGGATGTAAGAAGATTCTGTGTGTGTGTGTGTGTGTGTGTGTGTGTGTGTGTACGCGTGTGCATAAGGAGGTAAGGATTGATCTCCTCCTGATATCTCTTTCATTGATGAGCTGTTAACTATGGTTAAGTCTTTTTCATTTTAGCAAACCTTAGGGAGGTAATTCTTGCAATATAAAAGCAAGGCCTACAGCATATGCTTTTAGAATAGTACAAAAGATGGGTTGCAGTAGAAAATGGGGGAGCAGTGTCCAAACATTGGTCTTTTTTTCGTGATGCTGATGAATTATTCTGATTATAAGACTTTGTTTTTCCAAACCTGTACATCTAAGACTCCTTAATACTGAATCCTCTTGAAAAGCAGAGAATCAGAAGAAGAGGAAAAGAAGAAGAGAAAACAGTTGACAAAGGAGGAATTTCTTTATTTGCCTATTTGTAGCCATAGATGGGATTGTGGCAAATGTCAGCTGCTAAGAAGGTGCATACACGTGCTAGTGTTTGTTAATGTGTCTGAGAGGCAAGCACACTGAGAGCTGGAGCTTCTGAGCAGACTGAACAATTCCAGACAGCTGGCAGGTCACAGCGAGTCATTAAAAACAGTTTACTTCCTCTCTATAAAGGAGGAATCCACTGGTCTGTAACACAGGGAAGTTATTATTTGTGTAAATGTCACTAAATTTAATGGATACTTTATAGTCTCCCATTTTATTTGTCCTCTCTCAGTGTTTTTGAACACATCCAAGCTCCCACAAGACTCTCCTTGGCTCCCATGATACCACATTTTCCTGGTTTTCTTTCTCTCTTGATGTTTCTTTTCAGTCTTGCCAGATCATTGCCCTCTTCCCATCTCTGAAATGTAATTTCTTCCCATCTCTGAAATGTAGTTTCATAGCAGTATCTGTTATTAGCTGTTTTCTTTCTCATGCCATATATTTTCCCTGGTAGATCTCCTCTGATCCCATAGCTTCTTCTCTCTCTGTCTTTCTCTCTCTCAATCTCTCTCTCTCTCTCTATTTTACCCACCATTCTATATCCTGTCTTCACAATCTTCACTTGCATGTCCCACAGAAGCCTCAAGTGAGTATGCCTAAAAATGATCTCATTATTTCTAGTCCTCTATTCTTAACCTGACCCTCTTTTTGTTTTTGTTACCTTACTCAATAGCTGATGCATTGCTCATCTTATGACCCAAAACAGCATTTTCGGCAGTTATCTTCACACGTCCCTCTTCCAAACTCCCAACATTTGATTAATCACCAGATTCTGGTGGTCCTATGACCTTGGCTTCTCTCAAATCTTTCCACTTCCCTGCATCCTCACTGCTCTTACCCTTGATAAATCCACCAGCCTCTCTCCATGGCTTATTGCAAGAGCTCTCTGAGCACCGTGGCTCAAGCCTTGCCTCACTCCCTTATCTATTCTCCACCCTGTGATCTTCCTGCCATGCAAATCTGATCATGCTTCCTCTGCTCCCCTCTGTTCTCAAGGTAAAGACCAGCCTCTGCATCATAGTTTATGAGACCCTTCACTGACTGAGCCTTGCGCTCTCTCCAGCCTCAGCTCTTGCCCTGTAAGCCTCATGTCAACTATGCAGGCTCCAGTTCTTCTGCACTCTTCCCTGTGTTTCTAAAACATGTTGTTAAGCACTATTTTGGTGAACTGTTCCTTTTCTACCCTTCTCAGTTTAAGTGTTCTCCCTATGAGTTTCCATAAAGCAAGGCAGTTCACCTCTACCTGCCCATCATATGGTATTGAAATTTTGCTTTTGCTTGCCTGTATCTACTACAGAAATCTAAACTTCTAGAAGGCAGAGCCCTTTTGTGGACTATTGTTCTCTAACATATCATAAAGGAGGTGCTCAATATAAATTTATTCACTCAATCAATAAATTGCAATGCATTCTAGGAAGGTTAAAGAAAATGTTTAGTCTAAAAAGGTGCTGGCTGTCAAGCACACATGTTTTCTTACACAATTCTTTCTTATATCCCCTTACTAATATCTTTCTTCCATCTCTAAGATCTCTTAGTACTTTCAAATAATGATGGAGTACCTAAGCCTCTTTGACACAAGTTCTATCTCTTTTTCTACAGCTCTAACATGTTTTTGCTTCCAGTTATATTTATTCTTTCTTTACTTTATTCGTTAAAGCAAATAAAATGGTGCAGGGATTCCCACTTCTCATACGTTATTTCCAGAATAATTTGACTTGCCTTCCCTTTCAATGCACCATTATTTCTGAAACAATTTCACTTGCCTTCCTTCTTTTCAATGCATTTTTATAAAAGTGGCAGATTATACATATTACTATATAATCATAATTTTATAATTCAAAATTACCATTTGACTGCTAAGCCGTAACGCTGAGATATTTTACTTTTCCCCAGATTTGTAAGGTTTTAGAGCTTTTAGCTCCTTGCACTATTACTTCTTTGTGCTGCTATGTAATAATAAGCTGCCTTGGCTTGTCTGAGGGTCCTCAACCCGTGTTTAGATTTCTAAGGTAGTAAGTTCAAGGAAAACTTAGCCACAGTCTTTATACTATAACCGCTCTGCCTCAATGTTTATACTTTATACTAAACATGTCTATAAGATTATACATTTTATACTTTTACATTTTTACGAGGTCATGATGACAAGGAATGCCACATCTGTACATCTGAAAGTGGCATTTACTTCCTCACACGTAATATAAGTAGACTTTTTATGATATCTTTATATGTTTAATTAGTTCTGGCACATCAAAATCAGCCTCCTTAATTGAACATGTAAATATTTGGAGACTATGGGTCTAATAGTAATATAACTTCTAATATTTTAATAATAAAACCTTTCCAACAGGAATAAAGGGATGTCAAATCTAGTTTATAGGCCAGGTAAATGTTAATTGTTAAAGGTCTTTAATGTTTCAAAGCTTTATAGCTGTGTTGGAAAGAGCAATACTGCATATTGCATATTTATTTAAGTTTGCGGTCCTCCACATGGGCATTAGCTTTTTTCCCTTTTTAGTCATATTCTCATGTAATTTAACTAGAAATTACATCAATATTTCCTGTTTTATGAATAAAATAGTTCAGCTCATCTATAGGGATACAATTCCTTTCCTTTGCTTGTACGCCCTAAACTAAAATTGAGTAAGTTCCATCTGGGCCTCTTGTCAGAAGTGGGCCCTCGTTAAGGTGTTCTCTACTTGATATTAGGAATTTATTGGGACACTGCCTCCCAAATTCTTAGGACTAGACTCTTCAAGTTTTTCTCATGAATAGATCCTTCAAGTCCATCCTCCTTGTCATCTGTTATGCCATCAGCCCCTGGAAAATTTCTTCTTTACTATACGAAACTGTCCTGTATATTTTGGTGGTCGATACTGACACCAAAACCGAAGCCTCAAGTGGCAGGGAATATGGTGCTTCTCTTTAATACTTTATAGCACATCATCTCAGATTTCCACTTCTAGTATGCTTGAGTAAGCTCCTTATTGGACCATGTCTTTTCACAGACAATAACCATAAACTCTGAAAGAAGTACATATTTAACAACATCAGTAACAATAACCTGAAGGCACTGATGAGTGAACAAAAGCAGACAGATGCTAGAAAGGAGTCAGCACTGGGAAGAAGGGTGCTGCGTGGGTGAGCTATCCATTTTATGTGTCTTTTAGCTTGAGGGCAGACCAAAGATAGTGCCGTACTGGGTGGCTAAAACTTCTGTGGAAAACCCAAAGAATTTCTGAATTTAAGAACCAGAAGCCAAAGTCTAGGGCAACCACAGGTGTTGGAAAATAAAAGCATGAGAAGAAAATCCTGGAAAGAAGAGAGCCAGAGAGTACACCTAGTTCTGCGTATAAATTCTTCCCAAATCTCTGACTGACTCCTGGACCGTGTATGTTTGAGACAGACTCAAAGATGCTCAACTAAAGATGAAATAAGGTTTTGAGCTGTCATTTGTGGTTTGGACTCAACCAAGTTAATTACCTGTTACACAACAAACAAAAAATCCTCTTTTGAGGATTTTGACATAAAATCCTCTTTTGAGGATTTTTGACATAACCTTGAATCTTTACAACATAACATTATCTATGCCCAGGATAAAATCCAAAATTACTCACCATACAAGGAATCAGAAAAATGTGACCCATTCCCAAGAGAAAAGACAATCAATGGAGATAAACCCTGAGGTTTAGTTCAGCCATGTTTTGAAATTTGGTGGCAAGGATTTTAAAATAGTTATTTTTAATTATTTGTCAGCCAACTATAAATCTGTATTTCTTTAGAGTATGTTTTTGAGTTTTACTTTGTTCCTTTGGGCTATCTTTACCTGTTTCTTTGTCTGTTTGTGATCATTTGTTGAAATTGGGGCATTTGAAAAAAACAATCATCTTCCCTATCATTATGAGCTGACTTTATGCAGGGGAAGACCTTCAGCTCTCAGCCCTGCTAGAGGTTCTAGGACCTCTGAAACATTTTCCAGAGATGTGTCTTCTCTGGGCTGTGCATGTGCTTTTAGCTGTCTTAAATTCCCTAAACAGCTTGCCCCAGCTTCTTCTCAGAAGTGTAATCTCTTGCTCCCTGGCATAGGCCTCCAAAACTGTAGGTGTAACATGCTGCAGCACTCACCTCTGTTTTCACTGGCTTCCAAACTATGCTGCCAGTCCCATCAACACTTCAAGTCAGGCAGTCCCTTTGCAGCTCCCAGACAAGCAAGAACACTGTATCACAGTTTTGTTTTGTTTTTTTTTCTGTCCTTAGGGAGGAGTCCTAGTACAAAAGATTTCTTCCAGTTGCACCTCTATGCTGGGTAGAGGAGGGTCAAATGTGAGTACATAAAATGCAATCAATTTTCCTACCCCTTTCACTTCTTGATTTGATGTTGGCTTGAGTATTATAGCTTCTCAACTGGTCCCTAGAGTTCTCATAAAGGTATTCTTGTGCATATATTGTTATAGTTATGTCAGTGTCTCTGTGGGGAACTCAAGCTTCCTTGTCTGTCGTCTTACTAACATCACCCTGTGACAAGGATATTAAACTAGCAATAATAACTTTGCTCAAGGACATAAACAAAAGTAGTTCACAAGAATTTTCAGTGGATAATTAGACTATTAACAAACCACATGGAAACTGTAGAGCTAAAGATACAATAACTGAAGGAAAAAAAAATCACTAATTGAGTTTAACAACAGATTCAAAATGATAGAGGAAAGATCCAGTATATTTTAAGATAGATCAATAACAATTATCCAAATGTGAAGAATGGAGAGAAAAGCACTGACTGACTGGTTTCTCAGGAACCTGTGCAACAATGTTGAAGGTCTAGCATATGTGTAATTGGAGTCACAGAAGAATATAGAGAGAAAGAATGAGGGCAAAATATATATATTAACTGAAAAATGTCAGAAATTTACACATTTAAGAAGCTCAGCAGAATGCACACAGAATAAAAAGCAAATCATCCTTCGGCACATCATACACTGCACAAAACTACATAAAAGTAGAAAAAAACTGAAATAGGGAAAAATAACATATTATGTATAGCAGAACACAGAGTCCAATGACTGCCAAAGTATTTTTCTTATGTTTTCTTCTAATAGTTTTGTAGTTTCAGATCTTACATTGTAAATCATTAATCCATTTTGAGTTGATTTTTGTTTATGGTGAGAGATAGGGGTCCATTTTCATTCATCTGTATATGAATATTCAGTTTTCTCAGCACAATTTATTAAAGAGGTGATCCTTTCTCCCATGGTATGTTATTGGTGCCATTGTCAAAAATCAGTTGGCTATAAATACATGAATTTATTTGAGTTCTTTATTCTGATCCATTGGTCTATGTGTCTGTTTTTATCTAACCCCATGCTGTTTTGTTTACTATTGTTTTGTAGTATATTTTGAAGTTAGGTAGTGTGATGATGCTAGCTTTGCTCTTTTTGCTCAAAATTGCTTTAGCTATTTAGGGTTTTTTGTGGTTCCATATAGATTTTTAAGATTTTCTTTTTCCTGTGAAGAATGACATCAGTATTTTGATAGGGATTACATTAAATCTGTAGATTGCTTTGGGTAGTATGGCCATTTTAACAGTATAAATTCATCCAATCCTTTATTATATGAGGTCTTTCCATTTTTGTGTATGTCTTAGGCAAAGATTATATGCTCCTATATTGACCTATTCCTAAGATGATGTCAATGAGAATTTTCTTTACCTTGAGGGGAAGTTCAACTCTAACTCTTGAAACATGCATGGCCCTATGAACCTGACGGAATAGTCACATAATGGCTTCACAGTAATATATTCCCTAAAGTTATGCTTATTTGGGCTTGAATAGCACTACACTTGTTATCAACATTCAGTCAAGATTAGTTTACTTGAATTTGAGCCTAGTTTCTTCTCAGTCTTTCCTCGTCAAATGTTGAAAAATTTTTGTACCAAACCTCACTCAGAGTTAACCTGTAACACATATAAAAAATGTCTAATTGCACTCACAAATGAATATCTGTTTATTTCCACTTTACAAAAGCATATGCGTTTAGATAAATTGTTCACATATGAATTTATGTAAGTGGTTGTTTAATTATACCGAAAAGGGACGTCTAGGGTAGCTCTCAAGTAGTCTTTGATACATAGCTAACTCCTTAGCAAGTTGCTGGGTTCCCAGGGCAAACAAGTGATCACCCACACTACCACGAATATGGATTGTGCATCTTTATTCTGTATTTTTTTTTTTTTTTTGAGACGGAGTTTCACTCTTGTTACCCAGGCTGGAGTGCAATGGCGCGATCTTGGCTCACCGCAACCTCTGCCTCCTGGGTTCAGGCAATTCTCCTGCCTCAACCTCCTCAGTAGCTGGGATTACAGGCACGCGCCACCACGCCCAGCTAATGTTTTGTATTTTTAGTAGAGACGAGGTTTCACCATGTTGACCAGGATGGTTTCGATCTCTTGACCTCATGATCCACCCGCCTCGGCCTCCCAAAGTGCTGGGATTAGAGGCTTGAGCCACCGCACCCGGCCTATTCTGTATCTTTATTGTTTGTCATACATTTGGTGTGAATACATGGGTCTTATTAAAGTTCCCTAATATATCTCAGCCCCAAATAACTGTGTATTCTTAAAAAGAAGGAAATAATTCACACATTCCTTGAATTCCTTTACCATGAGGGAGATGGCTCATTTTCTTAAATGTACTCTAACTTAACAGAGCCACCTTCATCCATTCATCTTTGTACCCTTGGAGAACTGCAAAAAAACTATACTCATTGGGAACACTTCATTAATTTATTTCTTTCAGTTCTCAGAGAGTACATAATTGCCTTAACCATCTTTCTCAGTTCATGGCACACTATTATCCTCAGTCCACAGGGGTTTCTGTGTTGTTTTATTTTATATTTCCTTAGGCTAACATGTTGTGCATTATCTATATCTTTGGATATATCTGTACATTTTTAATAATTTAATTTTTAATCAACAAATAATTGTACATATTTATGGGGTACAATATGCTGTTATGATAGATGCATACATTTTAGATTTGTGTATTCTCATAAAATATATATTGCTTTGGTATATATGTGTTTTATATTTACAGTAGCATTGTGCTATAGAACTTGCTTATTCTTGGGCCTGGCATGGTGACTCATGCCTGTAATTCCAGCACTGTGGGAGGCCAAGGTGGGTGGATCATCTGAGGTCAGGAGTTCGAGACCAGCCTGGCCAACATAGTAAAACCCCTATGTCTACTAAAAATACAAAAATTAGCTGGGCCTGGTGGTGCAAGCCTGTAATCCCAGCTACTTGGGGGCTGAGGCAACAGAGTTGCTTAAACCTGGGATGCAGAGGTTGCAGTGAACTGAGATCACACCACTGCACTCCAGCCTGGGTGACAGAGCGAGACTCCCTCAAAAACAGAAGCAAAAAAACCCAAACTTCCTTATTCTTGTTTTTCAAAATAGTAAACACAATGCTTTTTAAGAACTATTCATATGTTATGTATGCATGTATTGGTGTTATTTCTAAGTGGTACATAACATTACAAGGTATACATCTACCAAATTTCTTTCCACATTTCCTGGCATGAACACTTAAAATACTCCCAAATAGTGCCATAATGAATATCCTTGATCAATTCTTTCAGGTGTATACACCAGAGTGGGAATCCTGGTTCATCAGATGAACAGAAATTGCCCTGTAGGTAGGCTTCCACCTACAGTGCATGCAATTTCTGTTTCTACCTTCCTAAATCTTACAATCTCTTGACATAAAGTGGTATCTCATTATTTTATTTTTCTCTGATGTTTAGTGAAGCTAATATCTCTAAATATTGAATGTCTTTATTGCCAATTTATATAATTTGTTTGCTTTCTTTTTCATTTCTTGCTTTTTATTTTTTCATTTGCATGAGTTTTTTTATTTATGTATATTCTGGATACTAATCCTTTGTCAGTTTTAGATATTTGCAAATATATTCTACTAATTTGTCATTCATATATTAACCTTTTATGTAGCATGTTTTGTTGAGTTACAAATATTAATGCATATTTATCTTGATTATTAAAGCAAACGAAAATAAACAAAAATGTGAACGTGAGTACCATGATTACTAAGCTCATAGTAATAAAAAGATTTCCTGAAATATTTATAAAAATTTTATTCTCTGGGCCACAAATAATCTCAGGAATCCAAACTCAAAAGAAACTTTTTTTCAAGTTAGAGTTCATTATTTTAGCATCATAAGTTTTCCACCTATAAAAGTTAAAAAGGCATTATTCTTCTTTTTAAACTTTACAGATTTGCCTTTCACATTTAATTAATTTATCTCAAATTCATATTTGACATGTTTAAAGATTGAATTCCAACTTTTTTCCAAAAAATAATCCCAATTTTCCTACCCCCTCAACTATACAATCAATTTTTCTCAATTATTTGTAGTATAATATTTAGCATGTAGTAGAACATCTTCATAAATACATGGGCGTGTTGGCAAGCATTCTGTTCTGTTTCACTGATCTATTTGTCAATTTCTCTACCGATATTAAACTGTTTTTATTATTATGGCTTTGTAGTGCATTTTAACATTTCATAGGCAAGGCTGGAGTCCTCCTATTTGTTCTTCCTTATCAAAATTGCTCAGCTCTTTTTTGAATATTTACATAGTTATTGGTATACAAATGTCAGGGTCCTCAAAATATTCATTTTGAATTTTGATTGAGAGTTGATATGGTTTGGTTCTGTGTCCCCACCCGAATCTCATGTTGAATTATGATCTTTAGTGTTGGAGGACACACCTGATTGGAGGTAATTTGATCATGGGGGCACATTTCACCCTTGCTGTTCTCATGATAGTGAGTGAGTTCTCATGAGATTTGGTTGTTTAAAAGTGTGTAGCACTTTCCCCTTTGCTCCCTTCCTCCCTCTCTGACATGTGAAGACATGCTTGCATCCCCTTTGCCTTTCTGCCATGACTGTAAGTTTCCTGAGGCCTCCCAGTCATGCTGCCTGTATAGCCTGAGGAACTGTTAGTCAATTAAACCTCGTTTTCTTCTAAAATAACCCAGTCTCAGATAGTTATTTATAGCAATGTGAGAATGGACTAATACAGGAGTGTAAAGAATTTGTAGATAAATTTGGAGCAAGATCATTATGTTTATTAAATAACTCCATCCATGAACATAGTATCTTTTCTTTACTGAGATTTTCTTTTATGTTCTAAAATTAAACTTTAACAATTATTTATGAAGTCCTTGTCATTCTTGTTAGATTCATTCCTAAATTCCTTTTGTTTCTTTATTTTTGTTATTATAATAAATGGTATCTGTAGTACTTTGCACTGTGTCATCTTGGTCAAATTTGAACTATGTCAGAATTTCTTTGTTGTACATTTCCATATTGTCTAGAGTTGATCAAAAGAGGAATTTGTGTGAGATTTGGAAGGTTGAAGTGAGGAGTACCTATTATGAGCTGACAGTTATTGTGATTGGTTGCAGTGACAGATACAGAGGTGGCAATGGGTTCCAATTTATCTTCAGTCTTGTCTGCTTCATGTTCGGTTCTTCCCACCTGCTGACCCTGTTGACTAATAGAAATCCCAGATCCATCACCAGATTCTTGGGAGCAAAATCACAGAGGTGGTAGCAAGAAAAAGGACAGCTTCTCATAGACCTTTTCAGGAGTCTTCCCTTTCCAGTCTGATTGAGATGGCAAAATATGCTAGCCTTCTTAGATTGATTGACTTGGGGCTCCTCTGGTCTCCAAACTTTCTTCTTGGACATTTGCTTCCCCACTTCCTCCCACAAGGAGGTTTAATTTCTATAATAAATTGTCATTCTGTAACTCAGTTTTTTCCTGCGTCCTATATTGACTCCTTACTCATAAAATACCTTGTTTTTTTATGTATTTTTTCTGCTTTACTTTTTACTTTTTTAAAAAAATTATTTTTATTCTATTATAATTGGAGAATTTAGCTTCTTTGAGTTCGAATTCCTGAGATTATTTGTGGCCCAGGGAATTTTCTTTTTTTTTTTTTTTTGAGTTTGCTCTGTCGCCCAGGCTGGAGAGCAGTGGTGCAATCTCAGCTCACGGCAACCTCCGTCTCCCTCTTTCAGGGGTTATTCCTCCACCTCAGCCTCCTGAGTAGCTTGGACTACAAGCGCACACCACCATGCCCAGCTAATTTTGTATTTTTAGTAGAGAGGGGGTTTCACCATGTTGACCAGGATGGTCTCCATCTTGACTTCATGATCCGCCCACCTCGACCTCCCAAAGTGCTGGGATTACAGGCGTAAGCCACCACACTCAGTCGAGAATCAAATTTTTATAAATATTTCAGGAAATCTTTTTATTATTATAAGCTTAAAAATCATGGCACTCATGTTTACATATTTGTTTGCTTTAATAATCAAGATAAATATGCATTAATATTTGTAACTCTATAGTTCTGCCTATATCGCTCAAGAGTTATTTCAGTTCTTCCTTTTTATATTTTGAGGTTATATTGTTACATGCATATTTATTCAGGATAATTAAAGCTTTTTGATCAGCTACTTATTTTACTTGTAAGAATATTTATCTCAGTGCTTTATAATGTTTTCCATCTTGAGTTGAACCCAAGTTTTCTTTTGGTGCATATTTTTTCATGGCATGTCTTTTTTATTCTTTTAAGTATTGTATGTCCTTTAGTTTTTGTTGTTGTTGTTGTTGTTTGTTTGTTTGTTTGAGATGGAGGCTCACTCTGTTGCCCAGTCTGGTGTGCAGTGGAGTGATCCTGGCTCACTGCAACCTCTGCCTCCCAGGTTCAAGAGATTCTCCTGCCTCATCCTCCTGAGTAGCTGGGACTACAGGTGTGTGCCACCACACCCAGCTAATTTTTTGTTTTTTTTTTTAGTAGAGACAGGGTTTTACCATGTTAGCCAGGATAGTCTCGATCTCCTGACCTCATGGTCTGCCTGTCTCGGCCTCCCAAAGTGTTGGGATTACAGGCGTGAGCCACTGCGCTCCGCCTTGTCCTTTAGTTTTTAGTGTGTGTTTTGTGGAAAATATCTTTGAATATTTTAAATTCCAGTTTTGAATGTCTCTGCTTTTAGGAAAAGTCATTCATATATTCAGTAAATACTGAATGCTTATTTTGTGTCCGACATTGATCACAGATAAGAATCCTTGCTCTGTGGAATGTGTTCTGCTAGGTGGGGCACACAGGCCCACCAAAATGTATAAGTAAAATATATAGTATATAAGATAAATGTTATAGAGAAAAATAAATCAGGAAAGTGAAACTAGTGAGAGGAAGACATGGATCAGAGAAGACCTCTTTGATAAGTGGCATTTGAGAAAAGACCTGAAAGAGGTAATAAAGTGTGTCAGGGTCCAGTTGAGGAAAAAGAATATTAGGGAGAAGAAAAAACTATTGCCAAACCCAGATGTGAACTAGAGGAACATAGAAGTGGCCAGTGTGCCTGGAATTGAGTAACTGAATGATGAGTGGTAAGAGATGAATGCAGAAAAGGCAGGAGAGGCCAGAATGCTTATGGTCTTGTACGCCCAAGTAAGGACTTTACTGTAATTAGAAGCCAGTGCAGGATTTAGAGCAGAGAATTAATGTGATTCCACTTACATTTTAACAGATTCTAATTCTTTTGTTGGGAATGAATTCTATAGGGTAAAAGTAGGGAAGATTGATAAAAGAACAATACAAGCGAGGAAAGGTGATGGCTTGGACCAGAGTGCTCACATGAAGGTAATGAGAGGTGATGAAATTCTGCATATATTTGGAAGGCAGAGCTGGCAAGCTTGGATTGGATGATTTATTGGATGTGTTGTGAGAGGAAGCAGAGACAAAAAAGACTTCAAGGATTTCAGCTTTCCTAAGCAACAGGAGAGAGTTTCCAATATCAGCAACAGACAGCAACAAGAGCTGGTCTGAGAGGAGGATAGAGGTCAGGTTTTGGTTTTGCTCAGTATGTGCTAGGTTTGAGATTCTAATTAGACATTCAGAAGAAACTAATGTGCAGGCAGTTTAGACACACAAGTTGAGGGCTCAGTGGAAAATTGCTGCAGATGTACATTTAAGAGCTGTTAGCTTGCAGATGGTGTTTAAAGACTTGAGGTAGAATGATATCACAAAGCAAATGAATGCACTCAAGAGGAAAAGTTCAAGGTTTGAGATCTGAAGTACTAGAATATTCAGAAACCATGGAGATTAGATGGAATTGGTATGAGTGATTAAGGACAGGTTAATGAAGCAGAAGGAAAATTGGAAGATTGCAGTGTCCTAGAAGGAACTGGTTTAACTGTATCAAACGTTCTTGATAAGTCAAGAGAGTTTTGATAGACTCACTTATTGCACTGTGGAAATATATTTCTGTAATTTCATTTCACAGTTTTTATTCACCATACTTTCTTTTCTTTTTCTTTCAGAAACAGAGTTTTGTTCTGTTACCCAGGCTGAAGTACAGTGGCGTGATCACAGCTCATTGTAACCTTGAATTCCTGGGCTTAAGCGATCCTCCCACCCCAGTCCAGCAGCTGGAAATAGCCTGCACCACCATACCTGGCTAATTAAAAAAACACTTTTCTTTAGAGATGAGGTATCACTGTACTGCTGAGACTGGTCTTGAACTCCTGGATGCAAGCAATCCTCCCACCTCAGCCTCCAAAGAAGCTGAGATTATAAGCATTCACCACTGTGCTCAATTTTTTTCTGTATTTTCACCTTTCTCCATTTCTTAGGCTAAATCAAATTTTCTTCTACTGATTTTAAAGATATTCATTTATTTTCCTGGTTATTACAATGACTTATGACATATATCTTTATTTCTTGATTATCTTTATTAAGATATAATTTATATAGGAAAAGACACACATATTTTATAGTACATTTTGATGAGTTGTGGCTGCTTTGAACAATTGTGTGACTATTACAATTAAAATATGAAGCCATTCCATCACTCCCAAAACTTCCCTTGTGCTCTTTCTGCCTTGATCTCACCTCTGCCTCTCACTCCCACCCTCACTACTCCAACCCAGATAACCATGGCTCTGCACTGCCTCACCTTAAGTTAGATTGTTTTTCTCAGGGGAAAAAGAGGGGTCAATATAATTAATATAATATGCACTCTTGTGTGTTTGGCTTTTTTGGCACAGCATATTTTTGAGATTTATTCACATTGTTGTGTACATGAGTAGTAGTTTCCTTTTGTGGTATTCAATTGTATCAGCATACCACACTTTGTTTATCAACTTACCTCTTGATGGACATTTAGGTTGTTTCTAGTTTTTGACATTAATGAATAAAGTTTCTGTAAACATTTGTCTACCAGTCTTTGTGAATACATATATTTTTTGTGTCCTTTATAGGGACATGGATGAATCTGGAAATCATCATTCTCAGCAAACTGACACAAGAACAGAAAATCAAACACTGCATGTTCTCACTCATAGGCAGGTATTGAACAATGAGAACACATAGACACAGGGAGGGGAGCATCACACACTGGGGTCTGTTGTAGGGGGCCAAGGGAGGGACAGCAGGGGGGTGGGGAGGTTGGAGGGGGAGAACATGGGGAGAAATGCCAGATGTAGGTGATGGGGGAATGGAAGCAGCAAACCACATTGCCATGTGTGTACCTATGCAACAATCCTGCATGATATGCACATGTACCCCAGAACCTAAAGCACAATTAAAAAAATGAAATAAATTTTCACCTCTTTTGGGTAAATTCTTAGAAGTGAAATTATGAAGTCATATGACTAGTATAAGTTTAACTTTATAAGAAACTGGCAAATTATTTCCTAAAGTGGTTTTAGAACTTTTCATCCCCACCGCTAACAACATTTAAGCATATTATTGGCTTCATATCCTCTGCCCAATTTCTGTTATTAATAGTTCTTTATACATTCTGAATACACATTGTTTGTAAGGAGGATAACCAGATAAAATACAGGACAACCAGTTCCATTTGACTTTCAGATAAACAACGAATAATGTGCCAGTTAATACATGGTCAAAATATTACATGGGGCAGACATCTCAAAAAAATCATTTGTTGTTTATCCAAAATGAAAATATAACAAATTTATATTTGTATATTTGGATGTGTATATGTTCTTTGTTTTTATTTGTTAAACCTGATGTCTTGTCTGTATGATACACTTATTGAAAATGTTTTTCCCCATTCCATGTCTTGCATTTTATTTTCTTGTGTTTTCCAAAGAGCAGATATTTTAAATTTTTATATAAATCCAATTTATCAACATTTTGAAAGGATTCATGCTTTTTGTAGCCTGTCTCAGAAAACTTTGGCTACTTCAAGATCACAAAGATTTTGTATTTGTTTTCATTTAGAAGTCTTACATTTTGACTTTTGCATATAGGTCTGATTCATTTTGAGTTAATTTTTGTGTATAGTGTCAAGTAAGGGTCTAGGTTCATTTATTTCCTTATGTATAGCCAGTGGTTCCAGCACCATTTATTGAAAAGACATTCCTTTTCACATTCGCATGTCCTGGATACTTTGTTGAAAATTAAGTACATATGTACACATATATACACTGTATATATGTGTATGCACACACATAGGCACACATAATATGCAGAGGTTAATGGAAGAAAGTGCAAAGTAGAATATATAGAGTTGAAAATGGATAATTAGTAACTGGTAAATACTTATGTTTTTTTTTAACTTTTAAGTTCAGATGTACAAGTGCAGGTTTGTTACATAGGCAAACTTGTGTCATGGGGGTTTGTTGTACAGATTATTTCATCACCCAGATATTAAGCCTAATGCTTACTAGTTATTTTTTCTGATTCTCTCCCTCCCCCTACCCTCCACCTTCCAAAAGCCCCCAGTGTGTTTTGTTCCCCTCTGTTTCCATGTGTTTTCTTTTAGCTCCCACTTATAAGTGAGAACAAGCAGTATTTGGTTTTCTGTTCCTGTGTTAGTTTTCTAAGGATAATGGCCTCAAGCTCTATCCATGCCTCTGCAAAGGAGATGATCTTGTTCTTTTTTATGGCTGCATAGTATTCCATGGCATAAAGAATTTTCAACTATATGTGTATATTCTATTCTGAACTATTCTTTTCCAATTTGTATGTCTGTTCTTTGTATATACCATTACACCACTACCAGACTTTATTGGTTATTAGAGCTTTATACTAATATTAAATCTAATATTAACATGACTATTTGTAACATGTCTTAGAATTTGATCATTTAAGCTCTCTGACTATTTTTCTTTTTAAAAATACCTTTGGCTATTCTAGGTAATTTACATGCTTTTATGGTGGGTGTTTAGACTTCATCCATAATAAACTTTGGTAGTCTCCAGTAGCCAAAAACCACATGACTTTGGTAAGGCAAACGTGTGTCATGGGGGGGTTGTTGAATTTAGTAAGGTTTTTAATTCAGTCAAAGAGTAAACAATTTCTTTAGGTCATTAAGAATGAACACCCCAAATAGGTATTTAGAGATATAAACTATTTGATTTCTGATTTTATATTTAGTTTTCCTTCCTCCTACTTACTTTGAGTTTAATTCCCCCCCCTTTTTATTGTTCTTCAGGTGAATGCAGATTATTGATTTTTAGATCTTTCTTTTGTGAAAATTGAATATATGCCTTGTGCTATTCTTGTCATACCCAACTAAATCAGAGTTAAGGGGCAGGAGGAAAAATCACTCAGGGCACGTAGTACCAGTTCAAAAAATCATCTGCAAGCCTAGTCGCTGAAACAGTCTGCTATAACCATAGTATCAGTTTACCTACTAGCTGCCAAACAACCTGCTGTGCCTCCAAGACTGGTTTTACCTACTGCCATCATTCACCAATCAGATCTTGCCAGCTCCCCAAAACTTTGCTAGTGCCAAACTTTCTTGTCACTAGCTTTCTTTCAAAACAGTATGTAACATTTATCTTTCTACCAAAACTCTCAACCTTTTCTTCTTTGAATATATCAAAGACTGCCCTGATTTGTGTGTACGACCTGAATTGCAATTCTGTTTTTATATATGTGCATTCCCAGATAAAATGTTTTGCCTAGAAATTTGTGTCTGTATTTTTATTTGACTTTGACACTTTTAATGTAATATAAACATTTAAAGCAATACTTCAGTAGTATCCCACAATTTTTTGGATGTTGTATTTTCATTTTCTTTAGTTAAAATATTTTTCAATGTTCCTTGTGACTTATTTTTCGATCTTAGAATGATTTAGCATTATATAACAACTTCTGGAGGATTTTCTTTTTCAGATATGTTTTACTTATTGATTTCTGGCTTAATTTCTCTGTTGTCAGAAAAGATACTTTGTATATTTCAAATTTTAAAAAAAGCATTGAGATTAGGTTTATGGGCCATAATGTGGTCTATCTAAATAAATGTTCCATTTACACTTAAAAAGAACATTTATTCTGCTTGCAGGAGGCTGAATGATGGCCACAAAGACATCAGGTCCTAATCTCTGAGACCTGTAAATGTTACTTTATTTGGAAGAAGGGTCTTTGCAAATGTGCTTAGTTAAGGATCCTGAGATGGAGAGATTATCCTAGGTTGTCTGAGTAGGCCTAATGTTATTACAGTGGTTCTTCTACTCCTTTATAAGGGCTATGAAAGGGAGGCAGGAAAGTCACATGTCCATGGTAATAGAGATTAGAAAAATACGATTGCTGGCTTTAAGGATGGTAGAGGGACATAAAGCCCAAGAATGTGGACAGCCTCTAGAAGCTGGAAAAGCAAAGATTCTTCCCTAGAGCCTCCAGAAGCAATGCAAGCCTGCCAGCACCATAATTTTAGCTTAGTGAGAATTCTGACTTCCTGTCCTATAAGGTAGAAAATTTATATTTGTATTTGTGGTTTGTGATATTTGTTCTCTAGATTTGTTGTACTTTGTTACAACAGCAATAGGAAATTAATACAAATGCTCCATGTGTTTTTTTTTTAGAAAGCCATAATTCTGTTTCTTTTTGAATTGTTACAGAGAAGCTAATTATTATGTATCTTGTAGGATAGTTTTCCAAAGTATAGAAAATATTGAATAAAAAAGAACATAATTCGATTCCTTCTATAAAGTAAATGTTCTGCAAATGTTGATCCCCTTTCCTCTCCTCACATGTTAGGAAGTACAACATTATTATGGAGTTCTAAACAGAGTGAATGAAATAATTGAAACAATGCTTTACAAAGATCTATCTTGCAGCAGTTGCAGATGGGTGAGCAGTGAGGGGCTGCTGCAATGATCTAGGTATTGGCTGATAAGGCACTGGCCTGTAATGAAGACAAAGGTCATAGACAGGAAAGGAAAAGTCCAAGTGATATTTCAGAAGAGTTAGTGAAATATTGAATATAAGGAACAAAAAGGAGAAAAATGCCAAAGATGACTTTTGGCAAATATATTTCTGCCAGGGTTAAGTTGAAAAGCACCATCTAAACCTTTAAAACCTAGGTCTTACATGAAAACCAGTTAAGGCTGTTGTTCTCTCTGACCATGAGCTAATGTGAGAAGCCTCTATTGTTAGTGCTTCAGACCATCATCCTCCAAGTTGCTTGTCTTTTATGATAAATTCTTGACAGCAACCGTATCAGATATGGTCTAGGACAGTGTTTTTCAAACTCTAGTCCATGACCAATTAAGTGTCATGAAATTGGTGGTATGAAAACAGCATTTAAAAAAATGTAAAATAATATGATAAAATAATAGAGAAAATATGTATATGTCAATTGTAGTAATAGTAGAAATTATTTTTCTTGTGTGTGTGTTTGTATGCATGTGACCACATTGGATTGCAATGCAAAACATATTTCTTGTAGATCACTGTTAAAAATGTTTGAAAATCCTGATGTAAAAAGCATCAGCCTATGCATGTCCTTTTTATGTCATGGGGGAATGAGGGGTAGAAGATGAGGTCAGCATCCAGGGCAATGCAGAAATCACAAGTTACCTTCATTTTCCACTGTCAAGAGATTAATCTCAGGCTAGCAGAAGAGTAATAACAATCTTAATTCTCTATTAATTGGCATTTATAAGGCAAATCTCTGAAGCCTACATGTTTATGAGGTATGCCTTTTGATAACCTAGCATTCACTTCATACTTAATAACCATTCATTTAATATCCATTTGAGAGATGCGTATTTTCATGGATAATTTGGTTAGCTAATGTTTTGTGGTATTTCAAGGCTTTTCACGTACACTTTAAAATTAATATAATTCCTACATCTGGCATTTCTCCCTATGCTATCTCCATGTGTGTACCTATGCAACAATCTCGCATTGTCCTTCACATGTACCCCAAAACCTAAAATGCAATAAAAAATACAAAAAAAAGGTATCACAGATCCCCAAAAAAAGTAGTATGCATGCACGTGTATGCACACACACACACATACACACACACTATTCTGCCTCAAGAAAGAAGAAAATCCTAAAAAAAAAATTAATATAATTCCTAAATTAGCTAATTATATTAGCATTCACACTGCAGACATGGGTTTATAATGCATAGCTAGACTTCATTTATAATGAACTATGGGTAAAAATCTCAAAGATACGTAGCCAAAATCACATAAATTTTGGTAATTCATCTAAAGGCTAAAAAAATTTCTTTAGGTCATTAGAAGTGAATCCTCCAAATAGGCACTTAGAAATATAAAATATTTGTAAAATATCCTGGACTTCAGAGTGTCTACTATCTTTTCATAAATCTTTGCTTTATGGAAAGGTGGAAAGTTATTTGAAATCAACAACCCAGTATATTAATTGCAATTAATTAAGAATAAACTAATATAGCATAAAGATTTCTTTTATAGAAGCAAAGTAATATAATAAAATTGAAATGGAAAGGAATACATGATAAATTCTATTTGATAAAAATTGGAACACTTTGGAGACTTTCACAAGCAAAATGATTGATGAAGTGTCAAATTCAGTTTTTAAAGTACAAGATAAATCTTAATGAGATAAATTAAGATCTCAATTTTAATATTAGTCAGCACTTATTCCAATGAATTCGACACTAAAACAATGCTAGGTGATCCCCTGATCAGGTATTTGTTTTAAAATTATATTTTTAAAAAGGATGCAGGAGATAATTTGTTACTTCATAAATTATGTTTTCCTTATACCTAGAAAGACACTCACTATGGAAGACACTGCTGTAATTATGGTCATACATGTTGCAGGAATTTTTTTTTTTCATTTAATATGAAAGACATTGCTGTGATTCTTGGTCATATATGTTGTAGAATTTTTTTTTCATTTCATGTAATTTAGTGTTACCAGTCTTTAACATTTTAGTTTTGAACAGATTTCAAAACAAATCCACAGACACATTGGGACATTGGTTATTTTGGGCAAGTGTTGGATAAGTGAATATTCTAGAAGTTTCTGACACTGCGCCAAATGTGTTTAAGTCTAAGTTATAGAGTCATGTTTTTAATGAAACTTTGAGGTTTGCCAAGAGGTACATTTTTTATATGTTACCCACTACTACATTCAAAGGAATTGTCTAAAGAGAGGTTGATAGAGGGCAGTCAAGTCTTTCGCACTGCATAAATTATGTCATTAGGTGTCTGAATATGGATTAACTTGTTCTGAAGACCTAAAAACTAAACACTGCTGAGAGTTAAATCCTGTGACAAATGAAAGTTCTGTGCAAAGATCACAAACAGCATATAACAAATGGAATTTCTAAAAATTGCACTAACTCTAATATATACCTGATAAATGGTCATCTAAAACTATAATTTGGGGGAGAAAAAGAATTTAATGTTGCTGCTTCAGCACAGCAAGAATCACTTAAAAATGTAACATATACATTGGAAGCAGAAAAGCTTAATGAATTCAATTTAGTGTTCAATATAAAGAAATTTGGAGGGGGTGAATCAATGATGAAACTAGATTAAAGTTAATGCATTGGGCTGTTCCCTCTGAGATTCCTGTGGCAAAAAACTTGAAAAGGCAGCCTATCAATTGGTAGTAAATATATACGAACTATATATATGATAAGAGATTAATATCCAAAATATATAAGAAACTCATACATTCAATAGCAACAACAAAAACTACCAGCCAATTAAAAGATGTGGAAAGGACCTGAAAAGACATTTTTCCAAAGAAGATATGGAACTAGCCAACAGGTATATGAAAAGGTGTTCAACATCACTACTTATCAGGGAAGTACCAATCAAAACCAAAATGAGGCATCACCTCACACCTGTTTGAATGTCTTTTATCAAAAAGACAAGAGATAAGTGTTGGCAAGGATAAGGAGAAAAGGGAAATCTAGAACACTGTTAATGGGAATGCAGATTGGTGTGGCCATCGTGGAAAATGGTGTGGAGGTACCTAAAAATAGAGCTACCATATGATCTACACTCCCTTTTCTAGGGGATGAAATCGCCACCATGTGAAGACCTCTGCACTCCCATGTTCATTGCAGCATTATTCACAATAGCCAAGATATGGAAACGATCTCAATGGCCATCAATGAATGAATGAAAAAGACAATGTTATATATATACACATTATACATGCGTATATATGTGATCTATATATACAAACACAATTATTATGGCATACATATACTATGTTTTAAGACTGAAGAATAGTCCACGATATAGTAGAATATTTTTTTTTTTTGATTTTCAAAAATACCTTGATTTTATTTATTTATTTATTTATTTATTTTATTGCATTTTAGGTTTTGGGGTACATGTGAAGAACATGCAAAATTGTTGCATAGGAACACACGTGGCAGTGTGATTTGCTGCCTTCCTCCCCATCACCTACATCTGGCATTTCTCCCCTTGCTATCTCTCCCCAGCTTCCCACCCCCCACCGTCCCTCCCCTATTTCCCCCCAACTGACCCCAGTGTGTAGTGCTCCCCTCCCTGTGTCCATGTGTTCTCATTGTTCAACACCCGCCTATGAGTGAGAACATGCGGTGTTTGATCTTCTGCTCTTCTGTCAGTTTGCTGAGAATGATGGTTTCCAGGTTCATCCATGTCCCTACAAAGGACCCAAACTCATCGTTTTTGATGGCTGCATAATATTCCATGGTGTATATGTGCCACATTTTCCCTATCCAGTCTATCGTCGATGGGCATTTGGGTTGGTTCCAGGTCTATAATGGCAGGATTAGAGATGCTACCATTTGCCACAACATGGATGGACCTGGAGGGCATTATTCTAAGTGATGTTAACCAGGCACAGAAAGAAAGATACTGTATATTCTTGCTTATGTGTGAAATCTAAAATAAAAAAGTCAAATAAATAGAAACAGAGAGTAGAACAGTGGTTACTAGGGATGGGGGCTAAGGAGGGAAATGGGGAGATGTAGGTTGAAGGGTACTAACTTGTAGCTATATAAGATGGAGAAGTCTAGAGATTCAATGTATAACATGAAGACTATAGTTAATGCATTGTATGGTGGAAATTTACCAAGAGAATAGATTTTACGTACTTTACCACAAAAAGAATAAAGGTAACTATATGAGATGGTGATTATGTTAATTTGCTTGGCTGTAGTAATCACTTCACAATGTGTGTGTATATCAAAACATCATGTTGCACTCTTTAACTACATAAAACAAAAACAAAATAAAGTAAGGAAAAAGAAAAGAAAAATCTTTTGTATTATCTGAGGTAGCATATTTAATGCTGCCTTTAAGGTAAGGCCAAATGGGTATAGATGAAATGAGGGAAAATCCAACTGCAGTGCTCCTAGAGTACCCCACTCCACATACACAAAAAAGATTCTTGCAATTATATTTTAAAATTATTTATCATTATTAATAACAATATACTTTATTGAATAATAATTCATATTACACCAGCATTAAGTAAGACCTTTTTTGTGAGTAGTGATTTAAATAATCCATGTAGGTTAAATTTCAGAGTTATTATGATGACCAATGATATGGTTTGGCTCTGTGTCTCCACCCAAATTTCACTTTGAATTGTAATAATCCCCATGTGTCAAGGGTGGGGCCCGGTGGGACGTAATTGAATCATGGGGGCAGTTTCCCACATGCTATTCTTGTTATAGTAAAGTCTCACAAGATTTGGTTTTATACAGGGCTTCCCCCTTTGCTTGGCTCTCATTCTTTTTCTCCCTACTGCCATATGAAGAAGGATGTGCTTACTTCCCCTTCCACCATGATTGTAAGCTTTTTGAGGACCCCCAGCTATGCTGAACTGTGAGTCAATTAAACCTCTTTTCTTTGTAAATTACCCAGTCTCAGGTATGTCTTTATTAGCAGCATGAGAACGAACTAACACAACTAATATCTGAAAAATTTATATCCAATCCTTTATCCAGCTGAACTGGTATCTGAACTTAGCAGTTTATAGTTTGTTTGAATATATTTCTTTCTCAGATTTTTTTTTCATTCCTTGGACATATCGACTATCTCTAATGGAGAAAACATAATTAATTTGGAATCATAATATAAAATGATCGGATTGAAATTAGTGGCCAAATGGTACCCAGAATTTGGATTGTATTTTAAATAATCAAATAAGACTCAGTTTATGTAAGTGCAACTTAGTGCACATTTATGCCTTCTCCATATTCATTTATTAAGTATTTATTTATTTATTATTATCATGTATCAGACTTTGTGTAATTCATTGCAGATACAATAAGAAACAAGAATGAAGAGGTCCCTTCTCTCTTCCTCCATTCATCTATTTTGAATTATCTTACTCCCCTCACAAAGTACAGACTCTTTAAACAGCCTCTATGAACCTTTAAAACAACTTTTATCATAGTACCTAGTACAAACATTTTGCAAAAAATTTTTGCAATGGTAGATGTTCAATAAATATGTGAAGAAAATTTACAACTGGAAGTAACTTAGACATAATATTGCTTAATATGCAGAAGATTGAAACTGGACCCCTTTCCTAACCATACACAAAAATCAACTCAAGGTGAATTAAACACCTAAATGTAAAACCCCCCATTATAAAAACCCTGGAAGATAACACAGGCAATGCCTTTCAGGACATAGCAATGGGCAAAGGTTTATGACAAATATGTCAAAAGCAATTGCAACAAAAGCAAAGATTGACAAGTGGGTTTTAATTAAACTAAAAAGCTTCTGCACAGCAAAAGAAACTGTCAATAGAATAAACAGACAACCTCCAAAATGGAAAAAAATATTTGCAAACTGTATTCAACAAAGGTCTATCACCCAGCATCTATAAGGAAGTTAAACAAATTTACAAGCAAAAGACAAACAATCCCATTAATAAGTAGGCAAAGGATATGAATAGACATTTTTCAAAAGAAAACGTATTGTGACCACCAAGCATGTGAAAAAAAGCTCAATATCACTGATCATTAGAGAAACGCAAATGAAAACCATAATGAGAGACCATCTCACACCATTCAGAATGGCTGTTACAAAAAAGTAAAAACATAACAGATTCTGGTGAGGTAACAAAGAAAAGGGAATGGTTTACAGTGTTGGTGGGAGTGTAAATTAGTTCAACCACTGTGGAAAGCAATATGCCAATCCTCAAAGAGCTAAAAGCAGAACTACCATATGACCTAGCAATCCCATTACTCGGTATATACCCATAGAAATGTAAATCACTCTACCCTAAAGACACATGCATGTGAATGTTCACTGAAGCACTATTCACAATAGCAAAGGCAGGATGTCTACCTAAATGCCCATCAGTGATAGACTAGATAAAGAAAATGTAGTACATATACACCATAGAATACTATGCAGTCATAATAAAGAACAAGTTAATGTCTTTTTCAGAAACATGGATGGAACTGGAGGCCATTATCATTAATAAACTAACAGAGGAACAGAAAACCAAATACATATTCTCACATGTAAGTGGGAGCTAAATGATAACTCATGAACACAAAGAGGGGAACAAGAGACATTGGGGTCTACTTCAGGATGGTGGGTGGGAGCAGGGAAAGCATTAGAAAAAACAACTATTGAGTACTAAGCTTGGTACCTGGGTGCCAAAATAATTTGTATAACAAACCCTTGTGACAAGAGTTTACCTATATAACCAACTGGTACCTGTCCCCCTGAACCTAAAATAAAAGTTTTTTTAAAAAAAAGAAAAAAGAAAGAAGATAGTCTAATGACTTACTTCTATAGATAACAAAGCAGTTAAGCAACTTACCCAAGGTCCATAGTTAATGACACAGGCAGAAATAGGATTCAGGTTGCTTAACTTAGGTTTAGGGGTGGTTGTTGTCATCCTCTTCTACTTCTAGGAAGATGATTTTCACAGAAACTTTCAAGGATAAAATAAAACCAGTGTGTTGTATCAGAAATATTATGTTAATAACTATAGCATGTTAAAATATATACAATTCACATAATTAATTAGAAATGAATATAGTGAACAGGTACAGTGGTGGTGAATTAGGGAAAGTAGGATGATGTTGAAGATAATGAACCAGTCTGACTTATGTATAAAATATCACCAGTGAAAGCAATTACTATGAACCTTATAGAAAAGAAGAAAAAAACTAGTACAGATATTTGAGAATATCATTACTAAATAAATGGTTAAAGAATGAACTATATGCCTCCAATAAATATAGAATAACAGAGAAGAGGGAAGCATTTGAGAATAGGCTTTCTGAATTTTATATTTACATTGTAAGATTTAAAGTAGAAGCTTGAGAATACGATACATTTTTGTTATAAACAAATATGTCATATACTTGTCTACAGACTTTTGATTACTATATGCTACATGTAATTGAGTTTTATTAATTCAAGTGATATTAAAAATACACATTAATTTTATCATGGGATTGATTGAATTAGTCTAGGCTATTACTATAATATTTAACATGCAGAAAAACAAGAGAGACATTCTAAACTTACAAATGTAGTAGGTCAATATGACAACACCTTGAATTTCTGGTCTTCACAACATTTTCCTCAATTTCATGATTTTAATCTTCATGTAAACTCAATGAGTTAAGAGAATTTTCTAAGTATCTGCATTTGACAAATAGGAAAACAGGTGTAGAATGACGTTTTTGACTTGTGCTTATATGGTTGCAGATTTGGATACAAAACCAGGTTGCCTTATTTTGAATTCATTGTTAATTTTCTTGGTTCATCCCTAATTAATGAATCATCTTGAAGTAATATTCAGATAAACGTCATTCAGATACTTTATTAAGCATTTTAAGTCATAGATGATTCAGCAATATAGAAACAATTTTAAATCTTACCAGCAGCAATAAACAGAATATACAGAATTAGCTGCTGAGGAAAGCCACAGTAGCTTTCAGAAATCACAGGAAACCACAGTCAAGATTTCAGCTGCCCACACCGTCAGCGAGTGATTTGAAGGAAATTGCTCACACCACAGCCGAATTGCACATTTGCCGTCTGTCAAAGCCACTTGCTAGAGGGGCAGTAATGAGTCTGCCTTCCCTCAGCATTTCACGCTCCATGCAAATGCCTCTTGTCAGGATCTGAACCAGAATTCTGCTGGCAAGGGATTCTGGAAGAAGTACTCCTTGGTTCCAGCTCCAACGTGGGATACAGGGAATGGGCAAAGCATGCTTGTTGCCCCTCATAAAAATACATCCAGCCCAGTTAGGAAGTATGCTAATTGTTCTTTATATGCCTATTTGTCACTGTCATAGTCTGAGGAGGATTCAAGGACGACTAATTCAGTCTCCATGCCCAGAGCCCCCAGGTCCATATACTCTAGGTGACACAAAAGGCAAGGATCAGCTGGTAAATGCCATGATGGTAAGGTATGCTTATGCTTTTTAACAGTCACATCACTAATAAATACTATGCACCATCATCTCCTCCTGAGAAGGCTCATTCTAAAACACAGGTCTTTTCAAAAGAAAAGTGACTAGAGTATATTAACCTCTTTCTAATTTCACTCTGACTAGATTTTCTTGTTCAGTTATTGCATTAACAGTCTTTGGAAACTGTCTTAAATGTTAGCATAAACATTATGAATATTTCTAAACATGGTCATATCATTTCATTACCTATATCAGCCATTAGCATAACTAAATGAAAATTAGGCTAGATCAAAAAATAAAAACCGTAACTCACTTTAATCTTCAAACCTTATTACTGAATTTATATGTGACTTGAAGCTAATTTAGGTTTGGTAGAACAACTACAGTTCCCAAAATTCTCTTTTGACAACATCACAAGATGGTGTTTATAAACATGTCTACTTTTTCATCCTGCAGAAACCTGTTTAAAAAATATTCATAACTCCCTTATTTTAACATAATTATTCTATTATTAGAATAATAAATCAAATTAAAAGTATCTTTACTAACTTTCCACAACTTTCATAGGACACTGTGATTTTCTCATCTACCCTTCACTAGAAAAAAGCACAAAAGAATCATATTGTTAAATTATATTATTTATACAACTGAGTATTTGCAGTTTGATAGGTCCTAACAAATTGTTAATATTGGTCAATATTATGTTTTGTGTTTTGCTGCAATATGAAAACAGATAAATAATTGATTCAACAAACACTTTCTTAACATATACTATATGCCAAGAATTACAGTCAATATTAGGGACATTTCAACTGCATTTTATGCAAACATTTACTGTACTTCCTGTCCATATGCTCATAAAAAAGAATTTAAATAATATTATCATAATGTTAAAAATATCACATAAAATTGTATGTAAAAGAGAGAATGACACAAGTTTTAGTAATTTGTTATAAGAAATAAAAAATAAAATTTCAAATTATACACATTGCTAAAATTAATTTTAAGACAGACTATGCCTTAATATATGAGTCCTAATCAATATTAAGTATTCTTATATGTGTAAGTTACATACATGAGATTCTGAAGAAATGTTACCTCAAGAATTGAATATTATATTTCACAACACACAGCTCAGTAGGTCCAATTTTTCCTAGGATCAGAATTTCTGTTGATAATTTTAAATTGTGGAGTCTTAACAAAAATTATGCCTTAAATTGTGGAGTCTTACAAAAATTATGCCTCTCACTTTCCCCAAATAACACATTGTCCTTCAATATATAGCTTGTAAAATTTCTTAAGAACAAGCTATTTGTTTCTAAATTACTGTATATTTGAGATCTAGATGTTTTCTAAGGATAATATGTACTAAACATATATTTATTGCTGCTGCTGCTAAGAGCATTATGGTGGTTTTTTGGAACTTGCTTTAGTGTCATATTGTTTTTGAACACACTCCTAGAAAACTTGTATAATCTACTGTATCCATACTTCAAAATGAGTCTTTGATTAGATCATCGGCAATGATAACAAAGTAGTAATAGTGGCAATAAAAGTAACAAGTCGGTGGCTCACGCCTGTAATCCCATCACTTTGGGAGGCCGAGGTGGGTGGATCATGAGGTCAAGAGATCGAGACCATCCTGGTCAACATGGTGAAACCCCGTCTCTACTAAAAATACAAAAAATTAGCTGGGCATGGTGGTGCGTGCCTGTAATCCCAGCTACTCAGGAGGCTGAGGCAGGAGAATTGCCTGAACCCAGGAGGCGGAGGTTGCGGTGAGCCGAGATCACGCCATTGCACTCCAGCCTGGGTAACAAGAGCGAAACTCCTTCTCAAAAAAAAAAAAAAAAAAAGTAACAAGCAAACGCTTACTGAGTTTGTAGCATATTTCCAGTGTGGTGCTTAGGGTCCTTTACATCTCTTACTCCAAATCTTACCACAATTCTGCTAGGGAGATATTTCACACTCCACTTTATAGATGAAGAAGCAAATGTGAAGAAATATTAAGTACTTTCTCAAGATCATACTTATTCAAACATAAGTCTGCCTGACTTCAAACATGTTTTTCCTATTACATATGTGAATTTAGATTATGTGAACACAAGTAAATACAGCATATACATGCATTACTGTAAATACATTACATCATTCAATTTTTAATTTGTTGTTACAGCAGAAAATCAGAAGAGAAATTAATTTTCTCTTCTTTTTAATATTTTAAGTTAACTCTTTGTGCAAGCAGTAACAGAAACTGTGACAGAATGTGAAATTGCATTTAATATAAATAGGGTTCTCAAACTTTAAGAAGGCTCATCAGGTCAATTGCAAAACAAGTATTTCCTAAAATGTTATTTTCCAGCAAAACAAAAAAATTCATAAAGGATCTTCTTTGTCTGTTTTCTGCTGCTGCAACAGAATACCACAAATTGGGTAATTTAAAAAGGAAAGAGATTCATTTGGTTTTAGGTTCTACAGGCTGGGAAGTCCAAGATCAAGAATTTGCATCTAGTGAGGGCCTTCTTGCCGCATCATGGCAGAAGGGAAAATGAGAACACATATAGAAAATGAGAGCTGAGCTTTTCCTTTTATCAGGAGCCCACTCTCACAATTACAGTTTTAATCCACTCAGGAGGGCAGGGCTCTCATGACCTAATTATCTCATAAAGGCCCTCCCTAATATTACTACAGAGAGAATTAAATTTCATTATGAGTTTAGAAGGGGGCAAACATTCTAGCCATAGCAATCTTCCTTTAGTGCTTTGTTTTGAAAAGCAGTGGCAATGAGAAACATCTGGAACACCTTTGCCTTGTGAAATTGGTGTCTCCTGTCTTTTATATTATTTCTCCTGCCTTCTGCTTTTCCATTTCTCTCCTTTCCCAAAGCATGTTCGTTTAGAGTCAGCTAGAGTAATCTAGCAAGTTGTCTGTGTAACAGCTACTTCTACCACTGTCACTAAGGCCTTCCGGATGTTCATTTCATTCCAATTCTCTGGCCAAGTTGTGTCAACAATCTTCATATTATTCTGAGAAAATTCCAATAGGTGCAGCTAAACTCTGCACAGTTAAACCATGGTATAATAACCTTATGGGGCCACTGTCATATATACGGTCTGCCATTGACTGAGATGTTACTTGGTGTATGACTGCAGCAGGCACTTATTTTGTGGAGGAAATGAAAAATAATAGCAATGTATAAAACAATAGTTCTCAAACTCTTCGATTACAGGACTCCTTTAAAAATGTTTATAATACTGAGGATCCCAAAGAGCTTTTGTTTGTTTGTGTTATATTGATCAATATTTACTGTATCAGATTAAAGTGCAAATGCACACAATCCCACAAAATTTTACGTTCCACTTCAAAAGGCCCCCTGATTCCCTTTATGGCACATCCACAGATTATAGGTCAAAAAGCTAATATGTTGGAATTTGAGGTTAGAATACAAATCTGATTTTGCCGGAACAATTTGGATTTGTTCTAAAGAAAAAACTTCACAACTTTGGTTTTATATTGCTGAGCTAAAATATTCTATGGTATAAATCATGCTGCTGGGCTAGATGACCTTTAAAATCCCTCCAAACCTAAGATTATATTGCATTATGATTCATCCTTACTGGGTAGTTAGACTGTTCTGATTTCACTGCTCTATTTCACCAGCTTTACTTCACTCAAGTCATGTCCAATTGGCCTCAAGTTTATTCCCCAGAAACTGTAATCATAAGCTTATCTTCCAATTTCCTTTGCTTAATTCGGAAAACATTTAGTGAATTTAGAAGTCAGGGAATAAAAAAGAGTGGCAAGTAGCCTATTTATTATACAAGTGCATACTTCTCATGACAAGGAACAAGAGAGGAAGTATCTTTTGACCATAGTATTTAATTTTCACAATTTACAATCTTTTTTAGCTTGTCAATTCTATTGTTTCCTTCTTTTCTACACCACTTTTTCAACAGAAAAATATTTCTATTTTTACAAAAGGACATCTTTATCCAAGTGTGTATCCAATGAGCAAGAGCTTTTCTGCTTCAGAAGGGCTACTGTGCTGTAAATCAGCATACAAAGATATTTTCAGAACTCCCAAGAGCAAATTGTGACCTTGAATATATCATGTATTTTCCAGGACTTCTGAAAAACTTTATAGGCAGATAACTCAATAAACATGAAAATTTGTGTTTGTGTAATATGAAGCAGCCAGTTGGTTGCTAGAAATTGCAGCTCTAAATGTGGATTTTCCAAATATAGAAATGTTTGATATTGGAAAGAAAAAGTTCAGGCTTTAAATTAAATGCATGTAAGTGAATCAGCAAATCTGAGTCTGCCTAAATTTTCTCAAAATGACATTTGGTTTAGCCTCAAGTATGAGTCACTTAACTGGCTATTTACTAACTGGTGTTATGACCTTTCAAATTGTCTTTCTGCCTTGTCTTCTTTCCTGCCTACCTTGAAATTTTCACTATGCAGAATCCCTACGTGTAACCTAGACTAAGATGTTAGCATTTCATATTAGTACAGAGCAGACCAGGGCATTACTGAGCTGGTGCCTTGCTTCTGAAGATAACACACGTAGACTAATGCCAGTAAAAGGTGGAAGTTGAAGCCTATATTCTCAAATCTACACACATACACACAAACACACACACACACACATACAAATTCCTTCCTGAAAAGAGCAAATCTGAGTGTTTTGAGTGACAGAACAATCTTAGGGACATCTAGCACAGAGCTATCATCAGCGCCAAAGCAGTGGAGCTACCTAGAAAAACATCACCTGCTTTATGTTTTTTCTATCATCAGTGCAAGGGTCAGCGAGCCCTAAAATTATCTTTCTTCCAAGATGGGGAGTTCTGGGATGGTCCATGAAAGAAGTATATCTGTTTTCTCTCCAGCTGAGTCATTCATATATTCCTCTCCGGAATGTCCCACACCTTAGCAACAGCTTTATTGACAAGTGTGAATAATGGATCTTAAGTCCAGGCATGGTGGCTTATGCCTATAATCCCAGCACTTTGGGAGGCCGAGGTGAGAAGATCGCTTGAGGCCAGGAATTTGAGACCAGCCTGAGCAACACAGGGGACCCCATCTCCACAAAAAGTAAAAAATTAGCTGGGTGTGATGGCACATGCCTATAGTGTCCACTACTTGACAGACTGAGGTAGGAGGATCTCTTGAGCCTAGGAGGTAGAGGCTACAGTGAGCCATGATTGCCCCACTCCACTCCAGCGTGAACAACAGAGTGAGAACCTGTCTCTAAAATAAGTAATTTTAAAAAAATGTATATTAAAACCAAAAGGAGTCATGCATCCCAAAGTGCAAGCCTGGTAGCTGGTATCAGCGTTCTCAATCTGAATAGTATTAGCTAGTTCATTCTCTTGCATTAGAAAACATTTCTTCTCTCTCACTAAACTCACAAATCTTCTGAGTCATCAAATATACCAAATATTGAGAGAACGTGGATTAATGGGGCCTCATACATTGCTGATAAAGTAGAACAATTGCTTTGGAAAGACAATTTGGTGCTATCTTGTAAAGCAAAACATGCAAATAACCAGTAAGTTCATTCTTAGGTGTTCACACTGGACAGAGAATAGTGCAAGTGCACCAGGAGCCATGGACAAGAATGGTTAGAGCAACTAATGTGGTTAGGCTCTGTGTCCCCACCCAAATCTCATCTAGAATTGTAATCCCCACAGTCCCCATGTGCTGAGGGCAAAACCTGGTGGGAGGTGATTGGATTTTGGGAGCAGTTTCCCCCATGCTGTTCTCATGATAGTGAGTGGGTTCTCATGAGATCTGGTTGTTTGATAAGTGTGGGCCCTTCCTCCTTCATGCTCTTCTCTCTCTCATCTGCTGCCATGTAAGAGGTACATCTTCCCCTCTGCCATGATTGTAAATTTCCTGGGTCCTCCCCAGCCATGTAGAACAGTGAGTCAATTTGACCTCTTTTCTTTATAAATTACCCTCTTGGGTATATCTTTGTAGCAGTGTGAAAACAGAATAATACAGCAACTCTGTTCGGACTTCCAAAAAGTGAGAATGTACCCAAATGTCAACAGGGTTACAAATAAATAAACTCTGGTCTAGTCATACAAAAGCCTAGTATACAACAGTGAAAGTGAATGACCACAGAACAGCATGCATAAACCTTAGAACAAAATGTTAAGTGATAAAAAGGCAAGTCCTGCATACTATAGATAGTATGATAGCACTTTTAGAACACTCAGAAACTAAACATTGCGTTGTTAGGATATAGACATATGTGATATAATCATTTTTAAAAAGCAAGGAAATTTGAAATTTGGATCCTGGTCAACCTGCATTGGGGAGGCAGAGAGGGAGGACTAGAAAAGAGAACTCATTGCAGGCTAATTTTTGGTGATGCTATAATTCTTGAATTGTGGACGCTTTATGACTCATAAAGAGGCCACACATATTCTTTTGTATATATCAAATATCACATTAAGGACATAAAGGAGAAAGGAAGAAGTTAAGGATTATCTTCTTTCAATTCTTTCTACTCCTCATCAAGGAGAAATAAATAACTGAGAGGCTCAGAGAAAATCCAATTTTGGATTGGAAATTGCGGTCATGTCTCTCTTGAACTTTTTGCTGCCTTCAACACAATGCTTTCTTCATAGGAAGTGTCCAAGCAAAACCTCATTATCAACTACAAACATGAAGCTCATGTTCAACAGGACATGGGAAGCTTTCAGCTGCCATACGCTGCCTCCAGAGAATCCACTTATTTTGTATGCTTGTCGACTGTCATAGCTCAACTTGAGTCTCCACACGATAAGCTCTTTAAGGCAGAACATTTCCAGCTGTTGTGGTCAGACAGCAGCAGGTTCTTATCTGAGGACAGCAGGGCCATGTGGCACACCACAGCCGGGGCAGTGTTGGGAGGAAGCATGTGGTCTCTGTACACAGTAGCAGGGTCCAATAGACAGCAATTAGCACCGGGAGAATGAAGATGAACGGGACATATACATAACCTTCATAAAAATGTCACAGGGAAAAAGACTCACAAACCATATGGATCCATGCTGGGGCTTTCCCAGGCGTGGCCTTATATTACACTAGTCCCAGGGATGGCTTTTTAAGAGATGTCTTTTCTCTGCTGTGTCTTCCTGGCCAGTCATAGAAAGGGAAGCAAAGTGATGGCTGCCTAGGTGATGTTGGATGAAATGTAAAGGATATTTAAATCTCCACGTTTTGTGACTTTCTCCACTCTGAGTTTTCTTGATCAGTTGTCTCATCAGCATCATATATTGATTGTTAATTAGATGGACCACCTCCTCTTGTAATATTTTCTCTTTGAATTTTAGTGATATTTTTCTGAACCTATGAATGTTTCAGAAATTTCCTCATCCATTTTCAAAAGACCAATACTTGGGTGTTCTCAGTTGTTAGCAAAGAAACAGAACTCCCCACTGTCTGACTTCAACAGAAAAATAATTATTCAAAAGGATTTTGTCACACGTCATCATTGAGATGGCTGCAGAATCAGTCCCAGGAAACTGGCTGTTCCTGACCCCATTCTAGGTACAGTACTCGAGAAATATCCTCGAAGGAAATAAACAAATGCCTCCACCCTCTTGAAACTTATACTCTAGGGAGGGTGGGGGAGAGTGAGGTATTGGGTACCAATGGATACCATAATGAAGTAAATTAGGTAAGATGATTGTTAAGTGATAAATGTTTTAGGAAGAAAGGAGAGCAGAGTAAGGGGAATGTGTTAGAGTTCTTCAGAAAAACAGGTTGACACATAAAATTAATCATTACAGGAGATAAGAAGGGTGAGGGTAGGGGAGGCTTACACGTGCAATTTTTAAATGGTGTTGTTGGGAAGGTATGATGAAAAGGCTGACATTCAAGCAGAGATTTTCAGAAGCATTGGAAAGAGAGATATTGTTGTGGCCATTGTGAAACATACAATATGGCATGTGGTCCATTTCAGAAGGCACAATGAAATGATTTCTGGAATTGGGGAGATTGGGAGAGAGGAACAAATGAGGGATGTGCTAAGCCTTATGGGGAATGAAGAGATAAGGGGTTAACTGGGAGCATGGGGCTTTTTGTACTAATTGATATAAATGGAGAACAAGGGCTAAATGAGAGCATTCCTGGATGAGGCAGAGAATGTGAACTAGAGGTAAAGAAATTTGAGGTAACTGTGTCTTAGGCTCAATTTGCAGATGCTTTTTGCCCCTTGAAAATGGTGGCAAAGGTCCAGGGAGAGAGTAGCCTCGGCCTCAGTGCACTTATTGGAAGAGATGTCTGCTTCTGTTGGGTTTTTAGGGTCTGTCTTAATATGTTAACAGAGTTGAGATTTTTGGAGAAGCTGGTGGTTATTCCCCACATGTGGGCCTCTCTTGACACTTGATGACAGGATAGAAAGTCTAGGTGATTTTGGTGGAGTCAACTGATCAGCTGCATCTAGGTCGTGTTCCCATCCCTATTCCCAAAGGAATGAGGTAAATAGAGTATCTGACTCACGATGCAAAGTCCTCAAACACTACATGGGGATTCAGATGCTGAACCATTGAAAAAGAGTGAAGATATTTAATATATTTTTTAGTCTAACCTTTTAAAAATATAATGAATTTTGAGATCCTTTATAATACAAATTCCTCTTCTATCATTTTCTTTACAGTTTATTTGTTGAGAATCTGGGCCATGTGCCCTGTAGCTCCTACCATCTGAACTTGCTGACTACATGCTCATGGTGCTGTTCAACATGTTTCTCTGTCCTCTGTATTTTCTGCAAATTGGCAGATGAATTCAGTCTTTTTTTTTGTCTTGAGAGAGAGAGAGTCTTGCTTTGTCACCCATGCTGCAGTCCAGTGATGTGATCAGGGTTTATAGCAGCTTCAAACTCTGAAACTCCTGGCCTCAAGGGATCCTTCTAGCTCAGCCTCCTCAGTAGTTGGGACTACATGCACATACTACCATTTCTGGCTCATTTTTAAATTTTTTGTAGAGACAGGGTCTCATCATGTTGCCCAAGCTGGTCTGAACTCTTGGGTTCAAGTAATATCCTTCCACCTCACCCTTCCAAAGTGCTGGGATTACAGCTGTGAGCCACTGTGCCTGGCTTGAATTCAAAGTTTTGATCTGACTTAAATGAAATCTTATTTTTTTTTTGTAAGATATAGAAAGTGCCATTTCATTAAGAAGAAAAAAATATCTGGTTATCTTTTTTTTGGGAGGTATTTTTAGCTACTATTGATGCCATATGCCTACATCAATTAATTTTGGGTTACAAAAGGATAGTTTTAAAAATTCCACATATTAGTTTTAATTTATTATATTTTAACTTTAAATAAACTTTATGCCGGGCGCGGTGGCTCACACTTGTAATCCCAGCACTTTGGGAGGCCGAGGCGGGTGGATCACGAGGTCAAGAGATCGAGACCATCCTGGTCAACACAGTGAAACCCCGTCTCTACTAAAACTACAAAAAATTAGCTGGGCATGGTGGTGCGTGCCTGTAGTCCCAGCTACTCGGGAGGCTGAAGCAGGAGAATTGCCTGAACCCAGGAGGCGGAGGTTGCGGTGAGCCGAGATCGCGCCGTTGCACTCCAGCCTGGNAAAAAAAAAAAAAAAAAACAAAACAAACAAAAAAAAAACTTTATTTTTTAGGGCAGCTTTAGATTTACAGAAAAACTGAGCTGATCATACAGTGTGCCTATATTCCCTTCTCTCCATGTAACCAGTTTCCCCGTTACTATCTTACGATAGTATAGTGTGGTTGTTATAATTAATGAACCAATATTGATAGAAGATTATTAACTATACCTAATGCCCTTTTTATGTTGCAGGATCCCATCTTAGTCTGCTTGGGCCACCATAATACTGTTACCAAAATGTCAGGGGTTTGGTCTAGGTCCTGTTGCTTGCTATACAGAAAGCCAATCATAAGTATTGCCAAAAGCTTTAATTGGATGCTGCAGCTGAGGAGATAGGAGACAGGAGTTCAGTCTCAAATCCATCTCCCTGACTGACTTAAACTTGGGATTTATATAGCAGGGGAGAACTGTAACAACATGTAAGAAAACAAGAACTAGGGAGGAGCTAGGAAGCAATCATGGTGAAAGAGGGGTCCCACATCTGGTTCAGTGATCTGGTGAGTTTTGGTTCTTTGATACTTTAATTAGAGGCATGAAGGTCCTGTCCTAAGGAAGGAACTCAGAGAGAACACATATAAATTTTAAGCTTTAAGACCAGAAGGGTCAATATCTATGTTTATCAAAGGATCAGTCTATAGGACTAGTGGGTTGGTTTCTTCCAGTTCTGGAAGCTGGGAAGTTCAAGCGCAAAGTGTTAGCTGATTCAATTCTTACTGAGGACCCTCTTTCTGGATTGCATGCAGCTGCCTTTTCCCCATGTCCTCACATGGCAAAGAGAAAGGGCAAGCTCTCTGGTGTCTCTTTTAAGGGAATTAATCCCATCATGGGGGCTCCACCTGCATGATCTTATCTAACCCTTATTATCATTCTAAGGCCCCATATCCAAATACTATCACATTGAGAGTTAAGGCTTCAACATATATGAATTTAGGAAGAACACACATATGCAATCCATAATAACCATAATATATTTAGTCGTCATCTCTGTTTAGGCTCCTCTTGGCTGTGACAGTTTCTGAGACTTTCTTTGTTTTTGATAACCTTGAGAGTTTTTAGTAGTACTGGTCAGGTATTTTGTAGAATGTTCCTGCATTGGGGTTAGTCGAAAATTTTTCTCATGATTAGACTGGGGTTATGAGTTTTGGGGAGGAGATCACTTTTCCCTTCCCCCTGCCAGAACCTCTGGGGAATCCTTGTCACGTCTTCACTGACAGAACATGGTGCGATTACTGGACATAAGTCTGTGGCCCTTAGAACTTTCTAACTCTCGTGTGAGTCCATATTCAGCCTCCTGCAGCCTGTCAAAATTACCATATAAGTATTTCTACCAGTTTGTGGCTCCAGAGGCATCTGCTTCCAGTGAGAAGATCTTGGCTGTGACTCTCTGTATACATTTGTCTCTCCAGATTTCAGATTGTCAAATTGCCATGCAGCTTCAGTCCTCTGAGTGACTGAAGGAAAGCCAATGATTTTCAGTTTGTTCAGGTTTTTCTTGTTGTAAATACAAGAGAGATGATTTCCAAGCTTCTTATATGCCCAGGCTGAAATCAGAAGTCTCAGCCAATTCCTACTTATTAGTTTTGCTTTTTAAGGAGAGGACTTTTTTTTCTTTTTTAACCACCTATTAGATCACCATGGAGTATAGTTCTGAAAAGGAAATATAAATCCCTGAATCCTTCCCTGTCTTTATCTTTATTCTGGCTAACTAATTGGTTTCCTATTTCCCTTAAAAGTGACCAATTAGCTCATGGATATCATTATCAATTCATGGATTTAAATAATATAATATATTTCAATCCACTGTAATTATTATCTTTAAGCTCAAGCTATTCCATCTTTGACCAATAAGATTCTCTTCAAGTTAGCTCCTCAGTCTTTTGGACATGAACCTGGTGCTTTGATAGCTTCCTAGCTCTCTAACTATCAATCAAATATGAAAAGATGGTTCAGTCTCATCTTGAACATTTCCTGAACTAATTTAAGTATTTTAAGGACATAATCTACATGGGCACTACAGAGCCTCTTTCCTAACTGCATTCATCATTGATTCTAAGACTGTCAATGTACAGAGAAATATATGTAGACACACACATATGTACATGTACATACATAAATATGATACCTTATAAATTTATAATAATATTTCAAATTAAAATTTAGTATTATAAAGATTTTATTTAGTCAATTAATAATATACCCATGTCTTCTTTCTTCCATACCAAGCATCCTGGTCCTTAAGCTATACTTCAAATATCAAGGCTGTAGAAAAACAATTTTAATTTACAAGAATCTAGGAAATTCTGGACAAATTAGCCCTTTTTGAGGAATCTACCATGGCAATGACTGGGAAATTTTCAGCAAAAGGTTTGAGGGAGAACATTTTAAAACATAATAATGTACATTGAAGATTTAATGGCAGGAATGATGGTGGAAGACTAATGTACAAATGTTACATACTGTACCACAGATGATTCACAAAGAAACCCCACGAGAATGGCCCTCAAACATGTAAAAAATGTTCAGCCTAATTCAAGAGAAATGGAACATTGAGCTTCTATTTCTCATCTATCATATTGGCAAAAATTTAAAACATAATGACACTTTTTTTGGTTAGGCTATGGAAAAGCAGGCACTCTCATACATTGTTGGTGGGAAATGCAGAAAATATAACAATAGTTGCAAAATACTGGAAATAAATAAAATACCCAGACATAAGAAAGTGGATAAATAAACCTAATATACCCACATAGTGAAGTACAAGGCAGCTATAAAAAAGAAAAAAAAAAGAATTAGGACGAGCTCTCTATGAACCAATTGGAGTGATTTCCAGGTTATACTGATAAGTGGCAAAAACAAAGTACAAAAGAGCATCTATATTATGCCACCTTTTTGTTAAGAAATAAAAGGATTTAAGAAAATACACAGGTATCTGTTCATTTGTAGAAAAGAAATTAAAAATAGTAAACCAGAAGCTAAAGATATGGGTTACCTGCAGGTGGTGGATAAGAAAACGGTGGAAAGAAAGGAGGAAAGAAGATGTATTACCATGGATGACAAGGGAGAAACACTTCTCCAAATATATCTTTTTGTGTATCTTTGCCTCTTAGGAACATAGTGACAGTTTTTACATATCCTCCCTCACCCAAGTAAATAAATAATTTGAATCAACTGAGATGTAGGGAGATCCAAAATGGAATATGAACACTAACAAATGAAACTAGCCATCTTAAAAATTAAGAAAATAATCACACCAAAGGGGATGCAAAAGAATTCACCTAAGTAACTTTGACAAAACAGTATTTTTACCTGCTACTGTAAAGCTGAAGACAAATATAACTATACAAAAAACAAAACAAAACAAAACAAAAAAACGTACTCTACTTAGTAAATCTGTTTCTCATAGGAGTTTGGATTAGCAATTTTATAGCTCTTTTATGCGTATACTATGATTGAATAAATAAGTGAATATATTATAAATAGATAATGAGAGCCAGATTCTCACTATTGGAGAAATAATATAAAAATAAGGAAAAAGAGGAAATCTAGAATGAATGTCCTGGTGCTGAGTTGGAATCAGAGCTATCCATATGGATTCAGGGTTTCATACAGAGAGTTAAACATACAAATTAATATAGATGTGGCACGAATGTATTGGTGCACATACATGTATTTCATGGCTCTGTCTGCTGAGAGAACCTAGGAGCAATGACATCCCAGTAGCAATGAGCACATGTTGCACCAAGTTCCTGATTTCTAAATACCACTCTCCAATAAAATAAATGAATTTCTTGGAAAAGTAGTTAACTCCAGGAGTGAGCAAGAAAAATACAAGATAAACTTGGTGCCAGGAAATAATGAGGAACTCACAAAAGTTGGGGCATGCCAAAGGCCACAGGAAGAAGTACTCAATGGAACATTTGAGCATCAAAATAAGTAATGATTGTATTGTCTTATAGCCTATAGAATAAAATAATGAATTCATGAGTCCATGCTTATATAAATGAATAATTGAACAAATAAATAAATGGAGGAGAAGCAACAGCTCCACCTTCCAGTGTAAATTTAATTAATAAATGTCAATGGAAGAGGGAAATGTAAACACAAAATTAGGTAAATATCACAATAATAATTGCTGCAGGTAAGATGCACTGACGAATTAGTGGGGAAATGTTTGAGGAGAAAAAGGATATTTAAATAGTGTCAAAATATCTTTCCAAAGATATTTATCAATTACAAAGGGAGAAATAACTACAGTGGAGAATCCTGGTAGACAACACCTTTATCAAGTGTTCAAGGTTAACATCACCAGAAATGACATATTGACCTCATGTTCTCACTACTTGTATGTTACATTAAGAACTTAACATAACTTTTATGGTATTGTTGCCAGAAAATGCAGAATCTCAATCTAACTATCAGAAAATACCAAACAAACCAAATTAACAGCTATTCTACAAAAAGTAATCACTACTCACAAAAACTGTCAAGGTCAAGGAAAGAATGAGGAATTGCCATAGTTTGGAGGAGACTCAGGAGACATAACTACAAAATACAACATGGCATCTGAGATTACGTCTTGAAATAAACAAACAAAAATGGCATTAGAAGAAAAACTGATGAAATTAGAATAACATGTATGGTTTGGTTAATAGTACTGTACCAATGATAATTCCTGGCATTGCTAATTGTACTACAATTATGTAAATTGTTAACATAAGGAGAAGCTGCATATGATTTCTCTATACTATTTTTTTGCAATTATTCTATGAGGTTAAAAATTATTTTTAAATAAGAAATTGAAAATACATAGTGAAAAGATATGCCACAGTATGAGAGAAAATAATTGCAACACATATAAGTATAAAAAGACTCATATCCAGAGTACACTATATATCAAATAGAAAAAGACAAACAACACAATACAAAAATAGGCAAGAGACTTTAATAGGTACTTTACAAGAAAGGATATCAAAAATTCCAATAAATCCATCAGAAGGTGCTCAGTTTCATGAATCATCAAAGCATTGCAAATTAATACCACAATAAACACCACGTTTATTCACCAGAATGGCTAACGTAAAAGATGCACAAGATTGTGATGGGTCAAGATGCAGAGTAGCTGGTACTCTCATATGCTGCTGGCCAGCGTGTGAATGGGTACAACCACTTAAAAACTATTTGGGATTATCTATCATACATACATATATATACATACATATCTACCATACATACATATATATATAACATATATATATGTTATATATATAATATATATATAACATATATATATGTTATATATATAATATATATATAATACATATATAATATATATATAATATATATATTTGGGATTATCTACCATACATACATATATATATATATGTATATATATATATACATATATATAATATATATATTATATATATACATATATATAATATATATATTATATATACATATATAATATATATATAATATATGTATTATCTACTATATGTATAATTATATATATATGAATTTGACCTAATAATTGTACTTCTAGACATATGCCCCATTAGAAATAGGAACATATATTCACCAAAAAATATGCCATAGCCAAAAATTGGAATCTACTCAAATGACTGTAAATGGTAAAAGGGTTAAATATAGTGTGGTAATCATACAATGGCATACTACAACCACAAAAATTAATGGTACCAAGAACAATATGAATTACTTTTGCAATCATAAAATTGAGCTAGAGAAGCCAGACATACATAAAATATACTATGAAATTATTGACATGAAAGTCAAAGAAAGCAAAACGAAACTATGGTTTTAAAACTCATGATGATGATAAATCTGGAGAGGAGGAAGGAGTAGGGTGGAAACTTCTGGGGATCTGGTAACCTTCTCTTTATTGATCTGGGTGGTCTTACGGGTATGTTCCACTTTGTGATTATTTATGGAGCTGTACTCAGGATTTTTGCACTTTGACGTATATATGGTAGACTTCAGTATAAACACTTCCTTTAAAACCGTTTTTTTCTTTAATAGAAACCATTGTTAGCTGCTTAGGAATACAGGTAAGGTGATACCCAGATATCAGCTGGGGTCACCCTTTCCTGGATTCCACCCCCACCATCCTTTTTCTGTGGGATGGGATAATAAGCATTTATCCGCAGTATCTACATACTTCTATCTCTGATTTTCTACTTCTGAGAAATTCTCTAACTCTTTTATTTCCTTTCTGTTTTCTATTTTCTTCTGCATACTCAGTTGATCCTGATGGGGAAGACAGGCCCCCTGCCTTAATTTCATCTCAAAATGCTCACAAAAAGCCGGTATAGGTCATAGACCTTTACTGATGATTTAGAGTAAATGGAGCAAGGCAAGTGGCTTATGTAGATTATTTAACTTAAATATAAAGTTATTAACTTAAAACTCTTTTCCATTATCCTTATCCTCTCTTTCCCCAACAATCTTCTGCTGGAAATTTTTCAGTTTATCTCCTCTTGTTGAATTGCCATTCCCCATTTCTTTTCTTCACCAATCTCATACTTTTCCTTCTCCTCCCTAGCTAGCTTGTTGAAATCTCTCATACATATTTTAAAAACTACTTTATCTCATGTATCAGCTTTATGGCCTTACCCTGCAAGCTAACTCTTCATACTAAACATGTCTCATCAAATTGGCTAAATCAAAACAGTCTTCTTCCCAGGATACAGACATACTGCTGTTTCTCAGGCAGACTTACACCTTAAGCTGACAACTTCTCTTCACTTTCCTTGATCCTTAAACTTTGTGTGTGCTTGTGTGTGTGTGTTTGCTTTTTTAGAGACAGGTTCTCACTCTGTTTCCCAGGCATGATTATAGTTCATTGCAGCCTCAAACTCCTGGGCTCAAGTGATCCTTCTGCCTCAACCTCCTGAGTAGCTGGGACTACAGGCATGTCCCACCACCATCAACTAATTCTTATTTTATTTTTGTGGAGATAGGATCTCTCAACTTTGCCCAGATTGGTCTCAAACTCCTGTCCTCAAGCCATCCTCCCACTTCAGCCTCCGTAATTGGTGGGATTATAGGCATAAGCCACTGTGCCCAGCCTCTTAAGCTGTATTTATTCACACTTATTTTCCAAGCATGTAGATTGCAGTGCACTGCCTTCAGTTTAATTTAAAAAGAATTAGAAAGTATCCTTTAATTAAAAATGAAGACAGCATAAAGACATACAACAACTCAAAATGATAGAGTTGGTTTACTGTTCTTTTGGGTCTTTTTCTTCTGAGAATGAATTCATTCCTAGATGACCTTATCGCCTCTTTACAATCCATTGCCAAACTAATATTGTATTAGTCCACTTCCATGCTGCTGATAAAGACATGCCAGAGATTGGGAAATTTACAAAAGAAAGAGGTTTAATGGGCTTACAATCATGGTGGAAGGCAAGGAGGAGCAAGTCACATCTAACATGGATGACGGCAGGCAAAGAGAGAGAGCTTGTTCAGAGAAACTCCCCTTTTTAAAACTATCAGATCTCATGAGACTTACACACTATTACAAGAACAGCAAGGGAAAACTTGCCCCCATGATTCAGTTACCTACAACTGAGTCCCTCCCACAACACATGGGAATTCAAGATGGGATTTGGGTGAGGATACAGCCAAACCATATCAAATATCTTCATTTACATTCTTCTGTCTTATATTTTACTTCATCAGAATTACATTTGTAGTTGCCAGATGGACATTATTATGCAGAAATCTTTACAACCATTTTACCATCTCTAAAACCCAATTAATGTTTTCTGCTTGTCCATAACACTGGTCCATAACATGATTACATGATGCTAACTGTATAGGATAAACAGATAGTGGAAAATACTTTGGATACTTAGCAAAATTGATTAATGGCAGAGGACATGAAATAAACATTGATTTATTTTAGAGGTTTGTAACATTAATAAGGTTTTTATGGGTCCAGTGGTTTTGGTCATAATGAAACATCCTTTATAAGATAAAGGACAATTTGCTTTTTCTTGTGCCATTCTCATTACAAAAGAAGCGTGATGCTTTTCAGGCTTCTGGATTTTGAGGCAGCTTCTATTGCATGTAGAAATATTGCTCTGGCTCACTTGTCACATGGCTCAGAAGGCTACCAGTTTTGAGAAGGACCCAGAATGGGGGAGAATTGTGTACCAGATCCAGACTCAGTGAAAGTTGTCGTGACCCTTGGGCCATTTGTATCAGCAGATCTGAGAGTGCTAGAGGTATCCACGGTGGATGAGGATGCAGGTAGAAGGTCTAGCAAGCTCCACCAGGGGAGGCACAGTTCAGACACCTAGCATTCTAGAGCTGGGGCATACTGCTGTAGCAGAGAATTGACAACTTGCTGTTTAAAAGCAGTTTCTAGTGTGTTCTTGAACCCTTATAGAGTCTGAGTGTCTACTGTTAGGACCTCAGTGACTATGATTCAGAGAAGAACTGGTTGGAAACCTGAATGTGGCACAATCCTTTGAGATACCAAACATCTGTCTGAGACCTCAGAGGGGGAAGTGACATATCCCAGCCAGAATGATACCCACACTGGATATGACTTTGCCTTTCCTACATGTAGTGTCTTTGCCAGCACCATCGTGCAAGGAATTACAAAATGCCAATCACTGGTATGGTATTGCAGCTAGAAGTGGCTGAGATTGAGGTGCTTATTTTGTCACAAGGGACATCCAATACCTGACTGTAAGTCTTATTGCTCAGAAGGAGCTCAACTGAGGCACCAGCAAGGTGGGTTGTCACTGTCTAGGACATGGTATGTTTGCTCATCCAGCACCTGATATTTGGTGCAGAGTCATTAGAATGCTTGGGTCTGGGAACAACCCAAGCATTCTAATGACTAGCACAGAAGAAATACAGCATCCTCTTGAGGTAGGAGGTAGGACTTGACTCCAGAGGCAGGGCTGGGATACTGGGCCAAATTGAGGACTAGCTAAAATAGGGCCAAGGTGGAGGTAGCTTTCAATCAGATATACCCACCAGTGTGCTATACCAATTTACCCTTGCTATGACAACACTCAGGAGTTACCACCCCTTTCCATGGCAATGACTCAGTGACCCAAAAGTTACTACTCCTTCCCTAGAAATCTCTGCATAACCTGCCCCTTAATTGGATGCAATTAAAAGTGGGTATAAATATGACTGAAAAACTGCCCTGAGCTGCTACTCTATGCCTATGGGGTAGCCCTAATCTGTAGGAGTAGTCACAGAGATGTAACACTGCCAGAGCTGTAACATCGTTTTCCATTAAGCTGTTTTCTTCTACCTCTGGCTTGCTCCTGAATTCTTTCCTGGGCAAAGCCAAGAACCGTGATGAACTAAGCTCCACTTTGGGGTTCACCTGCCCCGCATCACTCTCACCATCATGGTGACCCTCTTTCTGAATTTGTGTTTCCCATTTCTGTTCTGCCAGATTAAGTGTTCTGGTTCTCAGGGAAGGGAATACTTCCATTAGAGCACATAGTCAAGAGTACTCTGAATTTAAAGTTCCAACTATTACCCATCCACGTTGGGCTCCTCATGTCACCAAGAAAAGGAGTATCATAAAGTAATCAACTCCAATTGCACGGAAGATGTAGATTTGCTGTTACATGATAAGAACAGAGAGAGGTGTATCTCGACCATTGGATATTTCTGGGATGTCCCTTTGTGTTTTTGTGCTCAGTGACAATGGTGAATGGATATGTAGTAACCATAGTTAGAAAAGGGAAAGGCCTTAAGGGCTTAGGCTCTAAGGAAGAAGAGCTAGGTCACCACATTACACAAGCTAAGGCACTGTGAAAGGGAAAGATTTCTAGAATGGGTAGTGGAGGAGTGAGATGAGAAATATCAGCTTCAGTCTGAGAAACAACTGCAGTAGCTTGTCACAATAAGCCATGTGTATAGAGTCCTTACGGCTACTGCTGCTGTATACATAGGGAAACCTATGTTAGGGGCATGACTTAGTAGAAATCATAAGTGGATCTAAAAAATACAAAGGATGGACTACATCACACATTTCTTGTATGTCACTTCATATCTTCCGTACAGATATCCACCGGCTTTCCTCAGGAGCTTCTTGACAACACCTCTCAGACCTGCTATCACTTTTTCCCCAAAACATCTTTGATGCTGCAACACAGGATGTTTGCATGAACCCACTTGGCTTTCATGAACGTACAAACCAGAACTGCAGAGATAACAGGACTGTAGGAGCTTTCTTTACTAATGGGAAAAATGGGGCCACTTCATAAATGCTTTTCTTTTTTTTTGTCCCCTGGTTGGACAATTCTGAGACATGTTCTGTTCCATGAGATTTTTGAGCAGTTTCTGGCTACACAGTACATTAGCCGCCATCATGATGGCCAATTCAACATGCACCCTTGGATTATTTCCCTTCCTTCTCTCTCACCCCTCATGCCCCCTCCCTTTCTCACTTGTATCACTCCCCAGATAAACTATCTGTGGGTAAGGCTTTGTGTTAGGGGTCCTCTTTAGAGAAATCTAGACTAAAATAAATTGGAGAAGAGATTAGAGCTGAAGAATGAAATTGATCAAAATTTCATTTCAGTCCCTTCAAAACTGACTGTAATTAGTTTGGCAGGCTTGGCTATCATGCACTTATGTGAACTCTTAGGTATGAAGGTAAAGAAGTTTTGCTGCCTGAAACAGATGGGGTCATTATTATTCTCCAGATTACTAAGGATCCAGTAAAGTTCTAATGGGCTACCTCAACTCAGTCTACCCTCAGAGAACCATCAAGAAATTATTTTATAATTGCATTACATAAGAAACTGTATCTATAACCAAACTAAATTCTATGCTCACCTTATCAGCATTGTAAGATGGTTCCTCCTGTACTTGACAAGTATAATATCAATAAATCAATTTTAGTGTTTTAACATTAAAATCTTGTCTCTTTTTATTATCAGGCCTGAAAGTGATAGTGTATCATTTATAATGCACTCTGAACCAAGAATGCCCTCTTATAAAAGTCCTCAGTTTGTTTTTCCTCTGTAGAACAATATCCCTATAAACTGCAGAGAATCCATTGTTAAAACATGGAAGCTGTCTTTGATGATTTTAACCATACTGAGTAATAAAGTAGTCATTTTTGTCCAAATACAAGAAAAAATCTCTACCTTCCTTTTATTTCTGTGTGTCTCATTAAAGAAATGGCTAATTGTTGATTTGGGAAATCACCAACTTTAAATGATGGAGATGAGTTTTTTTCAATACCAATAATTTAAAAATCTATCTTTAGTATTTCAGAATTTGATAAGAAGAATGATGAAGCTGTTAATAATTCTGCCTTAGTGTTACCAAAAATTGTTTTAATGAAAGACAGTGCGTCTGGGTTTAATGTAAATCAGGCTAAGAGAAAGATAATGCATTAAAAATAATTAGACATCCAATTGAAAAATATTGCCTCTATAATATTTTAACCCCACATCTTACCCTGCTCTCCAAAGTAAAACTATGAAGTGTTCTCTATGGTTCCCTTTCTGTCCCCCATGTTCACCTAAAAAGATGTGAATAGCAAAGATATGCAAAACTTCCACTTCATTAAACAAACTCAGGTCCAAGAAATTGTTTCACTTAAACATTCAGTTTAGCCTAAATGTGATAAGTTCTATTGATATTTTTCTTCAGTCATGAAAAGTTAATCAAATTTTCCACCTGAAGACCCAACTGATAATTTAAAATGATAGATCAATTAAAATTAGTTGGAAATATTTTGAGATGAACAGAAAAGAAGTTTTGAAAGTATGGGAGGATAAGAAACATGGAAAATTACATACTTTATGTGTGTACAATTGAATAAATGCTTATGTATTATTTAGTACATTGTGTGGTCTACGATATTTGAGTGAGTAAAATGCATGACAACTAATAGATCAAAAGATGGGAAAAGAATATGTGCGCTGTTGGGGACATAGCAAAACTAGTCACTTATATTAAAAAGTAATAAATCAAAAATGTATGTTTTAATCTTTAGGATAATCAGTAAAAGAACAGTAAAATGAATTGTAAAGTAATGGAGAGTTAGTATGGAATAGTACTTGATTAATAATTGACTAAAATTGAGGAAAAAGAAAACAATGAGTCTGTTCTCACACTGTTAATAAAGACATACCTGAGACTGAGTAATTTATAAAGGAAAGAGGTTTAATTGACTGACAGTTCCACATGGCTGGGGAGGTCTCACAATTACAGTGGAAGGTGAATAAAGAGCAAAGTCACATCTTACATGGCAGTAGGCAAGAAAGCTTGTTCAGGGGAACTCCCAATTATAAAATCATCAGAACTCATGAGACTTATTCACTACCACTCAATCAGTATAGGAGAAACCTTCCCCATAACTGAATAATCTCCACTTAGCCCTGCCCTTGACATGAAGGGATTATTACAATTCAAGGTGAGATTTGGGTGGGGACACAGCCAAACCATATCAGAACAAAAAGAAAGTAAATAGTAGGATAGTCAACTTAAACACAAATATATGAGAGTTTTAATTAAATGTAAGCAGTCTGAATACTGTGATTAAAAGATTTATCAATTTTTTTAAAGCCAGACATTTATGACATACATGAGATGCATTTTTAAATATAAGGCTGTAGAAATGTTGAAAGCAAATTTAAAAAAATTAAAAAATATATACATATACACAAATATTAGCCAAAAGAAAATTGATAAAGTTATATAACATTAGAACAATGATTTTATGCAAGAGTCACTGCCTATACATCTTTCAGTTTCTTAATTCTCTTTTTAGAAGTGTTCAGTTCTCTGTTAAATCAATCCATTGAGTTCTTAATTTTGAGCGTGACTCTTGAGGCCGGTGAGGCGGCAAAACGCCGCTGCCTTGGTGTGGCGGTTCTTGGTGCAGAGTCAGAAAAGCACCATCAATCTTAAAGCCGCTGTTTTGGCCGGAGCAGTGGGTTGCTCAGATTCTAGCGCCGGGAATCAACAAGTTGGACGTCCATTCAGAAACCCAACTATAAAGACGGTAATTA
>NW_016107582.1:1090749-1118405 GCF_001604975.1 Cebus imitator | reverse complement strand
AAAAGAGTTCTTAATTTTGTCTATTCTATTTTTCCAAGTAGAATTTCTATCTGATTTTTTCTTTATTCTCTTTCTTGGCCAAAAAACTCTATCTTGTCATGTATTTTTCTTGAACATTTTAATCACATTATTTTAAAGTCTGTGTCTGATAACTGTAATTAATTTTGATCTCCTATGGCTCTATTTCTATTATCCCAAGTTTTTCTCCTTGTTTTCAGTGATTTGTTTCTGTGTCTGGTGTGACTGATAATTTTTACTGGAGGTCAGACACTATATATGAGAAGATTTAAAGATAATTTGAGGCTCCTGATGTTGCTAATTTTCTACATGGAGGACAAATTTTTACTTCTGGCAGGTAGCCAATTAAAGAGAAATAAGTAAACATAATTGATCTTGTACTGAACTGATTCAAGGTTATTTTGTTTTTGTTTTTCTTTTTTTAAAATAATAGTGAGAAGCATTCTATTTCCATTGTTTCTTAGCCCAAGAGTATACACTTTCTGGGTTTTAAAGGGAATGTCTGGAGTATTTTACCAGCGTCTTCTTTGATGAAGCTTGAACTACAGTGTTATTCTCCCGAGCTTTTGAGACCATAAAATATTCTTCACTGTTTTTCATTCTAGTTACCAGTTTTTGTTAGACTTGTAGCCTCTTGGCCAAAAGTTATGGATTGGCAAATACTTCACTGGTCCAGGCAACAGTAAATGTTGATCTTGCATCACTGGTATTCTGCTCTCCTTGCAATCTTGGTTCCTAAAATCCTAATTATTTTTATTATTCTCTAAAGTCTTAAAACAAATTTTTTAAAAATTCCAGATATTTTTGTCATCTTACATTAAAAGATTTAGTTTCATGCAAGTTAGTCATTTATCATTAAAAGTAAAAACCCTCTGATTGTTATTTTGTTTGCATTTATTTTAGAGAGTGGATTAAAAAAATTTTTTAGACAAAAAAAAAAAAAAACTTTTATGTATTTACTGGCCATTGCATTTTCTTCTCTGTGAGTTCCGTGCCCACTATTTATTGGGTTGTCTTTTGGCTTATAATACATGAGGAACTCCAGATACTGTTTTTTTTTTTTTTTTTTTTGAGACGGAGTTTCGCTCTTGTAATCCAGGCTGGAGTGCAATGGCGCGATCTCGGCTCACCGCAACCTCCGCCTCCTGGGTTCAGGCAATTCTCCTGCCTCAGCCTCCTGAGTAGCTGAGATTACAGGCACACGCCACCATGCCCAGCTAATGTTTTGTAGTTTTTAGTAGAGACGGGGTTTCACCATGTTGACCAGGATGGTCTTGATCTCTTGACCTCGTGATCCACCCGCCTCGGCCTCCCAAAGTGCTGGGATTACAGGCGTGAGCCACCGCGCCAGGCCCTCCAGATACTGTTTAAGAGAAAGCAGATTTTAATATGTCTGCAAATATCTTCTAGTCTGTAACTTGTCGTAATTTTTTATGTTGTCATTTGTCACATAGAAATCTTAAATTTCAATAGTTTAATTTCAAACATCTTTTCCTGCATAGTTTGTGGATTTGGGATTTGGTTTAACAAATTATTCTCTATCTATCTTGATGTCATAAAGATATTCTACTAAGTTTTCTCCTAAAATTTTTACAATCTTAATTTTTATATTTAGGTCTTTAATATAAAAGGTTTGTTTTTCTGTGTTGTCTTCTTAGGAACAGCCAATTGTTCTACAACATGTGTCAAAGTGCCAACCAGTTCCAACCATTTGGTAATGACACTGTGGTTTTTAAAATTAATTTTATTATTTTAAAATGTATTTAATGGTATTAATTTCTTGATGTTCACATGAGTTTCTTAAAGACAGTGATTGATTGCATCCTGTGGTTCTTTGAATCTCTCAAACTCCTCAACTTTCACAGAAATTAAATATAAGGAAATATTTATTAATGGATATATTGATCTAGATTAATTGATTGATAATATGTATTTATAAATAATATAGCATTTTATACCTATCATAAAATATATACTCATGATTTCTAGCCAAAATTTTCCAACCTATGCAAAAAAAAAATTGATTTTTGGTGGCCCTAAAATAAAGCTCTCAAAAAGTGATATCAGTGTTAGCTAACACTTACTGATTGCAGATTGTAAGCCTGGTAATGATCTTAGAACTTTACATGTTTTAACTCATTTATAAGAAAACTATAAGTCAGGTGAATAACATTGTCTTCCATTTTTCAGATGAGATAATAGACCACATTATAGTAAATGTTTATTTAAGTTTATAAAGAAAGTCAGTGCAGTCACTTATTTAAATGTGCCTTGTTTTAATTTGTAATTTAAATGAAATATTGCTGCTACACAACTTTTAGGCACACATTGACTATGAATATATCTCTAAATGCTGCTATAATCATTTGTGTGTGGTATGTCCACATTTATATTTCTACGTACAAATGCTGTTGTCATTATCTTTAATAATTCATTAGAAGCTTACCACATTTGTAGTTTTGGACAAGGTGTTAAAATTAACTATAATTTGTTTGAATCTACATAAAATTGATATGTCTGAGTTTCACAATTCTTTCCTTGACCATGGCTGCATTTCAAGGGATAATGCACTTTACGCGCTGCTCTGGTGGTAAAAACACATTTCACATAAATGGAGTAAAGAGCATTTAACGAACTGAGCTCCATGCATGTGAAAGCCAACAGCAATATTAGAAATGGTGTTTATTTTATAGCCCAGAAACTGCATTTTAAATGCTAGTATATGTTTATATGACAGTTCTATTAAATATAAAAGAGTCCCATTACAAGGGAAGCCCTTTACATGGGCTTTTTATATGGTCTAAATAGCATACCCAGCTCTGCAACTACTCATGTGAGACATTTTTAGAACCTTATTTATGTTAAAGCCATAACAGGCTAGCAACTAGAAAACTATAATGGGCACAAACGGCTAATAAAAATGAGATTGTTGAAAATACTTCTCAATAGCAACTTAGGAAGTATCCTGATGAAACAAAGTCAGGGCTTGGTGTCTCTGGAAGCCTGCCACCACAGTAATCACAGACATTTGGCCACAGGTACTCCCCTTTTCCATCTTTGCTTTTCTGGCTGAAAACTAAATAGCCAATGCAGTTTAAGATTGGTACTTGCCGCACTTTTCACTGTAATGCCTACGGAACCAGAGGTGCTCTAGAAAAAAATTCTAGGATCGTTCTTCCCCCCTGCACTGATTATTCACTGAGTGATCCCTCTGCAGAAGGGCAGATGCTCCCAGGCTGATTAGAGGAGGAAGAATACCAGGATGCATTCCAGCTGTATTTGTGCATGTGTGTGTACACAAGCTGCATATGTGTGCAAATGGGTACATGTGTGTTATATATGTAAGTCCTCCAGACTTGAAATCTGGATCACTTCTCTACTAAACTGCCATGTTTAGACAAGCTGGCTAAAATGAACAGGTCAACCATTTATTTATAGAGTGGAAACTATTTGATCTGGGGTAGATAGCTCCACAGGCATATATGTTGAGCCAAAGTCATTTTTATTGCTGCATCTTGCAGAATTCCAAAATAGCTCATGTGGCCCTTCATGTGAGCAAAGGAAAAATTCCCACAGAAGGGCTGGTCAAGGGTGAAATGGGGCTTGAATCACCCCAAGCCAATATCTGTTTATATAAGCAAGAGTATAAAAGAATGGGTAAAGAATATCTTTGAGTTTTAAACTGGTGATAACCTCCTAATGAATTTTGCCCATCCAGTCCCTGGTGGTACTCTGATAGGGCAGAACTGAGGCAAGCAACAGAATACATTAATGCTATCTCTTTGCACACATGGATGTTGGAATCCTGTTACATAGGGTTTGAAAACTAATCATCTATTGTAATTATGCCAAAACAACTGGTTCCCAAAGCATCCAATTTTGGCATAGGATCACCTTCCAGGTCAGCGGTGTTCACCTCTCATTCAGTGTGGAAATTTCCTCCATCACACCCTGATGATGGTACTCCAGTCTATTTTTGAACTCCTCATGTTGGGAAGCACATGACCTTAAAACTTGTCCAGTGGGCCAGGCTCTGTGGCTCATGCCTGTAATCCCAGTACTTTGGGAGGCCAAGGTGGGTGGATCACTGGAGGTCAGGAGTTTGAAAACAGCCTGGCCAACATGTGAAACCCTGTCTTTACTAAAAATACAAAAATTATCTGGGCATGGTGGTAGGCACCTGTAATCCCAGCTACTCAGGAGGCTGAGGCAGGAGAATTGCTTGAACCTGGGAGGCAAAGATTGCAGTGAGCCGAGATCATGTCATTGCACTCCAGCCTGGGCAACAGGAGCAAAACTCTGTCTCAAAAAAAAAAAAAAAAAAGAAGAAGAAGAACTTGTCTAGTTTCACTTGCAAGGAAATTCTTTGCAAAACAATTCTGAAACCACATATACTTAATTTATGTTAGCATGTCACTTAAGTAAAAATGGCCACCCAAGAACAGCTGGCTCATCTTATACACTTCCCACTGCCATTCTCAGAATTTCTTTCTGGGACAGAGAAAAAGTATGAATGTATAGTTACGACTACATTTATGAATATTAATGTCTTTTTCAGCTTGTGTTGTCCTGCTCAGGTTCTGAGCCTTTGTTGTGCTGAGGAAAGAGGAGAACTAGAGGCCGGGCGTGGTGGCTCATGCTTGTAATCCCAGCACATTGGGAGGCCGAGGCGGGCGGCTCATGTCAAGAGATAGAGGCCATCCTGGCCAACGTGGTAAAATCCCGTCTCTACTAAAAATGCAAAAATTAGCTGGGCGTGGTGCATGCACCTATAGTCCCAGCTACTTGGGAGGCTGAGGCAGGAGAATTGCTTGAACCCAGGAGGCAGAGGTTGCAGTGAGCCCAGATTGTGCCATTGCATTTCGGCCTGGGCGATAGAGCAAGACTCCGTCACAAAAAAGAAAAATTAAAAAAAAAAAAAGAAAACTGGAAGGCAGGAGGATGTAGAGTGGTTTACATTAGAAAGACACGGAGCCCTTTGCAGAGAACCAGAAAGGGTCTGGAAGGCAGGTTACTGAGGGAAGAGTTGGAGCTCACATGAGCATTTTGTGGGGAGAGTTTTATGAGAAGAGAAAGATATGAGGAAAATTGCCTGGGGTTGCAGACTCTGAGAGACACAAGTGCAGGGGATTTTAGGAATTTTGACTCTATTACTCTCTCTTTGGTTTGTTTTTGAGACATCAGTGAAGATCCATTGCTTTTCAAGATATTTGAAGTTTGATTTCCGGATGAAACAGCTTATTTGTTCTATGCGTCTCTCAAGTCACTTAAGATTTGATCTTGCTCTGGATTTCCACCTCACTAGCATTTTTGTCACTAGTTGCTGTTAAGGGTACATGGAGACACTATTATTAATATTTTGTCATTTTGGAAAATATGAGTCAGTCTATCTGAGTCTGATTAACTCTGAAATACAAACACTAAGTTTCTGGACCTGCAAATCTGAGGGCCTGACTTTGAAATATGTGGAAGGTAGGGGAAAAAGAACCAGTGCTGTAGACTGGGGGCTGCCTAGACATCACCTCACACTGTGCTGTGGTTTTAGGAAAGTCACCAACGAGGCTGGGAGCAGTGCCTTCTGCCTGTAATATCAACATTTTGGGAGGCTGAGGTGAGAGGATTGTTTGAGCCCAGGAATTTGAGGCCAGCCTGGGCAACATGGTGAAACCTGTCTCTACTAAAAAGACCAAAAATTAGCTGGGTATGGTGGTGCCTGTCTGTAGTCCCAGCTACTGGGGAGGCTGAGGTGGGAGGATCACCTGAGCCTGAGGGGGTGCAAAGCTGTAGTGAGTCATGATCGTGCCATTGCACTCCAGCGTGGGAGACAGAGTGAGACCCTGTCTCAAAAAATTTTTCTTAAAAGTCACTAAGGCTTGGAGATTGGCTCTCAGTTTCACAGATTGAAAATTTTGTTGCTGTTTGAGCCTTGGAGTTGATCAAACTCATAGAGATTGACTCATATTTTTCAAATTCAGGAGATATTGATGTGCAAATTAAAATATCAGATATCCTAGTATATAATATCAGTTGGTTTTTCACCCAATGAGGGGAAAGAATATGGAAAAACCACTTAGAATTTAAGTTATTTTCTAAGTGTGGAATTAGAGCAAGCAGAGGGGCTAGGAGACACTTGTCTTAAAAATTCATTTCTGCAAGAGGCACAGACTTGCTGAGAGTAAGCTGGAAGTTTGATTGAGCTGATCTTCTATTGCCTAATTTTGGCTCAATAAACACGGTCATTCTGTGGTTCTTTGCCAATCACTAATCCATCCTCCACTCTTGTTGATATGACTTTTCTTTCACTGTATTATTATCACTGATATGTTTATAGTCAAATGCACCATTCTAATTTCAATCCAAGAGACATGCTATCTATTTCTTACTGCACTTTCTAATATTTTCTTTTCTATTCAATTTTCAAAGCATTTGTTTGACTTTGTAATAACTCCAAAGAACAAATATTTTTGTTTTGACTCTGTAGTTGGTATTATGTAGTATGTTAGACAGAAAACAGATCTAAGAAGAATGCTATTTACAATCTCACCCCTCCCTTCATCTTTTTCCAGACCCACCTGTGGTAGATAACTAATGTATCGTTCCTCTGCATTCACACAAACGTATATAAACAGATGTAAAATGAGAGCATATTTATTCATGAATCTGTAACCTGCTTTTTTCCACTTAATGTATTATAGACAGCTCTTTGGATTTTCCCTCCAACTCATTTTTTGACAGTGCCCAATATTCTATCTTGTTAATTTTCTATAATTTATTTAATTGGCTCTTATTTATAAACATTCTAATTATTTCCAATATTTTGCCCCTATAAACAATGCTTCAATAAACTCAGACTTTGTACAGTAATCTTTTTTCTTTTCCCTATAGGAGAAAATCTCAAATGTGGGATCACTGGGTCAAAGACTACATACAGTTTATATTTTAATAATATTTCTAGACTCTTTTCTTGAAATATTTCCTGAACCAGTGCATGTGAGAGTGCTAACTTCCTTTCATTCTCATTTATACTGGATATCACCAATCTTTTAAATTTTTGTCATTCTGACACTTTAAGTTGCATTTCTCTCATTAGTGGTAGATTTAACTTTTTCTTTAAAAATCTATTTGCTGATATGCGCTTCTTTGACAGCGTTTTGCCTGTTAATATGATTTGCTTGTTTTTTTCTGTTGGGTAATTTTAATTTTTTCAATCAATTTGTAGACATTCTTTCTTTCACATCTATTGTTTCCTTCTTCTTGTCCTTCTTCCCTTCTTCCTTCCATTTCTGTCTTCGTCTCTGCTCCCTCCCTCCTTCCCTCCCTCTCTTCCTTCCTTCTCTGCCTCCACCTTTTCTCTTACTCTCTATCCCTGTTTCTCTCTCATCCCTCTTATCTGCATCTCATTTTTTCTTCCTTTCTAAGCACCAGACTTGTTTTCCATTTGAACTTCTGTATGGTGTCTTTTATTATACATCTCAAGTTTTTATGCAACAAGGCAAATATGTCTGTCATTCTCACAGGTTTTCTGAAAATCCATCTTGTTTATTAAAGTCTTCTTCATTTTATCACTATTATGTATTTCATTAGGCAGATGTTCTGAGCTCCAGTGTTCTACCATACACTGGTGTGATTTGTGCCAGAATAAGGACATACAGCAGAAGGCCTGCTGGGTCCACTTTGGTTTATTATTACTCCAACATAACATTAGCAGAAAGTTATGTTTTAAAAGTACACAAAATACATTTTTTTAAATTTTAAATACAAAGAATTATTTAATGTTACACTGTAGAATATTTCTTGTAATTGAATTGTTCTAGCCAATGGTGTGATTCTCTACTTGTAAAGTAAGAGTTTGGACTAATCTCTGTTGTTCTAGTTTCTTCCTAAAATGTAAACAATTTTTAAACTGTATTACCAGTGCTTTAAAGATAACATCTACAAGTTATTTCAGGGCCCTGAATACAGTATCTTTGGAATTGGAATATGTTAATCAAAGTTAATCAAATATTCTCTCATTTTCTTATTTTCCATCTTAAGCTTTAACTCCCTCTATCCAAAGTTGGCTCTTCCTGTTTGGAGACTATTCTCCCTCACAGGATTCTCCTATTATTTCTCCTATATTAATTCACCTCTTATTAGGAGAATCCTGTGAGGGAGATTCTGGGTATGGGGTAGCAAGACTGCTAAATGGATAACATCAATTTGAATGCATTTAGCTATATCTAAATTCAGTTCCTGATTAAAGATACTGGCATCATAATAATTGGGAGGAAATGCTAGATTTTGACTTTTGTAGGTTTTAAGAATGCCAAGTCTGCTAGAATGGTTAAAACAACTTTGAAAACAACAAAAAAAAAATAGAGTTAGAGCACAAATACCACATTATTTTAAGATTTATTATAAAGCAGTAGTAATTTAAGATAGTAGTGGTATTGGTACAAAGATAGAGAATAGAACAATAAAATAAAATAGTCTAGAAAATGACAATTGATTTTCAACCAAGGTGCAAAGGTAATTCATGGTGAAAGGACAGTTTTTCAGCAGAAAATTCTGAGACAAGTAGGTATTCAAATGCAATAATAGACAAGCAAGAAACCTTTTATCCATATGTTATACCATGTGCAAAAATTAACCCAAAATGGGTCATGAATCCAAATATGAAACCCAAAACTCTACAATTCCTAGAATAAAACATAGGGAAAACCTTTGTAATTTGGATTAGGCAAAGATTTTTTAGATGCAACACCAAAAGTGTAATCCATAAAAGAACAAATTAACAACTTAGACTAAAGATTTAAAAAAATTCTTTGAAAATCATTGTTAAATAATAAAAAGACAAACCAATACTGAGAGAAAATCTTTGCCTAGCATACATTTGATAAAAGACAGGTATCCAGAACATATAAAGAGCTCTCGAAAATCATTTTTTTCAATGGTCAAAAGTTTTAAATCAACACTGTATCTAAGAAAATATGTAAATGGCAAATAAGCACAAGAAAAGATATTTAATATATTTAAGGAAATACAAGTAAATCTACAATGAGATGGACTGGAGTTTCTTCTCAGAGGTCAGAGTGTCTTCATGCTATAAAAGTGCTTCCACGAACTTAGTCCTCCTCTCACTTCATTCTCTACCCAGATGGCTGGCTGCTTAGAACCAGCCCTCTGACACCTTCTCATGGATCCCTTGGACAGTGCCAAGTTCCCTGTCACCTGCTATGGTGACTGGTCCGCCAAAGAGGTGCACAAGAACTACTACCACAACTAGGAGGTCACCGTCAACCACCCGATCAACTTTGAGCTCAGCACTTCCCCATCTACCTGCCAATGTCTTGCTACTTAACTGTGATTATGTGGCTTTGAAAATCTTTCACAATTTCCTCACCAACCTCATGAGGAGAGGGGACATGCTGAGAAACTGTTGAAGCTGCAGAACCAACAAAGTGGCCAAATCTTCCTTTAGGATATCAAGAAACGAGGCCATGGCCACTGAGAGAGTGGGCTGAATGTAACAGAATATGTGATACACGTGAAGAAAAGCACGAATCAGTCACAAATGATCACTGAAAAAAACAGACCCCATTTGTGTGGCTTCATTGATAGCCATTACCTGAATGAGCAGGTAAAATCCAATAAAGATAGGTGACCACTGAAACCAACCTGCATGAGATGGGGGTCCTGTAATCTGGCACAGCTAAGTATGTCTTTGACAAGCTCACCCTGACAGACAGCGAGGCTGACAGCTAAACTTTAGGTTGGTTCCCTCATAGCCAAGGGAGTGACTTCCACCAAGGCAGTGCATGCATTTGGGTTTATCTGTATCTTTTCTATAAGTTATACCAAGAATCCATTTAAATTCTCTCATGTGTACTATGTTTCCAAATAAAGTAATTTGGTAACATTCCTCCCCCAGTGAGATGCCACTGCAGACTTATTACATGGCTAAAATTGTAAAAGATGACCAGGCCACATGTTGGCAGCAAAGTGGATCTCTTACCCACTGCTGGTGGAAATGTAAAATAGTACAACCACTTTGGAAAACAGTCCACTTTGTAAAAAGTTAAACTTATACCTATCACATGATCTATCCCTTCCACTAGTTACTTATCCAAGAGAAAATGAAAGCACAAATCTTTATAAATATTTGCACACAAATGCATATTCAAGCTTTATTTATAATAGACAAAATGTGGAACCAACTCAAATTACTGGTAATAGATGAATGCATAAACGAATTGTGGTATATGGTATACCGATCCAATGGAGAGCTACTTATCAATAAATATAAACTACTGATATATACTACAATATGAATGAATCTAAGTCATTACACTGAGTGAACAAAGTCACCAAAAATAGAGATTAAATCCTATATGATTCCAATTTTATGAAGTTTTAAGAAATGCAAGCATATGTAAACTAATGGAAAACAGATCAACAGTTACCAGAAGAGAGGTGAGGAGGTACTGGAGGAAGGGATTATGAAATCATCCAAAGAAACCTTTGAGAGTGATGAGTATGTTTCCTATTTTGTAGGAGTAGTTCAAATTCTACACTTTGAATATGTGCGCTTCATGTATGTCAAGAACATCTCAATAAAGCTGTTTTAAAAATCTCTAAATGGTGTAAACTTCTATCAGTCTCATCTTTAAATGCATCATTTAAATGTGTCTTTAAAGTGGAAGTCCCAGCACAGGGGTGCACATGTAGGAAGGAGTAGGGATTGTTCCACTGACCCTTCCTCCCGCATCTCCCTGCCCTCTCTAGCTTATAGGTGTGGGGTCATGCAAGGTGGCTATTGCTTTTGTACCTTGCTTCTTTTTCTTTCATCTTTTTCTGTTCTTTTTCTCTTGGACGTATTTTTCTCAGGGCTTAATATTCTCAACGAAATTCTTTAAGAAAAGATATACATAAAACCAGTAAACATCCTTCTTCCTCCATTTCCTCCTTTAAAAGCCATACCTGTTCTTAGAGTAAATAGCATCGTTTTTTTTTTTTTTTTTTTTTTTTTTAATCAAAAAAAAATTACTAACATCAGATTTCCATTTGACAATTGAAAAACAAGGGAATGAGCAGAATATGTGAGCCTTCTTTCTATGGAAATTGGTGTAAGTGGATAGGCTTTATTAACCTGGCCAAACAAACAAGAAAGTGGGAGGGCTGGCCCATGAATCCCATCTGGTCCTTGACTAAAGTTCAGCCTGCAGTCCAAAAGCCCTAAGTGACAAGGCTGTCTGCTTCTTCTGTGGAAAGCAGTCACTAACTTCATGGGTTTCGGGGATCAAAAATTCAAAAACCACAGATGGAGATTCTCTGCTCAAAGCTGCCCTGCTTTTCTCCTTTCTGTGCTAATGGCTGTGTGTCTCTTCTTCCATGGGGCCCCTCTCTTTATCTCCCCGTATGTGACTGTGTGTGGTCTCCTTGCATGTCTATTTCTCCTCCCTCTTCTTTGACTCTGTTAACTGTATCTTGAAGTTAAAATTTGTTTTTATTATTTTATTTAATGAATGGGATGTTTGAATTGCCTTCCTTTAAAGCAGATGGGTGGCTTATTTGATTCCTCTCAAAACCACTCCAATTACAATTAATTTACAATGCTTTATGCTTTTTATTTATATGGCTTTCAATGTGCTTTATTTCTGTGCTAGTGGCACTTCCCTCTCCTCTCCTGCCAGTGATTGTAAAGTAGCAAACAATTTAGTGAATTATTGTAGTTTACAGACCTGTTTGTGGGTGTTGACAAAAAGTGCATTACAATCGAGTTGGCAGTGCGTATAAGTATTTGTTGTTTTTATCTTTAGAATATTTTTTCTATTTTGATTTTCAATAAAAAATTGATGATTAAGATGAAACTAAGCATGTGTATTTTTTAAAGCTTGCTTATTTAATAAAACTGTGATAATCTTCAGAAATAACAGCAAAATTAAGAATATGAAATCAGTAGCAGTCAACACAAAACATGAAGTTTCTACTATTGGCTCTGGCCACTTTTCTCATTTTGAAGGAGAGGGCAATTGTGGCTGCACTATTTGCAGTGAGAGATCGTAGAGGACACTTGTTTCAGGAATTCGGTTTCACACAATGTCAGAGCCTTAAACTTCAGAGAAAGTTGACTGCATAAACTCTTACCAATCATCTGTGAGGCTGTTGTTCTACCTAATAAAACATGAAGCCAGGGATAATGGGCCTTGTAACAATTACAGCACAGAATGAAAGAATAATAAAGCAAAAGGCAAATGAGAGAAAAATTACAAAAGAGTTCCGGAAACTTTAAGCAAAAATATTCTAAAATGATTTAGCCAATTATTCAAGGAAACTAGAAAAAAAAATACTGCTTGAAATCCTGTGCTTCTAATTCTCTTTTACATTTTATTATTTTAGTTATAGAAAATAAACAATATAAGGCAAGGGAAATTCTTTTGTCATACAAGTTGGAGATAACTTCTTTTGTAGTTCCTTTATTATTTCATCATCTCTTTCCAGCTCTGCTCTTACTCTGTGACTTCCCTAAAAAGAGAAGTTATAAAATTTCCAAAATTACACCCACCTGCAGGAGTAAGATTTAGAGATGGGAGGATTTCCAGAAGGAGAGTTCAGCCACATTCCTACTGACCTCTGAAGATATAAAACAACCGCTTAGTGACCAGACGTCTTTAATAACAGCCAACCATGCAGGGAAATCTCTCGCCTGCATCCCATCTCTCACCTGTGGTCTTTCCTGCTCACATGAAAAATACCCAATGATATTTGAACAATTACTACTACCACATCAGCAGACCAAGTGGATGGTGGAATGTTACATCAAATTTAGATTAAGAGGCAACCAGTAGAAAGGGGAGAAATCTCAAGAGCAACTCTAGTTAGAACAGACTTTGGCCTTGGCTTTTCCACACCACAGCAAACACACACTCTTTTAGGTAAGGAACAGCCAGCAGGCATGGTGTACTTTACCCACAGTAGCTGAAGGGTCTTCAAGCAAGACTTGAATTCCTCACACCTTCCTGGGGAGAGAATCTGGACGCTGCTGCCTTCTCTGGGATTCTTCAAAGATAGTCATTGGCAGCAGAGGCTAATGGTGTCTCCTCTGCTGCTGAATTCAGCACTAGGCTGAGGAGGCCGAGACTGAGGCACCCAGACCTTGGACTCTTGGGTTGAGACTCAGCCCCAGAATTCCTTACCGTGTAGTCTCCTTTGTCTTTCTAAAGTCAAAAGAGCAGCCCCCACCCATGCTACTACCATCTGTGGTGCCCCAAACTTCACTATGGGCTCGATCAATTGCAAGGCAGAGACTATCTTCACCAATTCCACCCTCTGAGTCTTATCCAAACCTAAAGACAATTGCCATGTCAAATGGGCACCCATCTTGGAAGAGACAGGGTTGATTGCCTATGAGGAGGAGCTGGTGTGAATATTAGCGGTAAGTCTTGATTTCTTCCAGGTGAGGCTCAAAATGACTGCAGCTGGGCTGAGACAAGCATGGTATCATTAGGTGATGAGAATTCATCAGAACTTGTGCAGGTTAAAAGGATCATTCAGGATTAAAGAAGGAAGGAGGACTCAAGACTAGGGGCTTTTCATGTTAGAAAACAGTTACCAGTTGAGGGTTTTCTATGTTCCATGTGCTTTACCTGTATTTTCTCTAATCCTTATTACAATTATACTAGATAACTATACATTCATTCTCAATGAATATGAATAGAAATATGAATAGAAACCTACGCTGTGCTGAGTTAAATGCTTAATTATGGGAAGATAGCTGAGAATAAATCAGCTTGCCTTTCGGGAGCCTACATCACATCTAAAATCCCCTTCCTGTTACAGATGGGGAAGCTGGAGCTCAGGAAGGTTAAGTAACGTATCAAAGATCCATAACCTGTAAATGTGGAATTGGGCTGGTTTCAAACCCAGATCCTCTGACTGAAGTGTTTTTCTTTTAAGCTCAATACTAACAATTTTAAACCTTTTTCTTTTTATAACACATATCATATTTGGGATCCACTGTTTAATATGTGATCATAGCCTGGGCTGTGTCATTGATAAACCATATTTCAGTATTGCTCTCCCATTCACATTTAGAAAAAATGCACCTAGGAGAAAGTGTAGGAATGATGAAACATCTTCTCTATTTTATTTCAAAGAAATCTTTCAAAGACACCATTGTTTTAATTATCACTGTTTCAAGCCCATATTTGCATGTTAGACATCAGCTAGCCAACTGTAGATGAGTTGTTGGCTAAGCCACATGTCTGCTAGACTGTCCTATGCTCTATCTAGAAGGGATCAGGTATGGGACACAGTGGTGAAGGCACAACTGCTGGCCTCAGACGAGGGCTCTGTATTAAATATGACAGTTATCTGGCAGTGTGGAAAACTTCTCTCCTTCCACCTCTGGAGTCTTACAGAGCCGGGTTTGCCAGAACTCATGTAGCTAGTCTCTCACTGCAGAGCCCAGGGAAATGCCACACTTTCAGAGTGGATGGTCCAGTTATGACCCATTTTTATCAGTGTCTACCTGACTTTAAGGCCTTGATATAGTTTGTATCTGTGTCCCCACCCAAATAACATGTTGAATTGTAATCCCCAGAAAAGGAGCTGGGGCCTAGTGGGAGGTGACTGGCTCCTGGGGATGGTTCTCATGAATGGTTTATCACCATCCCCTTTGTGCTGTCCTCATGATGGTGAGTGACCTCTTGCAAGATCTGGCTGATTAAAAAGCATGTGGCATATCCCCCATCGCTCTCTCTTTCTCGCTCCTACTTTTGCCATGTGATCTGCCTGTTCCCCCTGCTTTGCCATCTGTCATGATTGGAGGCTTCCTGAGGCCTCCCCAGGAGCAGATGCTGCTATGCTTCCTGTACAGCCTGCAGAACCCTAAGGCAGCTAAACTTCTTTTCTTATAAATTACCCAGTCTCAGGTATTTGTATGCAGCAATGCAAGAATGACCCAATACAGGCCTTATCCACTAGATGTAGCTGTCTTGGGGACTAGATGAGAGGCGTAAGATCTCAGGGTTCTTATCTCAGGTGATAGGACTGGATGTTTGGGGTTTGGTTGCATTTACTTTACGTTAATTATTTAGAATTACTTATTTCCAAACAATTAAAATTAATATTATTTGGATGATATCAAAGATATTTGATATTTGTGGCCTCCAGCTTCCCCAGGAAAACGATTGAAGCAAAAATGTGTGTGAATTTTTTTTTCAGAAAAATATATACAAATCTCTTCCAAAAAGTGATTTGATGGAGAGGAAATACCTTCTTACATTATAAATGAAGGAGAGCGAATTGTCACATTTGCACTTATATATTCATTTATGTTAACAGAAGTAGTCATGGTTTAAGTAAAACCAGGTTGACTTTTTTTTTTTTTTTAGGTAGAAAAATGTATTGGTCCGGTTGCAGTAAAAGAGCAAGAAATTAGTGTAAGCAGTTCAAATGCATAGGGTTTCATGCAGGGAATCTGGTGTTTATAGAGCCAGTGGAAAGGCTAGAGGAGCTAAAGTCGGGTTGCAACCGGACATTTGTTTTCAAGTTGCACCACTGCAGCTTCAATCCACTGGTCAGGAGACTGCTGCCACCTCAACCCACACCCAGGAAGCTGGAGATAGAGGAACGTGGAGTCTGGCCCTTGCAGACCCCCACTCTACCAGAGCTCCTGATCAACCAGCATGGGTGCTTCCCACCCTTCCGCCTCTTAAATCTCATGAGAGCGAGAGTGCTTCTCATTGCAACAATTAAATCACACCCAGGGGGGCAAAATCATCTCTCCAGTTGCAAGACAGCTGTAGATATGCAGTGTTTAGTCTTCCAAACTTGAAATGCAAGCAAGGAAGAGGTGGGATTGCTGTAGATGGTCAGTAGATACTCTCTAGTACAATCTGTTATTTATATTAGACTAAAACCAGAATATTACTGTGTTACTTTCCATGAGCACAGTATTCCTGACAAAGCTAATGCATCATCAACCCAATGAAAGCTCTGATGGCCAGAAACTACAGTCCACATTTACAAAGGTAACTACATTGTATAAAAATAAATGTGTTATTTCTGGTAAATTCAACTCTGTTCTCACAAGAAATGATAATGATTATACCATTTTAAAATCTTACCTCTATGATGCTTATGAATTAAATATTATGATCTGTCTTTTCATATAAATAGCTTAGAAGTTACAAATAAAATGAACCATTAAACCAAATAATTTAAGTTCCAGTAACAAAAAATCATAAACTTAATTTTAAGAGCGTAATATAGCTATTTGCATTGATTAATTATGCTTGTGTTGATTAATTTTACTTTTTATGACAAAATGAATAATGCCAATAAAGCTGGTCAATTCAGTCAATTAAATTTTCCTGTGGTTCAATTTCCTTTTCCTTCTTCTGAAACTAAATTTGGTATCTACCATGTATCAGAGTGTTATTTTCAAGTATGAAACACGAAAAAGACTAAAGCATTAAGTAATGTTATTTGGATGATATCAAACACATTTTTGTGATCTCCAGCTTCTCCAGGAAACAGACTGAAGCAGAAATCTGTATGCAAGCAGTTAATGCTGAGTGCTCTTGAGAGAAACGTCTATGAGAAGTGAGGGACGCAAGATTGGGCAAAGCGGGAAATTAAACTATAATTCAGTTTTAATGGAGGCCTCAGAGGATCCTCTGGAGTTGAGGTGACCCTTCAGTGTTGACCTGAATCTAGGCAAGTATGCCAACCCTCTTTACACCTGTCTTGACTACACTGTATGAGTACTGTGCCCAGAGAATAGGGGAACCTTGAGTGAGGCAGCTCCCGTCTACAAAGAGCAATGTTCGGAGAGGAACTCATCTGTGAGCTGTTAGCAGCCAACACCCTGGCATCTGGAAGAATGAGGGCATCAGCCCTTAAGGGGAGATCTGGCTGACAAGCCATAGCACTTTGGGAGGCTGAGGTGGCCAGATTGCTTGATCCTGGGAGTTTGAAACCAGCCTTGCCAACATGGTGAAACCCCATCTCTACTAAAAATACAAACATTAGCTGGGCTGGTGGCACGTGCCTGTAGACTCAGCTACTTGGGAGGCTGAGTCACAAGAACTGTTTGAACCCAGGAGGCGGAGGTTGCTGTGAGCCGGTCTTGCATGACTGCACTCCAGCCTGGGCGATGGAGTGAGACACTGTCTCAAAATAAATAAATAAAGAAATAAAATAGACATAGATAAATAGGGTGGGCATTTCAGGTGAGGAAATGAGCTCAGAGCCTGAGAAGTAGAATCCATGTAGAAAAGTCAGGCATGATTGAAAATAAACCCAATTATAATGAATATCTTAACTACCATAAGAATGACAATTATTTTCTGGAGAGTATTGGTATCTAAGTGTTTTCTAGCATTCACTGTAGTTTGCTTATTTTGCCAACTTTATTTCCTTGTACTATAACTTTGCTCCAAAGAAATTGCTATTACTGATCTTTCTTTTCATTTCTTTTACTTTCTCAACTTCTATTTTAGGTTCAGGGAGTACATGTGCAGGCTTTTACATGGGTAAATTGTGTGTCACTGGGCTTGTTGCACAAATTATTTCATCACCCAGGTTGTGAGCATAGTAACCGATAGGTGGTTTTTTGACCCTCATCCTCCTCCCACCTTCACCCTTCAAGTAGGCCTCAGAGTCTGTTGTCTCCATATTGAAAAGCTCACAGGAAGTAGTTTTCTTCTTTCTTCAAGTTGCTTTGAAATTTTTGTAGATATTTTTAAATCTGACATACTCTGGGCTGCTGAATGGAGAACAGGCCCAACAGACTGAGACTGTGACAGTGATTCACTTGTACTAGGATGTTTAAGAAATGCTTATGCTTTAGCTGAAAGTCAAGAATCCAACTATTTAAGCATCCATGATTTTTTATTAATCTGGAAGGTATGTTACCCAAAATGTCCCCTATAATATCAAGCCAAAAAACAAGAATACTGAAATCACCTTGTAAAATTAGATTTGGGAGTCAGGAGAACACCCATTATGGAAATCAATTATATGTATCTTGGGCTTTTCATTGGTAGTCAGTCATTCTTCAGGTGACCCATTAGGACTCACTACATAGAATCAAGCCATACCATAAAAGGGTTACAGTGAAGAAGCAGCTTGTCACTAAGGAAAGCTGCTTCCTAATGCCCTGACTCATGATTTCTCCAGGGTGACCATGTGGTAGAGTTAGGCTGCTACGCTAAGTGCTTCCCAGCACATAATGGGCCTCTCGTTACCACACCATATCAGCATCCCCACGGCCAGCTGAGTTTAGTGCAGCTGTACTGCACAGTTTCAGATGACCTTATGCTCACCTTAGTCAACAGTGTTCTACCTCAAGGGTACATGTCCTTTGCTCTTTTATTCTCCTGCTTTCAAGTGCAGCCCACATGGTGGAGGGGGACGTTTTAATGTCTGGAGACACTCTTTAACCAAGGAGGGGTAATAACTGGCAGGGAAATGCCTCTTCTTTCTTCCATTCTTCAGGTGGACAGTGATGAGAGGCATTCTGCCCATGTCCCAAGCAGTCCCAGAGAAATGGATTGCATTGCCCAAAGCAGCAACCTCAATGAAGCTTTTAGGGTGGCTTTTCCTTCTTTCCTGTCTTACTTCTTTCTTACTTCTCCCAGAGGCCAACTCCCAAATAAACTTTCTGAAGCCAAGTTCTTGTCTCTGCTCTGCCTTTCGGGGACACTAAAAATAACGCACTTCTGATTATCATCATTATTGTCATCATCATCCCGCTATTTCATCATGTCAAATGCTCCCTGCTAAAGTTTCACAAATTTTAAGTGTTTGTGTGTATTTGGGTCTATTTTTGTACTTGTTGTTGCACTGATAATCTTTTTAATTTTTTGGCTTTTTAAATATTTTGTTTTAGATTCAGGGGGTCCATGTGCAGGTTTGTTACATGGATATATTGTGTGATGCTGAGGTTTGGGCTTTTGTTGAACCTGTCACCCAGATAGTGAGCATAGCACCCAACAAGTCATTTTTCAAGGCTTGTTCTCCTTCCTTCCTCCCCAATTCTGGAGTCCCTGGTATTCCCAGCATTATGTTCAGGTGTATCCAAGGCTTAGCTCCCCACTTAAAAATGTGAAAATGTGGTATTTGGTTTTCTGTGTCTGTGTTAATTCACTTGGGATATGGCCTCCAGCTGCATCTGTGTTGCTGCAGAGGATGTGAATTCATTCTTTTTTATGGTTGCATAGTATTCCATGGTATGTGTGTAGGCATATATATATATATATATATATATATATATATATGCAGTGTTTTCTTTAATCCACTATTGATGGGCACTTGGGTTGATTCTATGTGTTATTGTAAATAGCGCTGCAATAAACATGCAAATGCAGGTATCTTTTTGGTAGAATGATTTCTTTTCCTCTGGGTTAGACACTAAGTAATGAGATTGCTTGGGTCAAATGGTAATTCTATTATTAGTTCTTTGAGAAAACTCCAAACTGTTTTCCACAGTGGCTGAGCTAATGAACATTCCTACAAGCAGTATATAAGCATTCCCTTTCTCCTCAACCTCACAAGCATCTGTTATTTTTTGATTTTTTAGTAATAGCCATTCTGACTGGTGTGAAGTGGTATTTCACTGTGCTTTTTATTTGCATTTCTCTGATGATAAGTGATGTTGAGCAATTTTTTTGTTGTTGGCCACGTGTAGGTGTAGGTTTTCTTTTGAGAAGTGTCTGTTCATGTCCTTTGCCTACTTCTTAATCAGGTTGTTTGCTTTTTTTCTTGTTGATGTGTTTAAGTTGCTTATAGATTCTGGATATTAGTCTTTTGTTGGATGCATAGTTTGCAAATGCTTTCCCCCTTTCTGTAGGTTGTCTGTTTACTCTATTGATAGTTTCTTTTACTATATTAGTTTTTAGTTTAATTAGGTCCCAATTGTCAATTTTTGTTGTTGCATTTGCTTTTGAAGACATCGTCATAAATTATTTGCCAAGGCCAATGTCCTGTAGTAGAGTAATAGGTTTTATTCTAGGATTCTTGTAGGTTGAGGTCTTGCATTTAAATATTTAGTCTACCTTGAGTTTATTTTTGTGTATGGTAAAAGGTGGGGATCCAGTTTCAATCTTCTGCATATGGCTAGCCAGCTATTTCAGCACTATTTATTGAATAGGGAGCCCTTTCCCCATTGCTGATTTTTGTCAACTTTGTCAAAGGTCAGATGACTGTAGGTTTATGGCTTTATTTCTGGGTTCTCTATTCTGTTCCATTGGTCCATGTGTCTGTTTTTGTACCAGTACCATGCTATTTTGATTACTGTAACCTATAGTGTAGTTTGAATTTGGGTAATGTGATGCCTCTGGGTTTGTTCTTGTGGCTTAGTATTGCTTTGACTATCCAGGCTCCTTTTTGGTTCTATATGAATTTTAGAATACTATTTTCTAATTCTGTGAAAAATGATATTGGTAATTTGATAGAAATTGCCTTGAATCTGTGGATTGCTTTGGACAACATGGACATTTTGATGATATTGATTCTTCCAGTCCACAAGCATAGATGTTTTCCCATTTGTCTGTATCACCTATGATTTCTTTCACTAATATTTTGTAGCTCTCCTTGTAGAGATCACCTCCTAGATTGGATGTACTCCTAGGTATTTTTATTCCACTGATACATACATATGTATGTATATATATAATTCATGTATATACATACATATATATGAATTGTGTTTGCCTTATAACTCATTAATATATGTTAAAGTATGTATACCTTTCAGTTTTCCTCTTTTTCAAGATATTTGCATCTCTTCTTGTGATTTATTTTTTATAAAAATTCTAAATTTTATCTAGTTACAAATATGCCAGATTGTGTTTAGAGTAAATTATTGCTGGTTTTGGATTGAATATACATATTAATTATTACTGGAAGAATTGCACTTTAAAAATAATGTTGTTTCATTGTTATGTACATAGTCCATACCTGAGTGCTATACATAAGTTTTTCTGTGTATAAGTAAAACCAGCCTGTTTTTGATCTTCCATGAAAAAAAAAATAATGTTGTTTCATTCGGACAAGATATATTTTCCTAAGTCTTCAGGTGTTACTATTATTTGATTTTCCTTATCTGAGTTCTGTGTTTCTCCTATATAATATATTCCTAGGTATCTTTCATTTTTGCTATTATTAATTAATATTTATTTTTCAGCTTGGATCTTTAACTCATTGCCAATATAAAGAAAATCTGTTTTTGTGATTTTTTCTTTTATCTTTTTTATTCCAAATAAATTTCTATTCCAAATTTTATTTTTCCTTCTCAATATGAAATTTAAAGTAGTTTTTTCTCATTCTATGAACAAAGTCAGTGGTAACTTGATGGAGATAACATTGAATCTATAAATTACTTTGGGTAATATGAACATATTAATGATATTGCTTCTTTCTATCCATATTTTTCCATTTGTTTGTATCCTCTCTTATTTCTTTGAGCAGTGGTTGGTAGTTCCCCTTGAAGAGGTCCTTCATATCCTTTGTAAGTTGTATTCCTAGGTATTTTATTCTCTTGGTAGCAATTGTGAATGGGAGTTCACTCACGATTTGGCTCTCTATTTACCTATTCTTGGTGTATAGAAATGCTTGTGATTTTTGTACATTGATTTTGTGTTCTGAGACTTTACTGAAGTTGCTTAAGGAGATTTGTGGCTGAGATGATAGGGTTTTCTAAATATAGAAATATATAGATTATTTGTGGCTAAATATATATTTTTCTAAATATATATATATTTATATTTTTCTAAATATATATATATATTTTCTAAATATAGAAAAATATAGAGATTTGTGGCTGAGATGATAGGTTTTCTAAATTGTCTCTGCAAACAGAAACAATTTGACTTCCTCTCTTTCTATTTGAATACCCTTTATTTCTTTCTCTTGCCTGATTGCCCTGGCCAAAACTTCCAATACTATGTTGAATAGGAGTGGTGAGAGAGGGCATCCTTGCCTTGTGGTGTTTTCCAGGGGAATGCTTCCAGATTTTGTCCATTCAGTATAATATTGGCTGTGGGTTTGTCATAAATATCTCTTAATGTTTTGAGATACATTTCATCAATACCTGGTTTATTGAGAGTTTTTAGCATGAGGGGGTGCCACACTTTAAAACCATCAGCTTTCCTGAGAATTCACTCAGCATCATGAGAACAGGATGGAGGAAAAAAAAACATGATCTAATTATGTCCCACCAGGTCCCCCCATTGACACGTGGGGATTACAGTTCAAAATGAGATTTGGGTGGGGACACAGAGCCAAACCATATTAAGTCTTCTAAGTATTCTGGGCATAAAATCATATTTTAGATATGTAGAGGTAACTGTCCCCTCTTCTTCAATATTTACATTGATTATTTCATTTTCTTATTACATTTTCTAATGCATCCCAAATGATGTTGATTTATAGTGGTATTAGCAGGTATCTTTTCTTCAGGTCTGATTTTGTGTGTGTGTGGGAATTATCTCAATATTTAACTGTTTCATATGCCAGATTTTTTTGTAAGTAGCTTTTATCATATTTAGGTAGTTTTCTTCTATTTCCATTTCACATAGAGTTAACAAAAATCCAGGAATTGAGGGAATGAGATAAGAAGAATTTCTTATGGTTTGATTTCTTCCATAAATGGAAGAGATTGATTGCAATAAAAGAGAGAAATTATTTATTTAGCAAGGTTACAGATGAGGAAAGTCCATCCTGTGAAAGTGGTAGAATCCCTTCTCTGGCAAAGCAGAAGGGACAGAAAGAAAGAAACTCGAGGACCCGGAGAAATCCTGACTCGGGGAAGGGGATGTTTTCTTTCTGTGTGAATTCCTCATGCTCCTTATGAAAGATATTGGGTAGAAACTAAAATGGAAAGAAAAGCTGAGATTATCTTAGGTTTGAGATTGGCAAGTGTGGATAAGAGAGATGTGCCAGAAGATTACATGACTCAGAACAGCAAGCCAGGCTGGACCACAGGAAGCTCAGAGGAAAGAAGCAAAAGTTCAGGTTCCTTGAGAGTTACCTCAAGGAGGCTGATTGAAGTAAGGAGGCTGTGGTCTGCGGAGTGTAGTCAAGGTTTTATGTGAAGCTAAGTGTCCTATGTACAGAAGGGAAACAATAATTTAGCAGGATAATGGTAAATGGAATTAAATTTAAAGGACTCCAAGGAGTGATCTATCTATCTGTTTATCTATTTATTTGTTTATTTATTTATTTATTTTGAGATGGAGTCTCACTCTATGTCATCCAGGTTGAGTGCAGTGGTGTGATCATAGCTCACGGCAGCCTCAACCTCCCAGGCTCAGGTGATCCTGCCACCTCAGCCTCCCAAGTAGCTGGGATTACAGGAGTGCACCATCATGCCTGGCTAATTTTATATTTTAATGGAGACAGTGTCTCACTATGTTGCCCACAGCAAGACTATGTTGCCCAGGCTGGTCTCAAACTCCTGAACTCAAGTGATCCTCTTGCCTCAGACTCGTAAAGTGCTGGGATTACAGGCATGAGCAACTACACCTGGCCAAAGGCAATATCTTTTTAAGAGCCATTAATATGGAGGTTAAAGCAAATTTTAATTGATGGTAGGGATTTCAAAAAGAAGAGACAGCATTAAGCCAGGGCCTGACTCACAGAGGAAGCTGGGATCTGAAGATGACATTGCTGAGTGTGGAGACAGGTAGTTGTACTGGGTGATAAGTTTTGGTAACACCAAAGGTGGCCTTGGCTCAGGTTGGGAGGAGGAAGGAGTACTTCGGGAATATTAAAGGATTAGGACAAGAATCCAATGGGCTGATAAGGTTGATAAAGGCATACGTAGCTAGTAGGATATAGCTGAGCAAAAGAGGGATGAGCATTTAGGAATCTGCTGATGGGAGAGGAAGGTGAGGATAAGAAGATAAAGGAGGCTGGGCACGGTGGCTCAGGCTGTAATCCCAGCACTTTGGGAGGCCGAGGCAAGCACATCACAAGGTCAGGAGATCAAGACCATCCTGGCCAATATGGTGAAACCCCGTCTGTACTAAAAATACAAAAATTAGCTGGGCATGGTGATGCATGCCTCTAGTCCCAGCTACTTGAGAGACTGAGGCAGGATAATCGCTTAAACCTGGGAGGCGGAGGTTGCAGTGAGTCGAGATTGTGCCACTGCACTTTAGCCTGGCAACAGAGCAAGACTCTGTCTCAAAAAAAAAAAAAAGAAAGAAAAAGGAAAAGGAAGTGAAAATTCAGTGCTGGAGAGATTTTGGTGATCATGCTGTATCAATGGAGGGATGTGGAAAATTCCCAGCTCCAAAGATTGAATTAGAAGTTTATGGCAGGGCCTTTGTGTATGTGTGTGAGTGTGTATCTGTTGGTGTTACTAGATTTAAAAAGATCACCGAGCTAAATCAAAATTTCAAAAAACAAAAATTTTTTTTTAGTATAAGTAGGCCTCACACAGTGGAGTACATTTCATAAAACATATATCACTTTTTTGTTATTTATCTAAATTCAAATTTAACTTCTTTGTGTGTCTGTGTGTCTATAGGAGCAGGTATCAAAAATATGAGCTGAAGAGACAATCCTTCAAACAATTTTTTAAAAGAGCATTTCAGAGTAAGCCATGAGAAATAATATCACTGTTTTCTCAATCATTACAGTTTTAAAAAGCAGGGTAATTTACACTTACAGAGATTCTTTTAGGTTTTTAAAAATATTTCCAAAGTTTAATATAGAGGTGTTTGTTCTTTAATAGCAGCATTTTTAATGTTAACACATGCTTCCTCAAACCAACCCTTCTCCAAAACCATCTCTCCCCCAACAAACAAACAAATGAAACCTTTCAAGGGAAAATGTTATTTTGGAATTTTGAGAAATTAATGACACTTGAATGTTTAGAAATTTACATTAGAACGTTGTGCTTTTTAGTGATGATACTGTTGATATGAATCTATAAAATCTAACTTTTATCAGAGATCCACATACATGTTTTCCTCATGTGACTGGGAAGACTATACTTATTGTTTAACCCACAAATTAAAATTGTAGTCAGATTTTCTTGATATTAAAAAAATCTCTAAATATAAGTTTTTTAACCAGGTGCGCTGGCTTACACCTGTAATGTCAACACTTTGGAAGGCCGAGGAGGGTGGATCGCCAAAGTCGAGTTCAACACCAGCTTGGCAAACATGGTGAAAACCCATCTCTACTAAAAATACAAAAATTAGCCAGGCATGGTGGTGTGCATCTGTAGTCCCAGCTACTTGGGAGGCTGAGGTAGAAGAATTGTGTGGAGGCAGAAGAATTGCGTGAACCCAGAAGGCAGAAGTTGTTGTGAGCCGAAATTGGGCCACTGCACTCCAGCATGGGTGACAGAGGGAGACTCTGTCTCAAAAAAACAAAAGAAGTTTTTAATGCTGAAGAATTATTTACTTAGATCCCATTTTACAAAACAAGTGGAAGCAGTCTAAACATACATGAGTTTAGACATGATGGAAGACCTGACTGCTTCATGGCAGTGGCTTCTGCCTCTTCATGGGATACTCACCATTCCTACCCAGATAAGCAAGTCATTGTTATTGGTGTACTAGACTGGGGTAACTGCCAGGGCTAGTTTTCAGCACTATGTATTACTCAGGGTTCTCTAGAGGGACAGAACTAATGGAATATGTATACAGATATATATGTGTATATACACATATATGTCACATGATAAAGGAGAAAGAAAACAAAATGAAGATATATCTATCAACTGGGTAGTTGGCTGACCACCCTGAGAAATGGTGCCATACTGAGAGTTCAGTATTGCCGTCTGCTACTGGCACACTGGGCACTCAGCAGTGGCCATAGCCAGGTCACCCTTGGTGAGTGGCAGTCAATGTTGCTGAGCCCATGGGTGACCTCCATTCCTGCCACCACGGCCATTTTGTTCATGGGCCCATGGGGGGGATGACAGGGGTGGCTGGAGAAAGAGGCTGAGTAGTAACCACAAATTGGGTTATCTTATCCACTTGATTATTAAAATCCTCCTCTGCTGAGGTCACCCATTGGTGAGAACTCACATGGGATACAACTATCATCACAGTTTTTGACCACTCAGAGAGGTCCATCCACATACCTCTTCCTCAAATTTATTTGCCTTCAATTTTTCGATCATGCTTCTTCCAAGTCCCTGACTATCCAGCCAAACCATTGGCTAGCACCCATGAATCAGTACGTAATCACACATCTGGCAATTTCTCCTTCCATTCAAAGTGCACAAACAGGTACCCTGCTCATAGTTTTACCCAATGAGAAGACTTCCCTTCACTGTCCTTCAGGGATGTCCTAGAAAGTGGCTGTAGTGCTGCAGGTGTCCACTTAGGGTGGTGCCTGCATATTGTACAGAACTATCTGTAAACCAGGCTCTAATCTTTCCTTCCTCTGTCAACTGATCATCGAAAACTCCCCATGGGGCTATCTGTGCAGGCCAGGGGAGAGAAGGCATGGTGACAGGAGTGGAGGCCATGGGTATTTGAGCCACTTCCTCATGTAACTTACTTGTGCCTTCAGTACCTGCTCGAGCCTAGTCACATATATACTACTTACACTTGATGATGGAATGCTGCTATGCATTACCCACTTTATGGCTAGATGGGTCAGAAAGCACCTAGTTGATGATAGGCAGTTCAAGGCACATGGTGACTTGATGACCCATAGTCAAATGTTCAGTTTCAACCAAAGCCCAGTAACAGGCCAAGAGCTTTCTCTCAAAAGGAGTGTAGTTTTATATGCATAAGATGGCAGGGCCTTCCTCCAAAATCCTAGTGGCATCTGCTGTGATTCTTCTATGGGGCCCTGCTTAGGGCCCCAAACAGCATCCCTATCTGCCACGGACACTTCAAGCACCATAGGATCTGTTGGGTCATATGGCACAAGTGGCAGAACAGTTTGCACAGCAGCCTGGGCCTGTTGCAGAGCCTCTCCTGTTCTGGACCCCACTCAAGACTGGCAGCCTTTTGGGTCACTTGATAAATGGGCCAGAGTAACACACCCAAATGAGGAATATGCTGCCTCCAAAATCCAAATAGATGCACTAGGTGTTGTGCCTCTTTCTTTGTTGTAGGTGGAGCCAAATGCAGCAATTTATCCTTCACCTTAGAAGGAATATCTCAACAGGTCCCTTACCACTGGACCCCTAGAAATTTTACTGAGGTAGAATGTTGTCAAGTCTGATCAGCAGACTCTGACCAAATAACAGATGAAAGACATATGCTAACACAGGTTTTTTGCCTGGTTGTGTAGCTAGAGGACTTGTGACCTACCCCGAGGGGAGTGCCGTGGCCCTGATAAGCCAGTGCATTTAATTAGTACAGGTTTAATGACAAAAGTCATGAGAATACCATTTATGGGTAATTAATATTGTCAACACCCCAAGTCGAGAGCAGTCATGTGCACAAATTGGCAAAGATTGGTCTTAGGATAACATGACTAACAAGCTATTTAGATAAAGTCCCCTATGTTCTCTTGTTATCTGCTCTTTGCTATTAGCTCAAAGAGGATTAGGCTGCCTTCAGCCACAATTCTCTCTTGAACATTTTGCAAAACCCTCCAACCTTCCAAGAAGGTTTGCATCTTTCTTATAATTTTTCCACCACCCTGACTGATCTCCTACATCTCCCCTTTTC
>NW_016107582.1:1009503-1090694 GCF_001604975.1 Cebus imitator | reverse complement strand
TTTTTTTTTTTTTTTTTTTTTTGCATCAGGTTTTGTTGATCGGAGAGTACAGATGTGTGCAGCAGTTTTGTCAGTTGTAGCGGTTACTGCTCATATTCTGGCTTTGCATCCTACAATTAGTAAATAGCATAAGACAACCATGAGCATCATCAGTAACATTCTTTTCCAATCAAGGAGTGACACGTAGTGTTACTTGGCACCTCAGTTCAACATGTGCCATTGCTGAGGAACCCCACTGGGGGGAAGTTAATTCCTCCTAGCCAAGAAGTTGTGCCATTAGAGGCTGGGAAGGGAGTGCCTGCCTAAGTAACAAGTGGAAAAAGTCAAATTTAGAAGATGGGCTCAGTAGAGTGTAGCAGGTACAGGTTGCAGGCGAAGTGAGAGTATGAAAAATGAACAAATTATCTGTAGCGAATGGTGTTTGTGTTTGGAGTAGGATTTGCTTAGCCTTCTGAGTTGTTTTCTTTAGCATCCTTCAGGTGATGTTTGGGGCTTGTTATCATCTGAGGAAGCCACATCATCCCTGGCTGCTGGTTTTGCAGGGTCATTTTCTCCATTTCTGGTACTAGGTTGGTTCCTAGATGGTTGGGCCCATAGCATGGCTTGATGGAATCCAAAGAGGACCTGAGGGGGTGTAAACACAAGCATATTCTCTTCCCCATGTTAGCAATTCATCTGGACCACACCACTCATTACTATTTACATTTTTCCACAAAATTGTGGGCTTTACATCTTGAGAGGTTTTAGCAAAATGCTTGTCTATAGCTAATTGAATCAGAGGGTGCTATTTGAAGATTTAGAAATGGGGTGATACTGCTTCGAATTGCTTTTTATGCAAAGGAATTCTTAAGACATTAAGGGTCATAACCTAGCAACCGATTGCATTGTCTGTGACCCTTATAGATGACTTGACTAACAGGCTGGATATAGAGAGCTAGTGTCTTAGTCCTGGTATATGAGCAAGAAACCCATTCTAGGAAGCACAGTCCTGGGGATATTTGTCCTATTAATCCTGTAGGAGAATAGTTAGTGGGAAAAATAAACAATTGAACTGAGTATCCTGAGTCTATGTGATCTAGTTGCCTCTGAGAGACAGCCAGTTCTATTTCCTCAATTTCCCTTTTTGCTGCAGGGGTTAAATAAGTGGGAAAATCCAGGGCAGCATTTCCTTTTAAGATAGGAAACAGGTTTTGCAACTTATCAAAACAGTTATGCCCAAGGTGGGACAAAGCCAGTTAATATTGCCCTGTAATTTTTGATATTCATGTAAGGTATGCAAGTTGCTAGTATTTAATTTAACCTTTTAAGGCGTTATTGATCAGGAATTTAGTATGTATCCAAGATATTTCCAAGGAGAGGATGTTTGTACTTTTTCAGGTGCTACGATTAAATCTCTTAACTGTGTATTCCTTTGGACAGAGGCATATAAACTTAAAAGTATTGGCTCCATTGGGGCTGCCAGTAAAATATCATCCATAAAATGAATGATCTTGCAATTAGGAAATTCTTTTCTACTAGGGAGCAAAATCTGCTTTACATGATACTGACACACGGTGGGACTGTTCAGCATCCCCTGAGGAAGTACTTTCCAATGAAATTGCTGAGATGTCCTTTCATTATTGATAACTGATATTGGAAATGCAGATTTTTCTCTGTCCTGTTCTGCAAGAGGAATAGTATAAAAGCAGTCCTTTAAGTCAATAACGATTATAGGCCAATTTTGAGGAACTGGCACGGGGGAGGGGAGCCCCTGCTGAAGAGGTCCTATAGGCTGCAAATTAGCATTAATAGCCCATAAATCATGCAAGTCTCCATTTGCCAGACTTTCTGGGAATGACGAAATGGGCAAATTCCAAGGGCTGTGTGTTGGTTCTATATGGCTGGCTTTTAATTTCTCCTCAACTAATTCATGAGCTCACTGCAATTTCTTTCCCTTTAAAGGTCACTGTTCTGCCCAAATAAGATTTTGAGAGAGCCAAGTTAGGGGTAGAGGAGGAATAACAGTGGCCATTATAAGAAAAGAGTTTACTGTTTACATAATTCATCAAATTCTGCCCTCCAGAGGAGGTACTGACTGGCATCCAAAGTTGTTTGAGCCAGGACTGACCAGTCCCATGGGCTCATATGGAAATTGTTTGCTATGGCTTCAATTAATCCTTTCATAATTGGGCTAGTGGCTTTTTTCTTATCTATTTATGAGCATACACCTGATTGCCTTGTTGATCTTGCATCACCAGGCAGGACAAGAGCTCCCCTTCTAATGCCTCTTGCCTAAGACAGGGTCCTATAGCTGTAGCATATCTCTTGTCTTTTTTCCAATTCATTGGGGAAGGAGGCTCAGGCAAAATCTCTGTTTCCTCTTTGGTATTTTTACCTGGTAATTGCTGTGCTGAGGGAGAGGGAAGAGGCGGTAAAGTAGGTGACATTTCCTCTTCCCTTCCCTTTTTAGGGTCTTCTGTATGTAGCAGAACCAGAGCAGCCCTAAGGCCTATAACGTTAGAGATGTTACTGAGATCCATTGTTCTTGTGCATGATGCTGTTTAATATTTCCTCCCACTTGTTCCCAGAGCTCTACATCTAGTTTGCTTTCTTCTGGGAACCATGGGCTTTGGTAAACAACAGTTTGCATTAGGTCCCTTAATTGAGCCAGCAAAACTGAGCCTCCACTAGCTTTAAGCAGCTGTTTCAATACTTTTATATACTATCTCTGTTTTGTTGATAACTGCTGTCCCATGATGAAACCCTAGCCTGAACAATTCCATCGAACTTGGAAATCCCAAGTGGGCACCAATGATTTACTGACTTACTGATTTATTGACTGTGTAGTCTCTTCACCTTTGTTTTCAATGGTTCCATTGTGATCTGTGATCCATTTCAGTGTTCCTCATGGAGGGGCACCTGCCAATCTGTTGCAGCAATCCTCACACCAGGGCACCAGCTGCCAAATCTGACTGGCAGACTCTGCCTGAGTGACAGATGATAGAAGTACACAGACACAGGTGTTTTTCCTGTGCAAAGGCACACAGGGGACTCCCCTTCCCCCCCCACTCACAGGCCCTAAAGAAACTGGAATCCAACCATTTAATGACAAATGTTCTGAGTAAACACCATTTGTGGGTAATTAACATTGCTGATCCCCCGAGTAGAGGACAGTTATGCATGCAGATGGGCAAAGGTTGGTCTTAGGACAACCTGAGTAAACAAGCTATTTAGATCAACTCCCTACATTCAATTGTTATTTATTCTTTTCTATTAGCCCAAAGTAAGAGGATTAGGCTGCCTTCAGCCATAGTTCTCTCCTGAGGCTTTTGCAAAATAATCTGGACTTCCAAGAAAGTTTACATCTTTCCTATAATTTTTCCGCCACCCTGACTTATATCCTACAGAATGTTCCTGAATTTTAGTCAGATTTATTTTCCATCCCTGGTACATAAATGTCTCATCAATAAGTCCAGTGTGTTTGCTAGTTCTTGTTCATTAGATCCAATCAGCATAATGCCATCAATGTGATGGACCAGTGTGACTTCTTGCAGAAGTTAACAGTGATCAAGATCTCCCCAAATAAGATGATGACACAAAGCAGGAGAGATGATATACCCCTGAGGTAGGACAATAAAGTTATATTGCTGGTCTTGACAGCTGAAGGCAAATTCCTTCTGGTGGGCCTTATGGACAGGAATGGAGAAAAAGTCATTTGCCAAATAAATGACTGCATACCAGTTACCAGGAGATGTGTTAAATTGCTCAAGCAATGAAACCACTTCTGGTACAGCAACTGCAATTGGAGTCATCACTTGGTTAAGTTTAAGATAATCCACTATCATTCTCCAAGACTGATCTGTCTTCTGCACTGGCCAAATGGGAGAGCTGAACAAAGATGTGGTGGGAATCACCATCTCTGCATCATTCAAGTCCTTGATGGTGGCACTAATCTCCGCAATCCCTCCAAGGATGAGATAGTGGTTTTGATTTACTATTTTTCTAGGCAGAGGCAGCTCTTACAGTTTCCATTTGGTCTTTCCCACCATAATAGCTCTCACCCTACCAGTCATGGAGCCAATGTGGGGGTTCTGCCAGCTGCTAAGCATGTCTATGCCAGTTATGTATTCTGGCACTAGGGAAATGACCACAGGATGAGTCCAGGGACCCCACTGTAAGTTGGACCTGAGCTGAAACTCCATTAATTACCTGACTTCCATAAGCCCCTACTTTAGCTGGAGGACCACAGTGATGTTTTGGGTCCCCTGGAATCAGTCTTAGCTCAGAGCTATTGTCCAGTAGTCCCCAAAATACCTGCTCATTTTCTTTTCCCCAGTGCACAGTTACCCTGGTAAAAGGCCAGAAGTCTCCTTGGGATAGGATGGGAGAAAGATTCACTGCACAAATTGTTGGTAATATAGAGGAATCCTTCCTCAAGGGGACTGGGCCTCCCCTTCATTCAAGGGATTCCAGGCCTGTAAACTGGCTCAAGTCTGGAAATTGATTGAGGGGCCATGATTCTCTGTTTTTATGATTCAAATTAGTCTTTTGTCCACTCAATCTAGAAGTTTTCGGCTTGTATAAATTAAGTAGGAATGCAGTAGATTTTTATCAATTTCACTTTTGGAAACACCATTATTAATCAGCCAATGCCAGAACTTTACACATGTCAGACCATTCTGATTGCCTCTTTGCCTCTGATGTCCATTATGGTAGCTATGCCCACCTTGCCTTTGATGGTTGAGTTCTGCCACTTGGTTCCTGCCACCTTGCGATCCAATTATTCCCATTGTATTTGAATTTTGTAGTTGAATGACTGCAGTTCCCACTGTTAGATCTGGCATACAGAGAAGAACAATTACAGGTTCTCTTCAAAGATGCAGGTACTGCCCTCACAAATCTATTTTGCAAGACGTTGGGCAAGGATATAGCTACTGGACCCTCCCAGCTGGGATAAGTAGGTCTAAAGTGACTAATCCACTCCACCATCTCAATCTCCCTAAGCCTTTGGATACCGTCCTCTACAGAAGCCAAGGGAGATCAGGCATTTCCAGCTGGCTCACAGTGGGCCATGTTTTAATCTGTATTTCAGCTAACCAAGCAAATAAACTATTAAAATCTTTTTTAACTCCCTGAGCTGCAACATTACATGCAGAATCCCTACTTAGTGGGTCCAAATCAATAAATTCAGCCTAATCCAACTCTTATGTTCCTTCCACCATTATCCCAAAACTTAATATCCATTCCCATGCCTGTTCTCCAGATTTCTGTTTATATAAACTAGAAAAGTAAAGCAGTTCTTTCTGAATGTAGCGTACCTCCTCAAGGGTCACACTCTCAACATCATCTCTAGGGGTCCACCAGGACTTTAGTCTAGTTATAGACCTAGAAGCAAACAGGGGTGTTGGGGATGGCTTATGAGGAGAATCAATATTATCTTGCCTGGCAACTGCATCAGGGGTGGTCGTCACTCTTGCCTCAGACAGCGCAGGATTTATCTCCTCAGGCAAAGGTGGAAAGCCTGATGGCCACATGGGTCCGGGAGGGGTGTTGCCACTAGTGGGGTTGGGGAAACTGTTCCTTCTGGGAAAAAAAAATCATCAGAGTTTACAAACCCAGTGTCCCCAGCTTCATCAGGGACCTTCCACATATCCCTATTCCAAGTGGTCTCATTCTTTTCCAGTCAATGCCCTCACTTTAACAGTAGACACCTGGCAAGGCTGTGCATGCATATTTTGTTGCAGGTCAGACACTCGCATGATAAGAGCCTGTGTCTGCTTTTCCCCAATTTTAGCTCTTTTTCTACAAGAGTTAAGACTCTCACTCAGGGATATCTTAGCAGATTTGAGGCTCAGTATCTGCTTCTGAAGTCAAGAGATAGAACCCTGAGTTCATCATTTTCTTTCATTACTTTGTCCACTGAACTTAGGAGCAACCAACCAGCTTACGTTCGTTGGTTTTCATATGGTCAAAGGTATTATGTATAGAGTCACTGAACTCCTTGACTCTCATGAACAATAAAATCAGGAGTGTCAAATGCATTTATTTTGCATAAATCTCTAAACAGTTCATGCCAAGGATTATCAGCATTCTCCATACTATTGGAGTGGAGTCCTTAGCATTTTTTGGTCTAATCTTTCTGTTCCTCTAGAAGCACTCCTGTTACCAAAATCTGTATTAATCAGGGTTGTCTAGAGGGACAGAACTAATGAAATAATATATATATTATTACATAATGTATATATTCATATATATATGAGTTTATTAAGTATTAACTCACATGATGCCAAGGTCCCACAATAGGCTGTCTGTAAGCTGAGGAGCAAGAAGAGCCAGTCTGAGTTCCAAAACTGAAGAACCTGGAGTCTGATGCTGGAGGGCAGGAAGTATCCAGCACTGGAAAAAGATGTAGGCTGGGAGGCTAGGCCAGTCTCCCTTTTCACATTTTTCTGCCTACTTATATTCTAGCCACACTGGCAGCTGATTAGATTGTGCATTCCCAGATTAAGGATGGGTCTGCCTTTCCCAGCCCACTGACTCAAATGTTAATCTCCTTTGGCAACACCGTCACAGACATACCCAGGATCAATACTTTGTATCCTTTAATCCAATCAAGTTGACAGTATTAACTATCACACACTTCAATTGCATGGGTGGCTGGTTATGTCCAGAATGTTCAGTATTCTTTAGTGCTGTATTTTGTGATGTTTACATAGCAGTGCTTAGTAAAGACCAGTGCACCCTCCATCTTCCTTCTCATGGATGGTCCAGGGACCTTACACTTGCTAATCCTTACTGGAGATAGCTGTTACATAGTTCTACTTGGTTTTTGTGTCCACCTTCTCCTTGCAGATAAGCCACTTAGTATCTGTATGTGTCCCCACCTCCCCTTCTGCTGAATGCATCTCTACAGAGATCAGGAGCTCTGCTCTGACTCCAGACTCCAAGTCAGGGAACTGTAGGCACCCAAGTTCAGTCCTCTGTGACTTGGCAACAAGGCGCCTTGCAACTCATTTATACTCAGCCTCTGCTGAGAGAGTGTATGATTCTTTATGTTTTCACATACCTTGTGAAATGACACAAAACCTCCCAAGGTAAATTATATTATTCCCTGATTACAGATAAGGGGACTGAGACTCCGAAAGGAAAAGAAAAAGAAAGAAACATTTCCTGTGTATTTACTTTGTGCCCAACACTGTGCCAAGCATTTAATAAACATCATCTCATCTAATTCTCACCACATACTTGAAAAGTAGATGCTGTAAGAGGCAGGAGTCATAGCATATATTTTACAGATGAAGATACAAATTTAGAAAAGTTGACTAACTTATCCAATCACCTATAGCTGAGGAGTAAGGGGAGAAGAATTCAAAGAAGGTCTTTTGTAGCTCTCAAGGCCATGTTTGTCCCACTTCACAATGGCCATGTATGGAGGGCAGCTAGATTACCCTAGTTCGATAGCTCTGTATGGAGGGCAGTTAGATTTTCCTAGCTAGGAAATGGAAAATATAGGGTTAAACTTAGGCAAGTCTGAATCCAAGGCCCACTAAAAATAGCATTTAATGGAGCGGATTAGACCATTCAGAGAACATTGTTGTCTATGGCAAGTCCAAAGAAACATCACAGCTGTCATCATAAATAAATTCTTATAACTTGTGTATATGTGTATGTAATTTGGAGAATGAACCTAGTAGGTTGCCTTCAGAAAGCTGCTAAGAGACCTTGAAGTGTGATCTAACTTTCTCCTTCCCCAATGCTTGGTGCTTGAAGTCCATTAAGTAAGCCTGGGCATTTGAATATAACTACTTTAGTCATATATCTGGAGGGATTATGCTGATGCTATTTTGCTAATGATAGGAGTCGTGCAACTAGAGCACAGAAAAAATCCTAGTGGATTTCACAAGAAGGAGAATTCATTGTCCAGTTATACAGAGATCATATCAGATGCTTTTTTTTTTTTTTTTTTTAGAGGATAGGGTATGGGATAGATGGGAGTCATTTCACGGCAGAGACTTGGCTTCTAGTTTGATCACTGGGAGTAGCACACTGGGGGACCTTGGGCAAGCTGCTTAACTCTTCTGGGTGATTTGTTTCTTTGTCTGGATGGAGACTGGGGAGACCATCTATCTAAGTTAATCTACCTCCAACATTCTGTAATATTACGACTTAGTGATATTTTGTTCATTCTGCTCTTCCTTGTTAAGCAAAGTCATGTGTAGTGGACCTAGGGTGATGATGGGATTCCTACAGAAAGCAGGTCAGAGTAGTCATGGGAAAAATGATACAACAGGCAAGGAAGACCTTGGAAGGTCTTCCTTCTCTTATCTCAAGCCCCGAACAGCAGCATGCATTTTGCCTGGATCTACCCCATTGGAGACAGCTTTCCACCTACAGAATTTCCAGCGGGCCCTTTCTTGCTTCTTATGCTCTCCCTAAACCCATCTGTTCTGAACCTCAACCAGTGCCTCACACAGAAGCAGTATCAACAGCTTACTGCTCTATAGTCACTGTACTATAGTCCTGGGCTAAGACTACTTTGGTTTATATCTTGGGCCCATCATCTCTCAGTTGTATGGTACTGGGGAAATTGCTTCCCATTTCTATATTCCTGTTTTTGTTTGCAAAATTGGGAGACGATGGTATTTACCTCATAAGTATGTTGTATACATCAAATGCATTAGCATACACAAGCTTAGCTCAGTTCTTGGCACATGGTAAATGGTCAATATATATTAAATAAAAGATAGAGTTAGGACTCTTTGAGGTGACTAATGTAACCTGTTAATTAGCACTAATGTACTCATGAATCGCTATGGCTATACATTTTTCCTAACCCTGAGCACATTTTCCCATTTTTGTATATTAAATAAGTGAATGGCTTCTTGGGAGTTCCCAGCACCATGGCTTGTACTGAGGCAGATGTATTGGGTGGGCATCCTTTCTGTAGGCCTCAAACCACACCCGAGAAGCCCCCTCTGCATCCCAAGCTGACCCTCTGTGTGAACATTTTGACAGCACTGGGCAGTCAGCACCTCTGACAAGAGTAATTAAGACTTACTGCCAGAACCACCACAGCCACATCTTATCACACCCTTTAAATGGTGTTGGGGTGGCAACTAGATGTGTTTTCATGCACAGTATACTAGAGTCCTTTTTAGGCCCCTGAGGGAGTCATGAAAGCCTAGAAAGACACCTATAATACCAGAATTTCCTTCTGCATTACTTTTTAATATTTCTCTCTCTGTTGATTTCGACACTGCATTTTATGCTTCTATCCATCGGAAATGATGGGTAAAACTAAGACTTTGGATTGGTGTACTTTTTTGTTTTGAAGTAATATTTTACATATCAGAAAGCCAATTACATGACTGTTCAAAGGAACTGCTGTCCAAGTGTTGTGTGGAAAGCCTGAATTTCTTTTTCAACTGTCATGTACTTTCTTTTTTATGAAATGATAGGATAATGTCCTTTTTCTGGTTAGACTCAGAAAAATCATAGTGAATGAAAATGAAACAAAGAACAATAAAAAAAAATCAACCTTTTACCAGTGTCCTGCTTTGCCGCCTCTAGTGGGTTTGACATTCAGGAATTTGTAAAAGGTTTGGCATATGTGCACAAGAAGTTTTTCATATGACACGGGCATTTTCTACTGAGTCTACTGGGCATCTTTAAGCATCACTATTGAGCCAGTGCCAAGTGCCAGCGTGACTAGTCAAACTCAGGCGTCCGAATGGTTTGATTCAATACCCCACACAGATTTTATTATAAAACTGCAGCCTGATCAAGAACTGGTTTTAAAAAAATGTACTTGATTAACTAGGATTTTTTTTAAATAAAGAAGTAACAGTAAGTATTTTAGAAAACAAAATAAGAGATAGACACATGGAACTTTTCTGCCTGGACTAGAGTAAGATTCAGAATCCAGAGTATAGCTCCAAAAGCCAAATATCTTACTGAAGTTACCAAGAACAGCTGCACTGTGTAGCAGATTTGGACTAATAATGAGAGCTATCTGGTATTGCTTTTCCTTGTAAGATTGGTATATTTGTATTGTACTCTTATCAAGGGCAGAATGTCCTGGCTAATAAAGATTGTTTTGTGTATCAAATGAATAACTAGAATAATCACTAAGAACCTCCAGTGAGTTACTAACATACACGTGCCACATGTCTTCTATAGGGAAAATCTTTCTGTTATTTGCACATATTCATGACATATTTCTCCATTCTATTTTCTCTGACTGTTTTTGCATCTTTTATTTACTTACAATAAGAAACATGTCTTCCACTTAAGGAACAGTTAAACAACATTAGCAAAAAAAATTAAATAAAATAAAAAGCAAAAGGTAAGATACGTATGTATGAAAGAGATGTTAAAATATTAACTTCAAACAGCATGGGGAAGAAAACAGTATGTTTCCCATTTCTTTTCCAAAACAAAGGAAGTACGAAATTCTTTCGGTTTTTATTTGTTTTTCAAATCACACTGTCCTCAACTTTTAAAATAATAATCTCCCTCGAAAGTCATTTAATAATTGTGAGTGATCTATGACTTTATTATAAAGTACTCATCTAATGATCTATTTCCTTTACCCCAGGGGCCAAGTACAAAGCTAGAGAATTATCTTGGTGATACTTTTAATAACTTCCTGTGGGATTGCAAGCTCTAACTGCAGCAGACTCTGCAAAGGAGTTAATCATGTAATTTCACAGATTAGACACCACAGGGTTACTAATGAGAAACTTCGGTTTAGTGATAAACTTTTTTTTTCCAGGAATATTTTGAGAGGCCTGTAACCTTTGGCTGACACCCAGCAAGGCTATTAGTTTAACCATGGGATGCACTACCAAACGCATGAGAGTCAGCAGAACCTCTTTTCTGGAAAGTCGACTGTAAGACTAGTTTTGTTAAAGAGACCACAGAAACAGATGGGATGGACAAAAGGGAGAAAAAAAAAGCATTAAAAAAAAAAACTTATCAACTTCCGTTGGTTGGCATAACTTCAGCTTCCAGTGTCTTTCAGCCATATGCTCATGATGGAAACTGCAGTTCACATTTAAATGTCACTCTGCCCTCAGTTCCATAAACATGTATCATCCATCACTAAATATTTAGATCTGAATTGTTGGAGCTGAGCTCTGTGCCAGGGGTAGGGGGATTAATTCCTTTCAAGGTCCTCACATGATGGATTTTCCACTGAAGTAAACATCCGAGAAGAGCTCACACTAAAGCCATAAACTATATAAATAAAGTTTAAAGTTTAATTAAGTTAACATTATTTAAAGTGGTTGTCATATTTTATGGCAAACTTTTCGTGTTTATTTTGTATGACTCCTAATAAATAGCCCCTCCTGATCAGAGAAAAGGCACAGCTAGGTTAAAGTCAAGGGCTCCAAACTTAGGGCCGGACGTGGCTGAGTTGGGGATAATGCAGCATTTTCCCCTTATGCTGTTTCTCAAAAACCAACATGTTAGCTAGATACTGAGTCAATATCCTGTACAGACAGGATGTTTCAAAATCCTTTAAGCGTTTATCAATTGGACTGTGGAGAGACAATATACTCATATAGACAAGAACAGAGAAAGGCAAATAAAAGTAAAAAACAACTTTCGTTTTATTTTACTTTTTTTAGTTCTCATAATAAAAATAATAATAATAATAACTAATTTAAAATAAGTTCATATTGGCTTATTAGTGTCTTAAAATTATTTATTTATTTGTTTATTTATTTATTTATTTTTTAAGATAGGGTCTCCCCTGTCATGCAGGCTGGAATACAGTACCATGATCTGCAGCCTCGAACTCCCAGGCTCAAATGATTCTCCCATCTTAGCCTTCTGAGTAGCTAGGACTACAGGCATGTACAATCATGCCTGGCTAATTTTTTGTTTTTTGTAGAGACAGGATATTTCCATGTTGCCCAGTCTGGTCTCGAACTCCTGGGCTCAAGTGATCCTCCCCACTTGGCCTCCCAAAGCGCTAGGATTACAGGCTAGAGCCATGGTTCCTGGCCTTAGAATATTTTTTTTTAAAGATAAATCACTTAAATGTACATAGTTTCTACTCCCCAAAAGTCAATATAATAGGGCACCCGATTTTTGTCCACTAATATTAAATAGGGAAGTTGTTAATCATATCCTTTCCTGTATGATGAATATGATGTTTAAGGAGAAAGAGCAAATAAAAGCAAGAGGATTTCCTGTGGCGAAGAGTCAAAGCACAGTTGCCTCTCACTAAGGACTTTTTCCTTTGCAAGAGCTCCCTCAACATTACATTGAGATCCCTATTTCTTCCCGTAGAAAGAAATGTGTGTTCAAAGAAATATTTAAAGCTAGAAGAAAACATTCCAAGTTAGATAAACCTTTAGCTCAACTCTGACATTTCATAAGAAGAAAACCAAGGCTGGGAGAAACTAATTGTCCAAATTTACATAGTTAACTAGTAGCAAAGCAAGCCTAGAACATGTCTTCTAATGTCCACCTTACTGTTTTCCTATCCATTATACTCACCAAATAATGTAGATCTTTGCAGAGGAAGTTCACGGTAGGTATTATTTACAGTCTTTGAGAAGATAAACTGGCATAGCTGTGAATATTGTAGTAGTATCTTTGATGGTTCTTGGGATACATATTTTTGGAAACTGGATGACTTGGAGCAAACTACTTAATCACTAAGTTTCAATTTCTGCATGTGTAAAATGCAGGTACTGTGAAGATTAGAGGTAGCATTTGCAAAGTGCATCCAGCGTATACACAGCAGACACCAGTGGCACCAGTCAAATGTATCATATCCACACTTTAGAAACTACATATTAAGGAAAAAGTGTTATTCCAAATTATTAAGTTGCTGCTATGGCTGTTTGCTAAATTGCAGCTAATATTTGTTTCTTTGACAATCCACAATCTTTTTTATATACAGAAACAAAAAAATCTAAATGAATTTGTTTTATGGAGTAAAAATATGTGTTATATCAAATCAGAAAATACATGCTATTGTAATGTTTATTATCACTTGGACTAGAGTTTAAGGTTTTCATAAACTGAAAAAAAATTTAAAATGCAAAACACAAAATTTATTTCATTCTTTTTTATTGAGAAAATGTCTCTCCACATGTTCACATTTAGAATATTTAAATGTGGTGATTAATCATACAGCAAATTAATTAGGAAATTAGCAAACATTCAGTTATAGTCTGCATATATTTTAGGCAATCAGTCAAAGAAGACTAAAAGAAAAAACCTCCTGATAACAATATAAAAACTAAAACCACTTCAAGGACCTACATCACTACATACAATCTCTCTCCTTTTTAAAACTTTTACTTAGTTTCTTTCAAGTTCACACATCATTCTGAATGTGCATTTTTAGTTCCATATCATTTCTCTCCATATTTCTACATAGTTTTCTTCATCAAAAACAATGAAACTATTGTACTTTTTACATGAATATATCACAATCTGCTGAATCACTCCTCAGGATATTACATGTTCATGAAATAAACATGTGATGAAAAGGAAAATAAATGAAAGTTAAATTATCCTTCTATACTAAAAGAAAATTTTAAAAGATTATTACAGACATGAAAACATTATGCCAAAGGCAGATGATTTTATGAAAATTTGTAAGCAAAATAATAACTCTAATTGAATTTTTCAGTATTTCAACATCTAGTAGATCTATTATGAGATCTATTTGAAGACATGCTTAAAATTCACTAAAATAAAAATGGTAAAGCATAATTCCTACTAACCTGATGGGCGCTATGGTATTTATCTCTTGTAACAATTTTTTCATTAGATAATTCTAATGGTTTAACATTCTTTATTAATTTGCATCTTCCAAAATTATCTTTTAATTTTTCTGCTGACTTTGAGTAGTATACATTTATAAATACATATACATTTATGACTACAAATAGATAGACTGAGGAAATTATCACTATTTGTTACCTTCTTAGGGGTAGAAAAAGATAAGGTAATTTGTATACATTTAGTATTTTTCTTTCTTTCTTTATATTTTGGAGACTGGGTCTCACTCTGTTGCTCAAGCTGGAGTGTGGTGGTGCAATCATGGCTTACTGCAGCCTTGACTTCCCTAGCTCCCATGATCCTCCCACTTCAGCCTCCCTGTTAGCTGGAAGCACAGAGGCATGCACCACCATGCCCGGCTAATTTTTTTATTTTTATTTATTTAGTTTATTCAGTTTTGCTCTTGCTCTGTCACCCAAGCTGGAGTGCAGTGTTGCAACTACAGTTCACCACAGCCTATATTTAGTATTTTCAATAGATGAATGACCAAACTTTTCATAGAGAAATTTTAATAAATATGTAAAAAAAAAAAAAAAAAAAAAAAAAAAAAAAGAATTAGTAACAAAAAAAAAAAAAAAAAAAAAAAAAAAATTAAAAAAAAAAAAAAAAAGCCATCCACAAAGTCTATGTCCTGAATGGTATTGCCTAGGTTTTCTTCTATGGTTTTCATGGTGTTAGATCTTATGATTAAATCTTTAATCCATCTAGAGTTTATTTTTGTATAAGGTGTAAGAAAGGGATCCAGTTTCAGCTTTCTGCACATGGCTAGCCAGTTTTCCCAACACAATTTATTAAATAGGGAATCCTTTCCTCATTGTTTGTTTTTGTCAGGTTTGTCAAAGATCAGATGGTTGTAGATGTGAGGTGTTACCTCTGAGGCCTCTGTTCTGTTTCATTGGTCTATATGTCTGTTTTGATACCAGTGCCATGCTGTTTTGATTACTGTAGATTTGTAATATAGTTTGAAATCAGGTAGTGTGATGCCTCCNTTTTTTGCTTAGGATTGTCTTGGCTATGCAGGCTGTCTTTTGGTTCCATATGAAGTTTAAGGTGTTTTTTTCCAATTCTGTGAAGAAAGTCAATGGTAGCTTCATGGGGATAGCATTGAATCTGTAAATTACTTTGGGCAGTATGGCCATTTTCACAATACTGATTCTTCCTAATCATGAGCATGGAATGTTTTTCCATCTGCTTGTGTCCTCTCTTATTTTCTTGAAGAGTGGCTTGTAGTTCTCTTTGAAGAGGTCCTTCACATCCCTTGTTAGTTGTATTCCTAGATATTTTATTCTCTTTGTAGCATTTGTGAATGGGAGTTCACTCATGATTTGGCTCTCTGCTTGTCTATTACTGGTGTATAGGAATGCTTGTTATTTTTGCACATTGATTGTGTATCCTGAGACTTTGCTGAAATTGCTTATCAGCTTAAGGAGATTTGGGGTTGAGACAATAGGGTCTTCTAAATATGCAATCATGTCATCTGCAAATAGAGACAATTTGAATTTCTCTTTTCTTAATTGAAAACTCTTTATGTCTTTTCCTTGTCTGATGTCCCTGGCCAGAACTTCCAATACTGTGTTGAATAGTAGTGGTGAGAGAGGGCATCCTTGTCTTGTGCCAGTTTTCAAAGGGAATGCTTCCAGCATTTGCCCATTCAGTATGATATTGGCTGTGGCTTTGTCATAAATAGCTTTCATTATTTTGAGATATGTTCCATCAATACCTAGTTTATTGAGAGTTTTTAGCATAAAGGGCTATTGGATTTTGTTGAAGGCCTTCTCTGCATCTATTGAGATATTCATGTGGTTTTTGTCTTTGGTTCTGTTTACATGATAGATTACATTTATAGATTTGTGCAGGTTGAACCAGCCTTTCATCCCGGGGATGAAACTGACTTGATTGTGATTCCCCAGGATATATAACTATAAATACCATTTGACCCAACAATCCTATTACTGGGTATATACCCAAAGGATTATAAAATATTCAATTATAAAAACACATGCACACGTATGTTTATTGAGATACTGTCTACAATAGCAATGATTTGGAACAAACCTAAATGTCCATCAATGATAGACTGGATAAAGAAAATGTGGCATATATACACCATGGAATACTATGCAGCCATGAAAAAGGATGAGTTCATGTCACTTGCAGGGATATGGATGAAGCTGAAAACCATCCTTCTCAGCAAACTGACACAAGAACAGAAAACCAAACACCACATATTCTCACTCATAAGTGGGTGTTGAACAATGAGAACACATGAACACAGGGAGGGGAACATCACACACTGGGGCCTGTCGGGGGGTGGGGGCTTAGGGGAAAGATAGCAGAGGGTGGGGAGATTGGGGAGGGATAACATTAGGAGAAACACCTACTGTAGATGACAGGGGGATGGATGCACCAAACCACCATGGCACATGTATACCCATGTAACAAACCTGCACGTTCTGCACATATACCCCAGAACTTAAAGTATAATAAAAAAAAAAAACACATAGCTAATAAAAAAAAGCCATCCACAAAACTCTGCTTCCTTTTCCACTGTGCTGCTTGAAAAAAACAAAAAACAAAACAAAAACAAAAACCTTTCCTTGATTGATACCTAACCTCATCCAAGTAGGCTTTCAGGAGTGTGGTTTCCGACGCTCATAAATTGGTGACCTAGAAGACACTAGAAGGCACGCTGGAGAGTGAATTAATTTCATTAATGCACTCTGAGGGAAAGCGCATGTGCAGCTAGTATTTCCATACCATCTATTTGTCTAAACAATTCCCCTCACTTAGTTATTTATACATTATGTGGTGGAACTAGAGTGGGTGCTAAAGGTAGAGTCAGACGAGAACCTTTCGAGATGTAACTCACAGGTAGTAAATCTTGGGCTTTTATCAGGGACACTCTTCAGCAAGCAGAATATCTATGCAGAAGCAAAGGCTTTCAGAACAGAACAAGTTGGATAAGTATCTATTATTTAGCTACCTATTTTCCAAAACATTTATTACTAATAGTACATCAATTTATTCCGCAAATATTTGTTGACTAACTCCTGTGCAGTTGATGAGATCTAGTGAAAAGCAGACTTTCTCTATCTTCTGCCTGTAATGAAAAAGTCTTTTAGGATTCCCTGTAAATCTTATATCAACGCACACACACACACACACACACACACACACAAACACACACAGAGAAACATATATGCATGCATTTTTAAAATGTGTGTGTAAATGTATATGTATATGTTTAATCTTATTAAAAGGTTCATATTAATTACTTTTTAAATAAATTTACATATGTATTTGCAATCTACATAAACACATTTTATTCCATGCCTTTTGGCTTTATTGTATCTCATGACCATAAAGAGGGATTGTGAATGAGATTAAATCGATAAAACAATCAACCCAGAAATATCGTCAGCTCTTCAGTTTACCAGTTCTAACTAAAAAGTACAGTTTTCCCATCATTCTCAGCAAACTAACACAAGAACAGAAAAGCAAACACTGCATGTTCTCACTCATAAGTGGGAGTTGAACAATAAAAACATATGGACACAGGGAGGGGAACATCACACACCAGAGCTTGTCGGGGGTGGGGGGCTAGGGGAAGGATAGCATTAGGAGAAATACCTAATGTAGCTAACGGGGTGATGGGTGCAGCAAACCACCATGGCAGGTGTATACCTATGCAACAAACCTGCATGTTCTGTACATATACCCCAGAAATTAAAATATAATAAAACACACACACACAAACACACACGTGCACACACACACACAATATGATTTTCCTTTTAGGTAAGGGTTGAAAGAATGAGAATGGTAGGAAATGACTTCGCTTTTCTTTACTAGAATGCCTTACAAAGAAAGCCCAAAAAAGAGTCTGTAAATTAGTATAAACAAGGATGGTATTTTGTGTACACAGCAAAGCTACTGACTTAATAGCCCACTTTCAAGTGTAGACATTATACATTTCATCTATATTTTATCCAAACTATAAATCATAAAATGTAGATATTATTTCTACCTCTTTAAAATGTAGATATTAATGGAAAGCCACTGTGCTTCCCTGATAAAACTGTTCTTAACTTAGTTGTGTTTTGACATGATTTTCATATTTAGTATATAACTTCTATGTAACTTTATTATTAATAAACTCAAAACCCAGGTAATAACAAAGTCCAACACCTTTATCTCCGTAGAATGTTGAAAGCTTGGCATTGTCACAGGGCTATATATTGTTTAAATATAAAACTAGCAAATGTGCACTGGTTAGATACAAGTTGGCAATATGAAGGCGGAAACTGTCTTTTAAGGATGTTGAAACAGAAGGCATCATTTATAATATAAAGCCACAGATTATAAACCATCATTTATAATATAAAGCCACAGAGTTAAACAATTATGAAAATAATTTTATGTAATGTCATTAATATGAAAGTTAAAAAGAATAAATCTGAAACAAAGAATTTAATTGAAGAAACCACGTGCATATAACTTGAGCCAGCATGATCATTTTACACTGTTATAACTAACTACAAAAATGAGAAGGAAAAATATCCCCAGACTATAGCCAGAGATATGAATTAGAGAAAAAAAATTTCAAATTTTAGTAGTAAAAATGATATGATTTTTGATTAAAATGTTGATTGGTTTCATTTGTTTAGAAAATACTCCAACAAAGATATATTGATTCTTGGGAAATATCTACATTCTACTTCAAACCTGGCCGCATAATGGCAGTAGAAGTAATGTTACTAAAACAGGTAATAATTAAAACATACAATTCAGAAAAGCACCTGAATGACAGAAATGAAACTAATTGGTGGAAGGATATGTCCAGAATGCCTGCTTCATAGTTACTTGTTGATGATATTTTAATTAGCAATTTGTCAGATGTAATAATCATCCCAACAATAAGAAATATTAGAAACCTACCAGTGCTTGGTAGAATACATACTTCTATCTTGTTCCCCAGCAAACATGAGTGAGAGGTTTATTATCTCTGTTTCACAGATGAAGAAAACAATGCAACATTCCCAAGGCCATAGTAAGTGTCAAAGGTGTGACACAAACTCAGACTGATCTGATATACAATCAAGTTTGTTCCATCACACTATGCTATAAACACTATAAATATGATATAAAATGTGGTTTTACAAATTTTTAAGAGAAAAACAAACAACAATCTTAAAGAATGGGTAAAGGACATGAACAGACACTCTTCAAAAGAAGACACATGCAGTCAACAGACATATGAAAAAAAAGGCTCAATATCACTGATCATTAGAGAAATGAAAATCAAAACCACAATGAGAGACCATCTGTATTAGTCCATTCTCACACTGCTATGAAGAAATACTGGAGACCGGGTAATTTATAAAGGAAAGAAATTTAATTGACTCACAGTTCTGTATTGCTGGGGAGGCCTCTGGAAATTTACAATCATGGCAGAAGGCAAAGGAGAATCAGGCACCTTCTTCACAGGGTGGCAGGACAGAGTGAGTGAAAGCAGGGGAAGAGTCAGATGCTCGTAAAACCATCAGATCTTGTGAGAATTTACTCACTATCGTAAGAACAACCTGGGAAAACCACCCCCATGATTCAATTACCTCCACCTGGTCCTGCCCTTGACATGTGGGGATCATGGGGATTACAATTCAAGATGAGATTTGGGTGGGAACACAAAGCCTAACCATATCACCCTCTCACACCAGTAGAAATGGCTATTATAAAAATATACAAAAAATAACAGATGCTGGTGAGGTTGTGGAGAAAAGGAAACACTCATACACTGCTGGTGGGTGTATTAGTTCATTCACACATTGCTATGAAGAACTGCCTGAGACCGGGTAATATATGATGAAAAGAGGTATAATTGACTCACAGTTCCACAAGCTATACAGGAAGAATGGCTGAGGAGGCCTCAGGAAACTTACGGTACAAGGCAAAGGGGAAGCAGGCATATCTTTGTATGCTGGCAAGAGAGAGTAAAGGGGGAAGTGCTACACACCTTTAAAGAATCAGATCTTGTAAAAACCTCAACGTGACAACAGCAAGGTGGAAATCCACCTCGATGATTCGATCACCTCCCACCAGGCCCCTCCTTCAACACATGGGGATTAATTCTACATGAGATTTGGGTTGGGACACAGAGCCAAACCCTATCAGTGGGATGGTAAATTAGCTCAACCATTGTGGAAAGCAGTAGGGCAAAACCTCAAAGAGCTAAAAACAGAACTTACTATCTGACCCAGCAATCCCATTACTGGGTATGTAACCAAAGGAATATAAGTCATTCTACCATAAAGACACATGCATGTGAGTGTTCACTGCAGCACTGTTCACAATAGCAAAGATTATTGTGAATAGGAATCAACTTAAATGCCCATCAATGACAGATTGAATAAAGAAAATCTGGTACATATACATGATGGAATACTATGCAGCCATAAAAAAGAGTGAGATTATGTCTTTTTGGGGAACACAGATGGAGCTGGAGTTCCATCCATGTTCCATCCATTATCCTTAGCAAACTAACATGGGAACAGAAAACCAAACACTGCATGTTCTCACTTATAAGTAAGGGCTAAATTATAAGAACTCGTGAACACAAAGAAGTGAACAACAGATACCAGGGCCTACTTGAGGGTAGAGGGTTGGGAAGACGGAGAGGAACAGAAAATATAACTATTGGTTATTAGGCTTAGAACCAGGGTGATGAAATAATCTTTACCACAAACCCCTGGGACAAGCTTACCTATATAAAAATCCTGCACATGTACCCCCAAAAATAAAATAAAAGTTAAAAAAAAAAAAAAACTTGCCCAAGATCATGAAACTTGTAAATGGTGGAACTGGGGTTTTAAACCCAGGAATCTTGTTCTCAAGGCACTGTGCTACGTTGCCTGGTAGGAGGAGCTTAACAAACCTCTTTGAGAGAAAAAAATAAAATTAAATAAAATGTGGTTTTAAAGGAAATACTGAACTTGTTTCAGTTGCATCTCCATTTTTATTTCCCAGGAACTAAGCTAAGCTTTACCTTAAACTGTAAAACAGTTGAACTAAAATAAAAACTCAAAAGGGTAACTACTTGGCAGAAGTACTGATATGAGAATTTTGAAAGAAGAGCTATGGTAGATGGTTAAAAAAATAACCACAGATTTTTCCCATCCCTGGATTCATGCCCCTTGCAGAGTGACTTTGTAACTACTTCCATCAAGAAATGAAGTCTATTTCTCCATTCCTTGAACCTAATCTTAACGATGTGACCTGCTTTGGCCACAGACATGGAAAACGTGACATAAGCAGAGGTTTGCCCTCTTGCTACTGGAAACATTTCCACCACGGCGTGAGGAAGCCCCGACTAGAAGCAGAGGCTACACAGGAGAGGACTCAGGCACTTTGATGGGCAGACAGCCTGTGGACTGCCAACCTATGAGTGACAGTGCCTGCCACATCCAAGGTGCCAACTGACTGCAGTGAGCCTAGGTGAGATAAGCAGAATTGTCCTGCTGAAAGTCAGATTTCTAACTCAGAGAATCATGAGCTAATTCAATGTTTTTATCCAAATCAAAGTTTCATGGTAAAATAGCAAATTCTATCATAGGTTAATTTTTTTAAAAAACATGGAATCCTTAATCATTTTTTCCTGTTGAGACAATATATTTTAACTGAGCAATATAACATTTTCCATTTTTCATCTCACTTTGTGATCAAGTAATGCATTTGGTACATGGCTTGGTTGCTATGGAATAATGTTTCTCTGAAGAAAGTTAACTGACTACTTGAAACCGAAGATTCTAGTTTCACTAGCATCCTGCTTCTGGAATGGAGAGGCTTGGCTCAGATACTATTTTCAAAAGGGTCTCTGAAGCCAGCTGAATGGTTGATAGTCATCAGGTCACATTATAACTTTCAGGAGCCCTAGCCCCTTTGCCTGCATAGGCAACTTCCTTATAAAAAAGTACTGATAATTATGGTTTATGACTGCATTGGTGTAAAGATGAATATACTCATATTACATACTAAAGCCTTTTTTTCAACTTAAAAGTTTGGTTTTCTTTTCTTCTGATTTTAAGTGAAAATAAAATATTTTTCATGGATTCCTAAAAAGATTATGGGCCCTGGGCACTGGGCTTATTGTGTTTAATGAATAAGTCAGCCTAGCCAGATTTATAAAGCTCAACTGATTTACTTCTTTCTTCCTTCCAGATCTTCAGAGCTGCTAGTTTATAACTACAGTTGAGAAGAGGTGTGTGTGTGTGTGTGTGTGTGTGTGTGTATTTTGACAGTGGCCTCCTTTTATGACTAAAGTAGGTAAGCCACTTCTCCAGTTCCAGTTTCTCCCACATCCACGTCTTACAACCCAGGGGTACTCTGCATAAAGGCAACTATATAGAGATTGCAAAGGACATAACCATTCATATCCTACAATGGCCACACTCAAAAAAAAAAAAAAAAACCCACACTAGGGAATCTTTAGTATAAACATTAATAGTTTCCCACATCTTTGTTTAGAGAATAGCCCGAGGATTTCTAAACTTGTAGTTCTTATTCATTCCAGGACTGTTTCGCTTATGGCCACATAAATCTTGATCCTTCAGAAGTTCCAAGATTAAGACTCTTTGGAAACTAGAATTACAGAGAAATCACAGGTGATCCATGTTAAGCAAATCTGCTTTGGGCTGTTCAGGAGATCTACCATTTGCTGAGACAGTCTGAATCTAGCTCTCACATCAGTTATAAGGAATAGAGATTTGGGGCTGGGCACGGTGGTTCACATCTGTAATCCCAGCAGGACTTTGGGAGGCAGAGGCAGGCAGATCACAAGGTCAGGAGATTGAGACCATCCTGGCCAACATGGTGAAACCCTGTGTGTACTAAAAATGCAAAAATTAGCAGGGCATGGTGACGCATGCCTGTAATCCCAGTTACCCGGGAGGCTGAGGCAGGAGAATAGCTTGAACCAGGGAGTCAGAGGTTGTAGTGAGCTGAGATCGCACCACTGCACTTCAGCCTGGTGACAGAGCAAGACTCCGTCTCCAAAAAAAAGAAAAAAAAGAATAGAGACAGAGAGACTTGGTTAAGAAATATGGAGAGTTTGGTAACAATTATAGTATTCTTGTTGTTTAATAAGGTTGCATTGTTTTTTTTTCTGGTTACAAAAAGACATATTCAATGTAGAAAATTTAAAGAATTCTCTTTTTGTAGAATAAAAAATGAAGACTATGAGTTATATACAGGGCTGACATGCCAGGTGTGACTGAGAATTTAAGGTTTTATGTAATTTTTTTCTCTACCTACGAGCACATTTCAGTGGCATTTTATTTTTGTTAATGTATTTTATTTTGAATCTAGCAATATAGAAAGCTCAACCCTCCAACATGTTCCAAAGTGAAAAAGTAACCACATTAAAGAAAGTTACAATGAGAGATACAAGAGCTTATGGCTTACATTTCCTTGTAAGTTTTAGATCTCCATATCCTCTCACATTTTGCCTAGGATCTAAATTATAAAATAGTCCACTATTCACAACTTTCCTCCTCAGTTCATGGCAGCTTTTAAAATTAAAATATTATAAAACAATAATCATACATTTCCCATGATGTAAAAGAACCCAGAAATCTGTCTGAGTCATACCTCATAGCTCTCCAGTTTATCAGGATCATCAATCTACTGACCTCTGTGTTTTGTCACCATCTATTGACCCATCTAACTTGCCTTCTGTTTCCTAGAGCCTGGTGTCCAGGGTACATCATTTTACATGGCAGTAATCATAACCTTGTCTTTGCTCAGACACTGATTCCTTGGGGTCACATGCTGTGACATGCAAAACCCAGAGGTTGAAATGAAAATGGACTGTAAGGAGCATGTTTTGCAATATTCCCTCTTTCTCTTCTCCTCTGTGTAGGAGTACTTGGGAAAGCCCTCTATGAACACAAAAATAGAACAAGTCAAGTTTTACATATTGTATCTTATTGCCCCAGAAGCTACTGAAATGCCTTAGAAACTAAAATATATTTACATAAAAACTGCATCTTCAATGCTCCCTCTCCCTCTGGGAAGTGTCTCAAATCTGCAACTTCAGGTTTGGGAGGTGTCATAGAACTGTATTGCACAGTCAGTCATGTGGTACCCAGAAGCAGAAGAATTCTCACCACCTGCTATGGAAATAAATTCCAGCTGCCACAGCATGCCAGAACCAAACTAGGAACAGGAAGAAAGGCATCATCTCAATGCTCATAGCACATGCTCAGAGACCACTTATTCATTGCATTGTCTCATATCTTACAAGTTCTTGCACATAGGTCATCCCAAGGACTATAAGGAATCGTAATTGTTCTAAGCAGGTGCAGATGGTTTGGTGACATGAACTTAGACAAGGTTAAGCAGCAAAGAAAGTGTGATTTGTGTTTGTGGCTCTCAGGTTAGGATGATGCTGTGGACCATTGGCTCTGAGGTCAGTGGTGTTCCTTCCCTCACTAACCCCCTCAATTCAGTCAGTCCCTAACTCCCTGTCCCCTCAGCACTCCACAGTCAGTTGGAACAGATTGATCAGACTCACTTATTGGTTGATTTTATTTGTGATTTCTGAGTCATCTCTCCGACTACATTACAAACTCTGAGGCCCTGTCCCTAGATGGCCTTATCTCCTCACAGGACTTCAATTTCCACAGGTGACCATTCTCGTGTTTGTGCTCAAATGCACGTCAGTCATCAGCACGTGGATGTCCCACGTGAACCGCAAATGCAGTGTCCAAAACAGAAGTTACCATTGCTTTGAATCTTCAGGCCCCGACTCTACTCCCTCACTTACTATCTTAGGCAACAGCATTCAGGCCAGAAACCTGGTTATCATGTAGACTTCCTCTGACTCACTCCCCATAGCCATAAGTTATTGACATTCTTATTGCCTTAACAATTCTTCACTCACTGCCTTTCTTTTTACTCGTATTGATAGGACTCAGGAACTCATCATCTGTTGTCTGAGTTGCTGCAGCAGCCTCCCAACTACTTCTCACATCCCTCTCTTGATTTCCCAAACCAAGCAAGATGTTTTTGGCGAAATATTTTTCTAAAACAGAAATCTGATTATGAAACACTTCCACTTAAAATAATTCAATGATTTCTTCTTCTCCTATAGCCATCATTCACAGACAAGAAGCTCCAGGAGGAGCATGGTGCATCTTCTTAAAGATTAATTTATTTGAAGATAAATAATTCAAAGTTGACTAAAATTGACATAATATAGAGTAGGTTACAAAATTCACATTTGTTTTTAGACTTGGAAGCTCCAGAAATTTTAACACAAGCAACAACCATTTCAGGTGATGCTCCTATATCTTCAGAGAATAAATACTTGTTCACATTTGCTGTTAGGAGCAATATGATTTTTAAAAAGATAATTAATGAATAAGATCAAAATTCCTTTACATGTGTTATAAAGTTAATTTTGTTCTGGCCCTCCATGTCTTCTCAGCTTCATAGGTGCCTTCTTAGGTCTCACCTAAGCACTTCTGACTAACTCCTAGTTATCATTACCTCTCAAGCATGGCTTTATCCGAAAATCTTCCTTCTATTCCTCCTTACCCAAACTGGTTTTAGGCTTCCCTTCTCTATAATCCATCAGCATCCTGGGCCTACTTCTATCATAGCCCCTACCACATTGCTTTGATGTTGTGGTTTTCTTATGTGATTCTTCCATTAGACTGTAAGCACCCTAAATGTAGGGGTCATATAGCTTTGAAAGTTCAGTGCCTAAGATAGTATTGAGTACATAGTAGGTGCTCAGTAAGCTTGTGATTAGTTGAATAATCACCCTCCACAGAGCACAACAATAGATGTTTAACAATTGATAATCAAGAAACAGATGTTTAATTTAACAATTGATAATCAAGAAATAGACATTTCTCATTAATTCTTTCCCTTTCCTTTTGAGCATTCACAATGTTCCACCACTAATTCTTAAAACCCAAGCTCCCACCTTCTAATCACAGCCTCCTGTTGCAATGTGGGGATTGCAAAGGGCAGTCAGATAGGATGCAGATCAGTGCCTCTGCAAATTGATCCTTTTTAGTCCCAGGTGGAGCTTCTTTGTCTTCTTGCAACCTTTTAAATTGTCCTTTTCCCTGAGTGGATATTTCAAATATTCACCACTGGCATCAATTCCATTGACATTTCAGTATGCAAGTTCACTCTCTAATTCATAGTTTAACCTAAACTTTTGCCCTCCATTTAAAACACTGACAGGTTCATCTTTATCTTGTGTGTTCTCCTGTTTTCTTTTCCTTTTATGGGAGAAGTTACCCTCTTCTCCTCAAGAGGCTGCCCTCCAGGCTCTAGATTCCAATAATCACCTGACAGCAAATTCCATAAATGCTTCGCCTTATGTATTTCAAGTGGTCATCTGTTGCATTTGAAATCATTACTGATCTTTTTGCAAGTGGAAGTCTCCTTGGTTTGTGTGATAGATTATTTTATTCTTCAACTGCTTTGTCCTTTGCACACTGTTTTCTAGAGTTCCATCCTTCGCTGTTCTTTCATTACCTGTATTCTCTCAGTAATTCTTCTATTCTGAAGGATTTAATTGCACATAATGTACTAACATTGGCCAGATCTGTATACTCTGCCATGCAGCTTCTAGACATCTCAAGCTAGAAGCCATTTGGAGATTTCAAACTCAAAAATCAATAGCTTATCAACTTTATCTCATCTTTCCTCTTCTAATACCCTTAAAGTTCTCTTTGTCCTGTGTTTCCTTGCTAGGTGAATTGGCAGCAGCATCAAGTTGCCCAAGTCAGAGATCTGAAAGCCGTTTCACAACATCCTTTCTTAATGTTGTTGAAGAGCTCTTTCTTCTAATCTCTTCAATTCTTTCTTCTAATCTCGTTTTTCCCATCCTCTTTAATCCAGCTGCCAATGGTCTGCCTGGTCCTCACCAGCTCTCACATGCTGCGTTACAACAGACCCTAGTTGTTCCCCTCTCAGGCCTCACCTCTCTCAGATCATACTTTTAACAGCTGCCAGAGTTGGTTCTCTGAGTCAGCCCAGACATTGCTTCCTGTAGAAACTCTTGCAACACCATCCCCTGGGCAGAGATAACTGCTTTCTCTGGAACGAATCTGAGCCCCGGTACAGCATAAATTTCTCTGTAATCTTCTATCCTGTTGCATTCATTCATTTTCTGTTTCTTTCATTTTCTCTTCTCCACTTAATTGTGAGCTCTTTGATTATAGAAGCTGTATTTTCCTGAATTGCTCAATAAATATTTATTGAATGAAATGTTTATTGAGTAAATTCTTCCAATTCTTTACCTTTTTTCCACTTAATTTCACTGTTACTGTTTTTTATTTAGAGGTAGTATAGTGTTTTAAAGTTCAGATTCTGCAGTGAGACTTTCTAAGTTCAAATCCCAGCTCCACCCTAACTTTGCAAGCTTCTTCATTTTTCTGTACCCAATTTCCTGACCTAGAAACTGGAGATAATAATAATAACATTTTCCAGGAAATTATGAGGACTAAGTGAATGAATAAGTAAGCATTTGTATTTTAGACTATTGCCTGACACACATTAAGCCCTTAGATGTTACTTTTATTAATTGTATTTTCCTTTTTCTTCTCTTCTTTCTTCTTTCCTTCCTTTTTTCTTCTATTTTTGTTTGTTTGGCATTCAATTTTCTTCCTTCTTCTCCTATTACTTTCATATTTACTAACAACTCATAATGTCCCAGCCACAGAGAAGGTCCTGCTCTGAGGAGTCACACAAACAAATACCTTCTTTGTAAGGTCACATTGATGTGACATTTAGAGATGGAGTAAACAGTTGCATTGTGACAGTCATCATGCTCAGGAATTTGATGGCAACACAGCCCTCTATAGCATGGAATGCAGAATAATCTCACTCCAGAACCCCGTCCAAGGCAGGGTGGAACATTTTGAGGTCATTACTTGCGTTATGACTCCAGGCATGGCACTACTGCAGGCTTCAGTGCTGTTTCTTTGTGGTCAATATCATCTGATGAATCCATTTCAAAACCTTGCTCTGAACTGGTCTTTCCTGGTGGAGAAGGAGTCCTCCAAGCTGGATTTGGGGAGCATGTGATTTTAACCCTCAGAGGGAAATTTCTCTGGAAGTCTGACTGCTTCCAATAATAAAAGAATATTTTATTCTTTTCAAAATATTCTTCCAATATTTTGAAAAGAATAAAAATGGAAAGACTATACCACTAGATTTTATGGAAATATGTGATTGTTTATGGCCAATGTTACTATATGAGCACATCAAAATTAAAATCAAAAACCATGTCAGTGCATGAGTTCACTTTCAGTAATATGAACATCTAGAAAAGTTTAGGGGCGTGTGTGTGTGTGTGTCTGTTTTCCGTAGAGAGAAACCAAAAGGGCAGTTAAAAAGTATGCTTAGCCTTTTTTATAGAAGTAATTTAAACCAAATTTAGAGGCGGAAGACTCAAAGGTTTACCGACATGAAAACATTTAATTGGGCAAATTTGGGCAAAGGCTTTTGTTTTTATGTTTTTATGATTAGTTTTTGTCACAGGATAATAATTGGATTTGGTCATTAAGAAGCCCTGAAACACTAAATTATGTAGCCTAGTGCCTTACACATGGTGGATACTTGGTAATTACTTGAGGGATGAATGAATAAGTGAAAAAATGAATTCATCAGTTGAAATGATGTGTACCAAATTCCCTGGATAAGTTTTCTGGAGGAAGATACTTATGAATACATCAGCCAAGAGAATTGGAATGAAAGAAATTGAAAGGCTAGGATAAAAATATTTAAGGGGAAAAGTGAGTTGTGGCAATCAATTTAGAAATAGAGGTTCAGTTACTATTGGCCTAGCGACACTTGAAAACCATTTGTAAGTCTAAGTTTTGTGACAATTAGTGGAGACAAATAATAATTTACAAATATAAACATGTTAGGAATGAAGCATAATTTTAAGCCTGAAATACCTGCTTGTCCTCCACAGCCATGTCTGCCTCAAGATCAGGTCCTTCATAACTAATGAAAACCAGAAAACAAGAGAAAAACTTAAAAATGAGATTTCTTTATTACTCACTGAGCATACATTTAGACAAGGCCTTGTTCTTAGTGCTTCAAAGACCTGAGAAATCCAGATCTTGATTTCAAGGAATTTATTCTCTAAAGAAGAAAGAAATTGAGTAAAAAATTAATGTTGACACAAGACAGATTGTAAGACCAAGAAATTTGAGTGGTTTTTGTTTTTGGTTTCGGTTTTTTTGGTTATATTAGTAAGTATTCAACCAGAGAAACAAGATCAGTAGGGGATACTAAGAAATTATTGCAAGGAATTGACTTATGCAATTCTTGGGGATGTCAAAGCAAGTTTGAAAGTCACAGGACAAATCATCAAGAAAGGCATGCTGAGAGTCCTGGGCATAAATTTCAAGTTGCTATCTACAGGCAGAATTTCTTCTTCATCAAGGAAGCCCCAGTTCTGATCCTAAGACCTTTGACTGATTGATTCAGGCTCACACTGACTATCTGGGATAATCTCTCTACATAAAGGCAACTGATTATTGACTTTAAGCATATCCACAAAATACCTTCATCAAACACCTAGATTGGTGTTTGATTGAATAACTGCGGACTATAGCCTAGTCAGGTTGACACATAAAACTGACCATCACAGTCCACATTTTGCCAATTTTACATCCATGCACATCTTCTGAAACCATAATCTCCAAATAAAGATAATGGCAAAGTCATACTTCCATCTAACATGATACAATTATCTTCCATGCCACCAAAACCACACTAATACTTTCCTCAGAAGAGTACACAAAGTCTTGGGTGCTGTTCACACTTCTCCTTGATGTTCTATAATGTAAATGTTGTAATATAAAGTTAATTATAATTAATACAGCTTGTGTTATGTGAAAAAGGGATAAGAAAGGAAAGAATACAAAAATATTTGCTAAATATAGATACAAACATTCATAATAAAATAGGAAAAAATCTATTATAGTTCTCATTTCTGCAGCTGATCATTAGCCATAATTGATATTTTTAACTATGTTCCTCCACTATTCATTCTGTATTCCTTTTGCCTTCAACAAGTACCTCAACTGCTTATTTTTTTACTTGCAGGGATGTCCCAAATCTTCATTTCTGAAGGATCTGGACCAACAGAAGTTGTGCTAGAATTGGGTTGTCATAGTTTTCCATTAACTTTAATCATGGGGCACGGTAGGATTAGGAGATTCCATAAAGGATCTACTATATTCCATGCAGACTCTAACTTACCTCTGTTGTGGAGAAAGATCCCAATTGCCAGTCAGTGTCAATAACACCAGCCAACATAGAAACTTCCTTCTTTGCCTGTTGCTTCAGAGACACGAGGAGCCCAAAGTGGCCAGGTGGTTGTTTCAACTTTCAATTCAGTGGAATCGCTGTCGTGTCTCCTGGTAGAACCATTCCTCCCTTTGGAACTCTAGACCAGTAGAGCCCAAGTTCAGCAAACATTTTACCAGTAGATCACAAAGGATAACAGTGATTAGAGCTACTCCCATTTCTATTCCTTGATTCTCAGACCCATGAACCTTGGCTATGGGAGACAAAATACCATACATTGGTTAGTGATTTAGAGCATATATAGTCTCCTGCCCCAACCCCACAAGGCATTACCACCTAGCTGGCATTGTAACAATGTCTTCAAAGGCTATAGGCCATCTGTCACCGAGCTGCTTCAGGATGACAGGGTATAATGGTAAGACCAGTGAATTCCATGGGCATGGGACCACTGCTGCCCTTGATAAGAAGCACTGATTTGTACAGTGTCATGATTGTGGATAAGACATTCTGTAAGTTTCAACAGAAACATTATATACAAGGAAAGCAAACCCATATGCAGAATAAGTGTCTTTTTCTAAAAGAACAAAGTGATTTCCCCTTTATGATGAAAGTGGTCCAAAATAATCTGTCACCAAGTAGCTGGCTGATCAACCTGGAGAATAACGCCAGTGTTGGTCTCTTCTGCTGGTAGATTGGGCCCTCAGCAATAGCTATATTTAGCAGCCTTGGTGAGTAGAATCCATGTTGCTGAGCCCATCATAATCTCTTTTTCTAGCACCATGGCTACTTTGTTCATAAGTCCATTGAGCGATAAAAGGCATGTCTAAGAAAGATGCTGAGTGGTATCCACAGAATCACTATTTACTTGATTATTAAAATTCTCTGCTGCTGAGGTCACCTTTTGGTAAGCAATCACATGAACCACATATATATTCATATTCTTTGTCCTATTCACATTCACTTTCTTGTCAACAACTTTCCAAGCATGTTTTTTTCTAGGACTCTGATTATCCATCCAAACCCCTGGCAGTTACTCCTTCCAAGAAGCATGAACAACCAGGTACACTGCTTGATGTTCTGGCCACTGCAAGGAAATTCTGTCACCACTGTTCTTCAGGAATGTTCAAGAAAGGGGCTGTAGTGCTGCAGTTGTCAATTTCCATCCAGGAGGTGCCTAGCTGATATGGCTTCAATGATTGTGTTCCCTCCAAAATTCATGTTGAAATTTAATCCTCAATGCAGTAATATTAAAAAGTATGGCCATTGGGAGGAGATTAAATCATGAGGGCTCTGCACTTATGAATGGGAATAAGTTGAAATGAGCATTCTCTCACTCCTTTATCCTTTCTACTATGTGAAGACAGTGTTCCTTCCCTCTGGAGGATGCAGCAATAAGGCACCAGCTTGGAAGCAAAGACTGGGCCTTCGCCAGACACCAAGCCTGTTAGTGCCTTGATCTTGGACGTCCCAGCCTCCAGAACCATGAGAAATAAATTTCTGTACTCTATAAATTATCTAGTCTCAGGTATTTGGTTACAGTAGCACAAAAGGATAAAGACATTGCCTATTATGCTGAATCATCTATAAATCAGGTCCTTGTTTTTCTCTTTCTCATCAACTGGCCATAGGAAGCTCCCCATGCAGCACAGATATGTACAGGGAGGGAGGAGGCAATGTAGCAGTAATAGGGGGCATGAAAATATGGGCCCCTTCTTCATGTAACTTACTTGCACCTTCAGGTCCTGCTCAGGCATCGTAAATGTATATATCACTGCCCAATTTTAGGACTTGGTGGACTAGAAAACACATTTTTTTTGTTGGGCAGCTCAGGTCGTACAGTGAATTGGTGGCCCATTGTTAAGTGCTAAGACTCTCCTAAAGCCCAGTAGTAAACCAAAAGCTCTTTCCCAAAATGAGAAAAGTGATTTGCAGAGGATGACATGGCTTTGCTTCAAGATCCTAAGGTGTGATTCACTTCTAGACACCTTCCAAAAGCTTCAAACTGCATTTCTTTTGCCACTGACACTTCAAGCATCATTGGATATGCTGGATCATATGGCCCAAGTGGCAGAGCAGCTTGTATGATGGTCTAGGCATTGCAGAGGCTTCTCTTATGGGGTTCACTCAAAAACACTATTTTTTGGGGTCATACCCAAATGAGAAATATGTCTCCTCAAAAATCCAAGGAAGTCAAGAAGTCCAGTAGGTTTTGTTCCTCTTTTTTTGGTGGCAGGAGGGACAAGATTCAAAAACGTATCATTTAACTTAGAAGGGATATCTTAGCTTCCCACTTCCCACACCACTTGGACTTTTTGTTTGTTCATTTGTTTGTTTTTTAGAGGCGGGGTCTCGCTTTGTTGCCCAGGCTAAAGTGCAGTGGCATGATTATGATCATAGATTACTGTAACCTCTAACTTCTGGGCTCAAGACTCCAGAGTGACTAGGACTACAAGTCCTAGGCCACCACACCCGGAAAATTTAATTTTTGTTAGAGAAAGGATTTCACCAAGTTGCCCAGGCTGATCTCTAACTCCTACCCTCAAGTGATTCTCCTACCCCTGCCTCCCACAACACTGGGATTGCAAGCATGAGCCACTACACCTGGACTTGAACCCCTAGACATTTCACCGAGGTGGAAGGCCTCTGAGTTTTTGTCAGGTTTATTTCCCATCCTCTGAATCACAAATGTCTTATATATGTATATGCATGTATATATACATGTATATATATATATGTGTGTGTATATATATATACACACACACACACACACACACACACATATTCTTGTATATGTGTATATATAAGAAGTATATTATGCATATATTTAGTCCTCAGGGAGCTTGGTTGCTGTCCTCTTCCAAAAGATACCATGCTGTTTCATTACATTGATGATGTTATGTCAATTGGACCTAGTGAGCATCAATGTAATGAAACAGCATGATATCTCTTGGAAAAGAACAGCAACCAAGCTTCCTGAGAAATAAACAATGACATAAACCTGGAGAATGGATATACAGTGAGGTGGCACAGTGAAAATGTATTGCTGACCTTTCTAACTGAAAGCAGTCTGTTCTGGTGGTCTTTACTAATAGGAATATAGAAAAAGCATTTACCACCAAAATAGCTTCACACCAAGTATCAGGGGATGTGCTAATTTGCTCAAGCAATAAAATCATGTTGGGTTCAGTAGCTGTAATTGGAGTTACTATCTGATTAAATTTATGATAATCCACTGTCATTCTCCAAGTTCCATCTGTTTTCTGCATCGGCCAAAATGGAGAGTTGAAGGGGGATACAGTAGAAATCACCATCACTGAAGCTCTCAAGTCCTTAATGATAACAATAATTTCTGCAATCCCTCTAAGAATACAGTATTGCCTTTGGTTTACCATTTTTGTAGGTAGAAGTAGTTCTAGTAGCTTTCATTCGGCCCTTCTTATCACACTCCCTGACCTCTCCCAGGTCACACAATAAATGTAGGGACTCTACCAGTTGTGGAATATGTATGTTCTATAAACACATTTTGAAACTGTGAAATAAATGCAAGATGCATTCAGAGGCCTTGAGCTAAAATTCCACTTATCACCTGACCTCCATGAGCCCTTACTCTGAGTGGTAGTCCAGTGATGTTTGAGATCTCCAGGAAATTAGTATAAGTTCACAGCCCAAATCCAGTAATTTCCCCCAAAGTCTTATCATTTCACTTTCAATGCACAGTCACCCTAGCAAATAGTCATAGGTCTCTTGGGGGAAGAATGAGAAAAAATCAAGAGTATAAACTTACAGCATGGTAGCAAGGTCCCTCCTCAAGAGAAACTTTCCTCCTCTTATTTAAAGTGTTCTGGATTTGTAAACTGGTTCAAGTCTGGAAATTTGTTGAGGGCTCATGATTCCCTATGGTAGATGTCTATTCACGAGACTTGGAACTTGCCTTCTTATACAGATCAAATAAGAATTTAGGAGACTTCCCACTATTTCTTCTCTAGGGACAATAGGACAAACTAGCCAATGCCATAAATCTCTGTCATCAGACTATTCTGATTACTGCTTTGACGTACTTGTCCATTGCAATAATCATGACTACTTTATATTTGGCAATTTCGTGCTACCACTTGGCCCCTGCTACCCCAGGATTCCACTATACCATTGCATTGAGGGTTCTCAGTTTGGTAGTTGTAGTTTCAACGCTAATTTGTGACCTGCAGATAAGACAGACCACAAAGCCCTTGAGAATTCTGGAACTCCCCTGACTAATTTATTCCTAAAACTCACAGTGAAAGATGTGCCCTTCCAGGCTGGGTGAGCATGATAAATCCACTCTAATAGTCCAGTCTCCCTATGCTATGGAACAATATATCAAGGCAGTTCTGAAATTTCAACTTCATTTTTCATCAACTTTGGTTTACGTGTTTTAACCAAGAAAACCGCTGGAGCCTTCTCTAACCCCTAAAGCTACAACATTAAATCCAGAATCTCTGCTTAGTGGGACCATATCAGCAAATTTGGCCAGATCCAGCTTTACATTCCTTCCACCATTATCTTGCACCCTTAATATCCACGCCCATACATATTCCCTGAATTTCTGTTTATATAGGTTGGAAAAATTGTGCAGTTCTTCTGGAGTAGCTAATGTCCTCATGGGTCACACTTTGCACTTCAGCTTTTAGAGCCTGATGGGACTTGAGTCTAGTTATAAGTGTAAAAGCAAAGAAGGATGGATGGTGGGGGTGAATCCTGAGGAGAATCAACAGTGTCATTCAAGTCAACTACATTAGGGGAGGTCAGTGCAGCTTCTTTAGGTAAAGCAGTGCTAACTTCCTTGGTCAGGTGTTAAAGGACTGCTTTTATGAGCAAAGAAAGCTTAGCAGAATCTACGGGTTCAGTGTTCCAAGCTTCATTGGGATATGCCCATATGTCCATATTTCAATTTGCAGGATCCCATTTCTTCTCAATTAATACCCCCGTGTTAGCCAGAAGACATCCTGAAAATTTGAGAATTCGATTTGTGTTATAATTCAGCTACTCATACGCTGGCACTCTGTGTTTGGTTTTCAGGAATGTCAGCCCTGAAACTACAAGAGACAAAGGTTTACAAAAGTTTTCAAGTCATTAATGTAGAACTTGAAATGAGTATTTTAAGCCCTAGCCTCTCACTCCCCGACTCACCACAACTTTCTCCAGTGCATTTAGGAGCCATTGGCCAATCCCAATTATACTTTTTAGTTTACCAGAATATTCTAAGATATCAAATACCTAGTCACCCAGAAACTTACCTTTCATGGTTATTTGATTAGGAGTATTCAAGGGAGATATTTTGCGTATCTTAATTGCCACAGTATGCCACGGGCTATCAGTGTCCTCTTTACCATTGGAAATAGAATTATTAGCGCCTTTAAATTTAATCACATTAGACAACCAATTCCAGAAAACTCAGAACCAATTCAAAAAACTCATCCTTAAGATCTTGGTTCTCTAGAATCACTCCTCATATGAAAACCTGTATCAGTCAGAAAAAAAGAATTATATTGTTATCACACTATAACATCATCACCCCATACTATTGATACACTACACCATCAACACCTGACATTATTTTCACACCACATCATCACACCACACTCTACCGTCATCACACCAAACTATCATCACGCTACACCCTAATCACACTAAACCATCAAGAAAACGGACTGTCCACACCACAGCATCATCTTCCCTACCACCATTACAGCACACCGTCTTCACCAGTACCATATCATCATCAATTATCATGATTTTTGGTACCAAATTAGATTAATTTGAAAGCATATTCGATAGTGGCCATGCTTACTTAAAACAGTAAAATTCTGAAAGAAAAGCAAAACTTGATTCATATTTATTTATATGATCACCATTCTCAGGTTATCTTTATTATTTTCATTAATCTTATAGTCATCTCCCAAACCACTATAGGTTCTCAATTTTTCATACATTCATTATTCAATCCTGGTGTATTGGTTAATACTGACTGTCAACTTGATTGAATTGAATGATGCAAAGTATTGTTCCTCAGTGTGTTTGTGAGGGTGTTGCCAAAGAAGATTAACTTTGGAGTCAGTGGGCTAGGGAAGGCAGACCCACCCTTTATCTGGGCAGGCACCATCTAATCAGCTCCATTGTGGCCAGAATATAACGCAGGCAGAAAAACGTGAAAAGACTGGACTGGTTTAGCCTCTCAGCCTACACATTTTTCCATGCTGGATGCTTTCTGCCCTCAAACATCGGACTTCAAGTTCTTCAGTGTTGGGATTCGAACTGGTTTCCTGGCTCCTCAGCTTGCTGATGGCCTATTGTGGGACCTTGCGATTGTGTGAGTTACTACCACTTAATATCCCCTTTATATGTGTGTGTGTGTATATATATATAATTTTATTTATTTTATATATAATTTATTTTATATGTATGTGTGTGTGTGTGTGTGTGTGTGTGTGTATTCTATTAGTTCTGTCTCTCTAGAGAACCCTGACTAATACACCATTCAACAATCTTTAAGGTATTTATTATGACTCTCAAGTAGTAGATGAGGAGACTGTGACTTACCTCACTGGTAAATTGCAGATTCAATATTGGAATTAACATCTGCCTACCTCCAAATATTTTGCTTCTTACCTTATAGCATGTTGTTATATTTGGAAATACATGTTATTTTCAATAGCTTTTGACCAATAAATGGCTTTTATATATTTGTAACCTATTGAGGTAGAGAAAATCATACATCAAATAAACTCATCTCTACAGCTAAATCATCTGAGATAAAGCCAAAAGTACTTTTCTAGTGTACAAAAACTTTAAGAAGTCTTGGTGTGGTGGCTCATGCCTGTAATCCCAGCACTTTGGGAGGCAGAGGCAGGTGGATCACTTGAACTCAGGAGTCTGAGACCAGCCTGGGCAACATGGCAAAACCCATCTTTACAAAAGTTATGAAATTATCTGGGCATGGTGGTGCATACCTCTACTCTCTGCTACTCTGGATGTGGAACTGAGTATCAGGTGATACTCTGGAAGATCACCTGACCCCCGGGAGGTGTAGGCTATAGTGAGCCGTGGTCGAGCCACTGCACTCCAGCATGGACGACAGAACAAGACCATATCTTGAAAAGAACAAAAAACAAACAAACAAAAAAAAACAAAAAAAGTTTTGTTTTTTGAAATATTATAATTGTTAGAAGACATAGTCCTTTGTTTGTTCTTTGCTTGACTTGCTTTGGCATAGGACACAGTGCCGCATAATAAATGCATTTCATAAAGTAAATTTATTTCCTTCAAGATTCATATGTACCTGCAAATAAGTAGCATAGAGCCCATCAGGAATTCTAAGAAAATCACATTGCCTAGTTCATGATAGACACCTATGAGACACATGGAAAATAATGGCATTTTTAAAATTTAAATCTCAGTAGGAAAATAATGGAAATAAAAATTAAATTACACAGTTCACCATACAAAAAGAATTTTAAACGAGGGTAAGTGGAGTGCAGTGAAATAATCTGGAAAATAACTATAAACCTTTAAAACACTAATAGTAAATAAATGTTATCTGAATTAAACTGGCAAGTTTTAATGGGCCATATGTAATTTATTCATGTCCTGATGAGGCCATAATTTTATCCAAAGCCCATATCCAAATTTTTTTCTTCATAATGAAGATAAAGTAGCATACATACCAAAAACTCATTTGAAAGATGCTATAATTTAATCCAAAAAGATAGTGAAGATCCATGTCTATTTTGGGGAGCTTGTGTTATTTTAAAAAACATGGTTTGCAACAAAAAGCTGGCTGTGGAATAAAAGTTTATTCCATAAGCAGCCAATATATTTGCTAAAACGTTTGCTCTTTTTGTCCTAATCACATTGCAATCTTTTGGGACTATTTCAATAAGAATAATGGCAACAATTAATAATATCTAACTGGGACCAAACTTCATGACTGAGTTTCACAGTGATGTCCTATGGAAACTTTATGGGGTATGTGATCTGCGTTTTGATGTTTTTCATGTGAAAGAGTGCATTTTCCTGAGGCGCTGCCTACATAGTGGGTGGTATTGAAGACCCTGGTCAAAGGGCATAATACAAATACAAATCTTGTTTATTGCAAAGAAAAGAAAAATTACAAACAATGAGAGGACAGATTAATTTTAATAATATACACTTTCATAGAATGTGCCCATTTGTGATTACCTGAGCTGTTAATGGATAAATTCAGTGCCCCTTATGACTCATCACCTCTCCAAAATTATTTGTAGTGTTTTAGTTTTATAAATTATACTTTAGTCTTTTACTCTTAAAATTCTATATACCAAATGATGGAATCCATGAAATTTAGGAATTTTAAAATGTTCCAAGTTACATGGCCTTTCTCTTGCCTTTTACTTGGAAGAGTGTTGTAAGTTGATAAAGTGAATGTCAGCGTTTCATTAAACAAGTATTTGTGAGAGATACCTTTTCAGATACCTAAACCTTGAATATCAATCAAACATGAACCCTTGCATCCAGGAGCTTACCATATTTAGAAAATACAGATATGTAAATAAATCAATACAGCATAACCTGATAGAGGCACATGTAAAATACTGTGATTGAATGAAAGAACAGCACATTCTGGAGTATGAATAGAAATGAAGAGTTTTCTGTGGACGTATTCTTTGACCTGGGACTTAAAGGATGTTCCATAGACAGACTAGAGGGAACAAGTATTCCCAGGAAGAGAAGGAAAGAGCTCCCGCCTAGATGTCAAGGAGAGAAACAGCATGGCATCCTTTCATTCCTCTTGCAAAATATTTAGTCAATAAAGTACATTGTATTTCCTAGTTAGTCACACGCAAATGACACAAGTATTTCTGAGAAAGATGCGTCCCTAGCAATGGAGTGTCAGAGGACACAGTAGGATATGAATGATGGTGTGTAATCAAGAGGTATCCACGCAGCACAATCCTACCAGACAACCTGCTATGCTCTTTGTGATCTCCCAGGATTCCAACATTGTACATAGCTAACGATTTCATAGCACCCAACAACGTTTTATTTAGTGTCTATTTATAGCCCCAAGCATGTAAATAAATGATAATACTATGTGAGAAGTTCAATAATGAGAGTATCTTCAAAACAAAGAGAAAGCCCAGAGCAGAGGGAATAATTAATAATTATTAATAACAATTTTGGGTTGAGCTGTTTCAAGAAGAATTACTGGAAGAGTTTATAAATTTGGAAAAAATATTGTTGGAGCATAAATTTTTATAGAAATAAGAATGATGGAAGATGAATGTGTCAGGTGGCCGTTCTGCAACAATAGAGAGTCCAAGTTAACCAAACAGACGGGGGTTCCTTTTTCTAATATAGTCAGGAAGTTGTGTTTCAGTAGATCAGCTATCAGGGCCAGGGTCTCTGCAATTCTAATACTCTTTCTTCATGGTCACAGAACGGCTGCTACAGCACTAGGCATCTTATCTTTATTTTAAGTCAGGTGAAAGGAGGAAGAGGGGAAGTGGAAGACACTAACCTTTTCCCCTTTCCTAAGGATAAGAAAAGTCTTTTTAGAAGTGCCTTCACTGATTCTGCTTGTAACTCCCTCTTTGGCCAGTGCTGTATCACATGGCAGCCCCTAATCCAAAGGGAGCTTGGAGAAGTGACAATTTAGCTGTTCAGGTTCTATCTCAGAGTAGTAAAGGAGAATAACAATTGGGAATAAATATTAGATTAAAAACTGTGTCTGCGACATGAGCTTTGAGAGAGAAGCAGACTCTATGTCATGAGGATTTTTGGTTTTCCTTTTTAAATGACAGGTTAAGAACTTTTAATTTTATCTTGTAGGGAAACGGGGGTACAGTGATTAGTTTTGAGAGGTGTGATCAAAACTGCATATTTGAATAAAGAGTTACTTAATGGCTTGACAACAGAGGCACATTCAGGAAGGCCTTATAAATGCAAAAGTGGTTTGAAAGAAAATTCATATTAACAAACCATTGTACAAACATTAACCTTTCTAGCTCTTGGTGCACATAGTAATTCCATATTTGAGGATGAAAGAATATAATCACACACACATGCACTCATACATACAAAAAACATCCATGCACTTCTCATGTTGGGTATAGAGCTAGATGCCTACATTAATTATGTTCATCATCATAGTTAATTAATCAATTTCCAAGTGGCTAATCAGTATATTTTCTGGTGCATGACTCCATCTTTATTCACTTCCCTTGGAAAGGGCCTTTGCTTATTATACTGGTTTGCAAATGACCTCTTAAAAAAATATGACTCAGAACCAGCTCAGTTCCCTAGTTCTATACATTATAGTGGAAGCCAATCATTGTCTTTTTCATTATTGTGTTTGTAATTGAATAAGAGTATCCATTACAATCACATAAGAGCAAGCTAAAATGAATAGTTTTTCCTCATCCCACCATTAGAAAATTAGTAAAAGCATTAATTTACACACCCACCAACACAGTGTAAAAGCATTCCTATTTCTCCACATCCTCTCCAGCATCTGTTGTCTCCTGATTTTTTAATAATCACCATTCTAACTGGTGTGAGGTAGTATCTCAAATACTCATCAATGATAGACTGGATAAAGAAAATGTGGCACATATACACCATGGAATACGATGCATCCATAAAAAAGGATTAATTCATGTCCTTTCCAGGGACATGGATGAAACTGGAAACCATCATTCTCAGCAAACTGACGCAAGAAAAGAAAACCAAACACCACATGCTCTCTCTCACAAGTGGGCATCGAACAATGAGAACACATGCACACAGAGAAGGGGACATCACACACTGGGACCTAGAGGGTGGGGGACTAGGGGAGGAATAGCAGGGGGTGGGGGAATGGGGGAGGATAGGATTAGGAGAAATACCTAATGCAGATAACGGGGCAATGGATGCAGCAGACCACCACCATGGCACATGTATACTTATGTAACAAACCTGGACCATCTGCACATGTACCCCAGAACTTAAATATAATAAAAATAAATAAGTAAATGAGAAGATGGACATGCTAATTACCCTTATCTGCTCACTATACATTGTACATATCAAAACATGTACCCCAAGAATATGTAAAATTATTTGTTAATAAAAAATAAAATATTGAAAATTAATAAAAGGAAAATTATTAGGAACGGAAAAGATTCTGGCATAAAATGTAAAAGAAGCACTTTCCCCAGACTGTTCCTATTTCTTTTTTAAAAAAATAGCCATTTCTCAGATTCAGTCTCTGAAGCAAAGCTACTCATTCCACTTTCTAAAATATGGAAACTCACACATGAGTTTAAGGAGTAGAACAGAAGAGCACTGCACTTATGAAGTAAGTGTACAGGAATAGAAGCATAAAGTAGAAAATGTAGTTAAACGTAATTGCTTCAATTTTAAATGAAAGAAATAGAGGTGAGGAGTACTTTGGAGAGTCAGGAGAGTGCCTAAAGAGAAGTCTGTGAATGGGAGCTGGGCAAAAGAGTCAATGGAAGTCCCCCTTGGTAGCTCTGAAGTAGGATGTGCCTGAGGTCTCCACAGGCAGGCATTCTCTGCAAAAAAAAAAAAAGAAGGTATGAGCAGAATGTGAAGCAAACTGCCAAACTGCACAATGGGTCAAGAGGGAGTTGGATGGAGTTTTGGACACAACAAGAAAATACACAGCTGCTCCCAAGATTTTTAAGCTGAGGATGAGGAGTCAGTGTGTAAATGAACTGGTATTTCCTGGGCAGGCCTGCACTGAGATCTTGTGTTCTCCAGGCCCCGAATGTTGCACTATTTTTGCTTGAACTCTTACATCTACATAAGCGTGTATCTTTACCTGCTATATCTAAGAGTTAGTAAGGCCTGATCTTGATATTAATGAGATTTTCACTGCAGTTCTTCATCTTTATTTCTGTCACCCTGGTGCTGGTTAATTCTTGGAGGATTCTGAATTACAGTCTAGAAATGGAGAGAGGGAAGGATACCTACTTTGATTGATTTCATGTATCTGTACCTATATCTACATTTTATTCTCCAAGCAACAATAAGCTTATGAGGTAGATATTATTGTCACCATCATTTGCATTTTGGTAATGATGAAATGGGGATGCAGAGAGGTTAAACAACCTCACTGAAACAAGCAGGAAAAAAAGAAAAGCAATCACAAAAACAGATGCCCTGCTTAAGAGCCAAGCTCTGTGCTGGAGAGGCATAGAGGCATGGCTGAGGTCTCACTGTTTTGTAATTCTAGGATCAGGAATGTTCTGGTTATGCATCTCCACTAACTTAAAAAGGGTTCACAGGACTTCAGTGGACCAATGGTATTTGCTAGGCTTTCATGGTATGTATAAGGCATGATGATCAAGTGTTAGGGGAAAAATGAAAAGTAGAAAGCAAATTAGAGCACCTTCTCCCTAGCTGTTTAAAATATGAATAGTGTATAAATATGTCTGAATATGAAAGAACAAAGATGAAGTGTTAATTATTTGCATTCATACTAAAGGTGGCATGTGTCCCAACTGCTGCGAAAGAAAGTGGCACAAGCTAAGGTAATTCCACCTTTCACAAAGGCATGTTTATTCTTGTTTATGGTTCTTTTTCTCCCCATCTATAATGCTGACTTCACTTAATGCTTTTGCGAAAATTCTTCAGAGTTTGGCTCGTCAAGAAAATATTTCCCCACAATGTCAGCCCAAATTCATGTTTTCTTTTTATAATTCCCAGTTGAATTCATTTTGTGTGCCCTCTGCTCTGATTTAAAATTTAACTTAGACTGCAACTCCTGTTTTGCAATAGGCAAATAATTATCATCCTGTTAAAAGGAACTGTAGAAATGCTACTGTCAGAGTTTGCAATAGGTAACTGTGTGAAACCGTGTGATCGTGTGAACTTGAAACAGAATGAGGCAGGATTTCCTCAGATTTCTTCTATTGCTTTAGAAATGCTTTAAACTCTTCTCATTCTGGCACACAGGATGGTGGAAGTAAGGGGTGAATAACATAGGCTGACTCTCCCTAATTTAACTTTGCTATAGCATATACCATCCTTCCTTCTTTACACTAGGGAAAACATGTCTGTAACGAGAATTTCTTCTTTCTTGTTCATCACATACAGTAGGTAGAGATTCACTGACATCTGATGACGGTGCAGGAGCCACTGAGGGACACACTATCTCCTTCAGCCATGGTCTTGTGGCTTCCATGGAGGAAAATGGTTTTTCTCCTGAGAATGATGCTCAGATGAACCCAGCTACATATTTGAACAAAACTGTAGCCTGTGACTTGGAAGGGGAAGGACTGTTTAAAAGTTCTTAATACTGAGTTTGGGTTGTTATCACTCATTACTGATGTGAGCATATAGATGTAAAAGAGTCTTCGGGCTCCTGGCCAGGCATGGTGGCTCACACCTGCCATTGCAGCACTTTAGGAGGCTGAGGGGGGAGGATCACTTGAGCTCAGAAGTTCAAGATCAGCCTGAGCAACATAGTAAGACTGTCTATCCAAAAAAATAAAGCAAATTAGTCAAGCGTGGTGGTGCACATTTGTGGTCCCACCTACTTGGAAGGCTGAGGAAGGAGGATCGCTTGAGCCCAGGATGTTAAGGCTGCAGTGATCTATGATTATGCCATTGCACTCCAGCCTAGGTAACAAAGTGAGATCCTACCTGAAAACAAAGAAACTCTTCAGGATCCTGATAATTAGTCTTATAACCATATGCTTTGTCTACTGAAAGGACTTAAAGTTTCCAAAGCAGGAATCCTACACTAGGCCACTTGTCATGAGAAGTGGGGCCCAGCAGCAATTTAGTCCTATAGTCTACAAGTGCCAGTCATTGGGGTCTTCCCTGAGACTCTCTTAAGGATACAGATAGAATTTGCTAAACTAAAAGAATTTGCAATGGGGAAAGGATTCCCTGTTTAATAAATGGTGTTGGGAAAACTGGCTAGCCATGTGCAGAAAGCAGAAACTGGACCCCTTCCTGACATCTTACACTAAAATTAACTCCAGATGGATTAAAGACTTAAACATAAGACCTAACACCATAAAAACTCTAGAACAAAATCTAGGCAAAAACATTCAGGACATAGGCGTAGGCAAGGACTTCATGACCAAAACACCAAAAGCATTGGCAATAAAAGCCAAAATAGACAAATGGGACCTAATCAAACTTCACAGCTTCTGCATGGCAAAAGAAACAGTCATGAGTGTGAATTGGCAAACAACAGAATGGGAAAAATATTTTGTAGTCTACCTATCTGACAAAGGGCTGATATCCAGAATTTACAAAGAACTAAAAACAGATTTACAAGGGAAAAACAAACAAGCCCATTCAAAAGTGGGCAAAGGATATGAACAGATACTTTACAAAGGAAGACATACATGAGGCCAACAAACATGAAAAAATGTTCATCATCACTGGTCATCAGAGATATGCAAATCAAAACTACATTGAGATACCGTCTCATACCAGTTAGAATGGCGATCATTAAAAAATCTAGAGGCAACAGATGCTGGAGAGGATGTGGAGAAATAGGAACACTTTTACACTGTTGGTGGGAGTGTAAATTAGTTCAACCATTGTGGAAGACAGTGTGGTGATTCCTCAAGGACCTAGAAATAGAAATTCCATTTGAGCCAGTAATCCCATTACTGGGTATATATCCAAAGGATTATAAATCGTTCTATTATAAGGACACGTGCACACGAATGTTCATTGCAGCACTATTTACAATAGCAAAGACCTGGAACCAACCCAAATGCCCATCGATGATAGACTGGACAGAGAAAATGTGGCACATATACACCATGGAATATTATGCAGCCATCAAAAAAGATGAGTTTGTGTCCTTCGTAGGGACATGGATGAACCTGGAAAGCATCATCCTCAGCAAACTGACACAAGAGCAGAAAATCAAACACTGTATGTTCTCACTCATAGGCGGGTGTTGAACAATAAGAACACATGGACACAGGGAGGGGAGCACCACACTTGGGTCTTTTGAGGGGAAATAGGGGAGTGTCAGTGGGGGGTGGGGAGTTGGGGAGAGATAGCATGGGGAGAAATGCCAGATACAGGTGATGGGGAGGAAGGCAGCAAATCACACTGCCATGTGTGTACCTATGCAACAATCTTGCATGTTCTTCACATGTACCCCAAAACCTAAAATGCAATAAAATAAAATAAAAAGAATTTGCATCACTCATAAGTTCCCATTGTTGATTAATTGAGATGCTTACAAGAGTTTGAGAAACTTCAGAATCTAGAACTACCTTTATTTTGGATTAACACAGTATGTTTTAGAGCTTCTATAGAGCTCCCAGTACTTCACTGTCTCGGATATCATGTTTAACCACTGTCTCGGATATCATGTTTAACCAGAAATAGACCTGAGACCATAATGAATTCATAGGGTTTTTTTTTTTTTTTTTTTTTTCTGACTAGGGATGCTTTTCTAGATCATTTCTAAAGTCACTGGTAGCTTAGTCCATGTTTGGACATTCATTCATTCAGCAAATGTTTATGATATATCTCTTGTGTCTATACACGCTCATTTCTAGGCCCTGTAGATAAGATAATAAACAAGATAAACATTCATCCTGGGAGAGTTCCCAAAAAGACTAGAATGCAGATAATCTACTTCCTAGTCCCAATTTTATCATTAACAGGATGTTTAACTTTCAATCAAGTACCTACCCTGGGTTTCAGTGTTTGTATTTGAAAAAAAGAAAAAAGCTATAGATTAGGATGTTTCTTTCAGCTTTAAAATTCTGTGATCTCATACTCCTTTCATGGTTTTTACACTCCAGGTGAAAAGCACAAATAAAAACAAAACCAAAGGAAACCAGCATGTCTGCTGCCCTTAATGAGCAGTCTTCCTTTACCGTAAAGTATTCAAATAGCCTGAAAAGAAACTTGACTCAGTCCAAGTAAAAATTCAGACAGAGACAACGATTTCAAACCACATTTTAAAAAATGAGCAGCAATAAACCTTTGTAGGGCCAATGAAGAAGGAATGAATCTATGAATCAGTCTGCAAACCATTTATGTGTTAAAAAAAAAGTAATAGTTGTAGAACTTGTAAGGCTTTTCCTAAAGCTGTTTCACAGATGTGATTACTATAAAGAAGCAATGTATTGTTGCGTTTACAAAGTATAGAGAAACAGGAACATAAAAGCACTTACAGATATTTTCAGAATTAGGAAAAGATAAAGTATGTACTCTTTCACTTCATTCAAGCGATGGACCTTTTGCATACTATGAAAGGTTGCAATCCAGCCCACTTTCTGGATAAAGTTTTCTTCTTCTACTTTATTTTTTCTTACACACACCAGCGCCTGTCCCCAGGCTATGTAGCTTCCCAGGCACAATTATCACTTATTCTAAGAGAAATTTCCTGTGAATTTGAAGGGTGAAGTTTAACCTTCAGGTGTCTCAAATGCTCACTCTTTTTTTTTATCTTCATGTCAGAAATATAAAGAGACCATGACAAATTAATTCTTACATGTATTTCTCAGCTTATACTGGGAGATGTTACTTATCTTTCCAAAGTCTAAGAACTCAGGCCAAGTACAAATGAGTCAATTTCCCATAATGTCATATAAGATTTATGGGAGCCAGACTCCATCTATCTGAAGTGGAATAAAATAAACCCTCCACTGTGAATCCACCCCAAATACCCTAGGGGATAATTTTATATTATCGGCTATCACACAGGTATATGTTTCAGCAAAAGCTGCCTCATATTCTTGGAGTTCGATAATATTTTGAAATTTTTTCTACCATTCTCCTGTGGCTTAAGCAGACAGCCAGCTCAGTGGTTGACCCTGTGGCAGGGTGCAAGACAGGTCACTTTCTGGTTTGTGTTTCCAAAAGCCTAAGCTCATCTGAAAACTCCCAGGGCTTGCAGAGGAAGAAGCGTGGAGGAGGGTTGCAGCCATGTTAGGGGCTTGCAGGGCTTCCAGAGAAAGGAGCATGGAGATGGTTGCAGCAGTGTTAGGAGCTTATGAGGGAGGCGTGGCTCCAGCATGGTGTTATCAGCTTCAGCAAAGACCCCTTGCCTTAAGGATGTTGCAGTAGCAGAACCCAGCCATCTCCATGACAGCACAGCATAGCAGAATCTGCTTGCAGCTCAGATGTTCTGCTGTTCTGCTCATCTATGATAAGAGGTAGGTAAAGTCAATCAAAGGCTTCCTAAATGAATTGACTATTTTTATTCTAAATTCCAAAGGAGGTGAGAAACTAATTTGTACACAGACACAGATCTAACAACCTGCTAGAGATGATAAAATATTTTCGAACTGACTGGAGATGGCTGAAGAGGATACAGAATAAGGGATGCTGAGCAGAGAGATCATGAAAGGGAGGAACTAGCCATTAATTAGGTTGAAAAGACTGGTTATGACCCAAGGGGTTGAGCAAAGACTGAGGTAATGAAAACTCTTCCTGCTGAAGAACTATGTCTGTTGCATTTGGGTGAATTAAAGAGAGGAAGTTGGAGGTGATTCTAGAGAGATAACCACAACAATTCAGGTGTGAGGTGGGGAAGGCAGAGGCATGGCAAGCAGAGCAGGGTTTTAAGACAGGATTAATAGCCCGCAGTCATGTTGGATTGGGGGTGCTGCCAAAAAATGCTTTAAAATGACTAACCAACCAGGAGTCTGATGTTTGGGGTAGGTAATATTGGTGCCATGGGAGGTAACAGCACATTTATGGGAGATGAGAAGGGAGAGAGGGTGAGAAGAGGTGGAAAGAAGGTGAATAAATGTAAAGAAAAGTGAAAATGAAGACCGTAGTTTCACTAATTATACTATATGCAAAAAAATTAGGTATAATACTTTTATGATCAGAATATCTGGTACCTGAATAATTATTTAAGCCGTATCTTACTGATAAGGAAACTGAGGACCAGGGAGACTATGGCTACTTTGCCCAAGACTGTTCAGCTGGTGATTAGAGAATGAGCACCCAAGGCCTGTGTCCTCACTGTCCATTAGGCCCCACCATACTGTGGCACTCTGGCTCTCGGCTCCATCCTGCTGCCCCACGCTGCCTTTCCTGCTCAGTCTTTGTTCATGAGGGTCTTTCCTTCAAAGTTTCTGCCAGACTGTGCATTACATTTCTCTAGTGCATCAAAGAAAGGCTGGCTGTCAGGACCTGCGATATTTAGGTCTTTTTCTAAGCTATGTCTACTTTCACTCAGAAATGCTCTTTGTGCATCCACTCTGTGCCAGGCAATGCTTTGGTACAGCAACAGAAGAGATTGTCCCAATTCAGAGAGCTAAGATTCTAGTGGAAAGAGACAGACAGTAAGCAATAGATAAAATGTCAGGTAATGACAAGTGCCATGATGAATAGCATAGGGTAAATGGACAATGAATAACCAGATGAGTGATTAGGGAGAGCCATTCTAATAAGGTGACATATGGAAGAGACCCAAATGCAAGGAGAGAGAGACTTGTGTGGATAAGTGGGAGGTGAACCTAGGAGCAAAGAGTGCAGCAAAGTTCTGGAGGTGGGAATGTCCGTGGTATACTTGAGACTCACAAGACTGCAGCAGGCTAAGCAAGGGGAAAGAGGAAATGAGATCAGAGGGTTGGCAGGAACACAGACCCCATGAGGCTTGTAGGCTATGGCCTTTGGCTTCTGTTGTGAGTGACAAGAAAAACCATCAGAAGGTTTAAAGTAAAGGAGTAACAGTCTGGTTTATAATTTCAATCTGGTTTATAATTTATAGGAATCACTCTGATTGATGTATGGGGAAGAGATTGTAAGGGTGCACTGGTCAAAGCAGAGACACCAACAAGGAGGTCTTTGCACCAGTCTAAATGAGAAATGATTGTGGTGTGGTCTAGGGTGACAGGCGTCACACATGGTTAGCATTGGGACACAGTTTGAAGGTAGAGGCAACAGAATTGATGACAGATTAGATGGAAGCCTGAGGACTCACAAAAGACTGTAGCCATGATAATTTATTTTCTAATTTATGAGTGATAAAGACTTCGGAGGCACAGGTTTAGTGGGAATTAGGAGAGAGAGATAAATAATGGCTCTTGTTTGGGATATTTCAAGTCTGAGATGCTCTTAAGAAAGAAAAGTAGCCCCTGACATCAGGGAACTGTCCTGGTGCCAGTGAGCTAGGCCTTGGGGTGTGTTCCCAAGAGCCTTGACTAGAAGGATTTGACACCCATTAGATATCCCAGTGGAAACATTGTGAAGGTCGTGGCCTATATCAGAGAGAAGGTCAAGACTAAAGATAGAAATTTGGTATTCCTCTGTGTACTTGAAGCCTCGGCACTGGCTTTGTAAGCCATCCCCTGATGGTAGATGGAGAAGAGATGATGATGGAAGGCTAATTCTGGGTGCTTAGTATTTGGAAGTTGGGGAGATGATAAGAAAGATCCAGTAAAGGCTGAACTTGGTGGTTCATACCTGTAATCCCACCACTTTGGGAGTCTGAGGTGGGTGGATCACGAGGTCAAGAGATCAAGACCATCTTGGCCAACATGGTGAAACCCCATCTCTACGAATAAAATACAAAAAAGTTAGCTGGGTGTGATGGTGTGTGCCTGTAGCCCCAGCTACTTAGGAGACTGAGGCAGGAGAATCGCTTGAACCCCGGAGGCAGAGGTTGCAGTGAGCCATGGTCTCACCACTGCATGCCACATTCCAGCCTGGCGATAGAACGAGACTTTGCCTCAAAAAAAAGAAAGAAAGAAAAGAAAAATCCAGCAAAAGAGATTAAGAAAGACTAAAGCAATAATGACTAAAGTAGAAGGAAAACTGAGAGAAAGATGAATGCAAGAGAAGCCAAGTAAAAAAAGAAAAGGTATTTTAAGACACAGAGAGTAACTGTGTGAAATGTGAGTAGTCAAGTGATCCAAGCATGGGAAGAAACCCAAGTTATTTGGAATGTGGAGGTCACTGGTGACCACAGAAACACAGTTTGATGGAGTGGTTGGAGTGAAAGCTGGCTTAGAGTGGCTTCAAAAGAGAATGTAAAGACAGGAATGTAAAGATGGTAAGTATAAATAACTCCTTTGAAGAATTTTGTTGCAACGTGGGGAGGGGAGAGGTGGAGCACTAGCTGGAGAAAATATGGGACTATGAAGTAAAAGGAGGTATTTTTGTTTAAGATGGTGAATATAGCATGTTTGTGGGCTAATGTGAATGACTTAATAGAGAGGGATTAACAAACGATGCGGGACAAAGTGCACACTTGGGTGAGTCAGGAGATGGGATTCAGAACACAAGTTCATCCATGACAGAAAGGTAAACAGAGTGTGACGCCCAGCCACACCAAGGTTGGCTGATAGACATGCAGGTTCAAGTGCGTGAGTGTTGACTCATAACCCTTCTGACAGCTTCTGTGAGTATTTCTGAGGGAAATAAGGAAGGGGACCACTTGAATGAGGACAGAAAAGAGAGCATTGGAAATCTGAGAAAGGAGAAATGGTTGTGAAATAACTCTAGGAGAGTGGGAGAGTCTTCCCATTGATCTTCCTTCTCTTGAAGTTCCCCATCTTAGCAAATAAGGAGCCTTAGAATGGATGACAATATTATAAGCAGTCTTTCATTAAAAAAAATAACTCCATACATATATGCCATATAGTATATATACAGTTGACTTTGAACACAGATTTGAACTGTGTGGGTCCACTTATATGTGATTTTCTTTACCTATAAATATTTTGAAAAAATGTTTGGAGATGTGCAACAATTTGAAAAAGCTTACAGATGAACCTAATAGCCTAGAAATATTGAAAAAATTAAGAAAATATTAGATGAGTCATAAATGCATAAAATACATGTAGATATTGGTCTATTTTATCATTTATAATCATATGAATATAAGAGAACTTAAAATTTATCAAAACGTAGGCACGCAAACACAGACTACCTATGGCACCATTTGCAGTCAAGAGAAATGTAAAGGTGCAGTATTAAATTGTAACTGCGTGCAATTAACCATACTAAATACTGTACTGCCGTAATAATCCCGTAGCCTCCTCCTTTTGCTATCGCAGTGAGCTCGAGTGTTGCGAGTATCAGCTTAAAATGCCAAGCGGCCAAAAAATGCACATCATCTCCTCATTTCTGCTGAGCAGTTCGTCTCTTCAGTAAATTGGATATTGCGGTACAAAGTGATCTGTCGAGTTCTCTTGTATTTGTCATTGTGTTTAGTGTGATACCGTAAACCATGAATAACAGCATGGAACCCACACAAAGTGGCACTAGTGATGCTTGGAGTAGTCCCAAGAAGCAAAGTCATGACATCACAAGAGAAAGTTGAATTGCCTAATACGGACTGTAGATTCAGGACTGCAACTGGGGTAGCTGCCATTTCAGACAGACAATTCATCTTGTAAGCAGACAACGTAAACCTGTGGGATCAATAAATATAGTATAGTGCTATATATGCATTTTCTCTTATGACTTTCTTAGCAACACTTTCTTTTCTCTGGCTTACTTTATTGTAAGAATACAGTATCTAATACATATAACATACAAAATATGTGCTGATCAACTGTTTATGTTTTGATAATGCTTCCAGTAAGCAGTAGGCGATCAGCAGTTAAGTTTTTGGGAAGTCAAAATTTATGTGTGGATTTTCAACTATGCAGGAGGTCAGTGCCCCAAGCCTCATGTTGTTAAAGGGCCAACTGTATATATACTATATATATATATATACTTCAATTATATGGTGTGTGTATATATGTGTGTGTGTATATGTTTGTGTGTGTGTATACATATGCTGACATTTTTTTCCTTAATTCAATATTTTTTCTAATAAATATCATATTTAGTAAAACCAAATTTTCTATTTACGTACAGGTGTATGTGTATGTGTGTATACATGTGTGTATACATATATACACACACATACATAAATACATACATAATAAGAAAATCACATATAAGTGGACCCACACAGTTCAAATCTGTGTTCAAGGGTCAACTGTATACACATACATACACACACATACATATACACACACACACACACACACACACATAAATAGAAAATTTGGTTTTATTAAATATGATACTTATTAGAAAAAATATTGAATTAAGGAAAAAAATAATGCCAGCATATATTGTAAAAACTAATTGAATTTCAGGGTATGTATTATGCCTTTATTTGAGATTTTTATGATTTTCTACTTGTTTTACCCAGAAATCTTGAAAGTTACATCGTTTAAATCAGTGATTCTCAAATTTGAGTGTGCATCAGAATCACTCGGAGGGTTTGTTAAAATATGTATTGCTGGGCTGCACCCCCAGAAATTCTAAGTATGTCTGAGATGGGGCCTGAGAATCTGCATTCCGGTAAATTCCCAGATGTTGCTGCTGGATCAGGGACCATCCTGTGAATCACTCATCTAGAGTCACAAGATCTGGTTGACTTTCCTGTGTGTGAAGAGCAAAAGGGACCTGGGGAGAGACACAAAAAATGTGAAGAGGTCTCCATAGGACACAAGAAAAAAAAAAAGAGCATACCTATGTGTCATAGCTGGGTAAGACCCAGATTGTGACTAGCTTTCAATCTGCATTTCTTTTTTTTTTTTTTTTCTGAGATGGCATCTATCTCTGTAGCCTAGGCTGGAGTGCCGTGGCCTGCAACCTGCCCCTGTTGGGTTCAAGTGATTCTCTTGTCTCAGCCCCACAAGTAGCCAGGAATACAGGCCCGCACCACCACGCCTGGTTAATTTTTTGTATTTTTAGTAGAGATGGGGTTTCACCCTGTTGGCCAGGCTGGTCTCAAACTCCTGACCTCAGGTGATCTGCCCTCCTCGGTTTCCCAAAGGGCTGGGATTACAGGCATGAGCCACCATGCCCAGCCTCAATCTTCATTTCTTGCTTTAGTCTCCAACTATTGTACTTCCCATCAGCCCTGCAAGAAGGAATCTCTAAATAGACTAGATTCCAGAACTAAGATAGGATTGCATTCTGCTAGAAAATAAACTCTGTTAATTATAAGAGCCTTTCTCTTTCTGTTTTTGAGGTAGTTTCTAGTATTTATGAAGGTCCAGCCTAAAATAGAAAATGCTGCTTTGGTAGAGAAACTAGACAACCCTTTAGCAGCTTGTGCCAGCTTCCACCTTGTATAGGACCTTGATTCCAGTTTTCTTAAGGGGTTGCAGGTAGTGGCCTTAGGTTCTCTCACCACCTACTCTTCTATCTTGTTCCTGCTTGCAGACTGAGGCCTAAGAGGCCCCTTGAGACTGGCCAAATCCATCTGTTAAGAGTCTATGCAGTAAACATGCCACTGATCTCAGCCCATTAGTAGAGCTTCTGCCAAAGGGCCATCTGCACCACAGCTCCGCTGGCCTTCTTGCTTCAGTTTCCTCCAGATCTTTATGTTTTGTTTATAGTCAAGTACACAGTTCCCACATAATAAATGTTGACTAATAACTTGACCAACATCTACAATAACACAAATGTGGATGTTCTGTAATTTTAACACATAAAATGGGAACTGAAAAAAAGTGGGCTATTTCATATGCAGTATCAAGTATCTGTAATGTAGATCAAATCACAAGATAACTTTTTAAATAAATTTCTCACATGGCAAAAATTCCAAAAAGTAATAGGCATTCATTGCAGTTATCAAAGCAAACAGAAAAGAATTAAAGTATCTATGATGCTACCACCTATGTATAGATTCAGCTGTGGTTTTGGCAACTAACCTTTCACACAAATACATACACAAGCATGTGTGCATGCTATGCACAACACGTATATGTCAGAACTAGACATGCTTTTTTGTGACCTGTTTTATTTATTTATGTTTTTACTTAATACATTATGAACAGGTTGGGCACAGTGGCTCATGCCTGTAATCCTAGCACTTTGGAAGGTCATGACAGGCAGATTGCTTGAACCCAGGAGTTTGGCACCAGCCTGGGCAACATGGTGAGACCCCATGGCCACAAAAAATACAAAAAATCAGCAAGCATAATGATGTGCCCCTGTAGTCTCAGCTCCCCAGGAGGCTGAGATGGGAGGATCACTTACCTGAGCCTGGGAGGTCAAGACAACCTGGGTGACAGAGTAAGTCTATATATACACACCCACACCCACCCACCCACCCACACACACACACACACACACACACATATACATATACATATGTATATATACACACACACTATATATATACATATATATATATACACACACACACACATACATACATATATATATTTTATGGGTACCATAAAAAATGTATATACACACACACACACACATATATATATATATATATATATATATATATATATATATACCTACAATATGGGTGGGCACTATTCAATCAGCTGGGTGCCCAAGTAGAACAAAAATTGAGAGAAAGGTATTTTCTTTCTCAGTCTGCTGGAGCTGAGACACTCTTCTCCATCTCCTGCCCTTGAACATCAGAACTCCAGGCTTTCTGGCCTTGAGACTCCAGTACGTACACATACACACACACACACACACACACACACATACACGCAATATATATATATATATATATATATATATATATATATATATAACACATATATATTCACACACACATATATATATACACATATATTTTATATATATACTATATATAAACTTACTAAAGAACTTACTTAAGGAACTTACTAAAGATGGGCTGAAGTTATACACACACTGTTAAATGAATGCAGCACTATAAGAAAAGTAAGAAATTGGGAGGAAGTATTCACCAATAGAGGATTGGTTAACTTATAAATAAACTATGGTTCATCCAGATGATGGAATAGTTATGCAGAAATTTATAATGAGGTTATTGATGTGGAATGCTGTTATATACATATTTATACTTTTACTTAATACATTATGAAATACACATCTATATATATTTATTTATATTTTTACTTCATACATTATGAAATCCACATCTCTCTCTCTCTCTCTCTCTCTCCCTCTCTCTCTCTCTCTATATATATATATATACATACACAGGTATATATATTCCAAAAAGTAATAGTTATTCTTATATATGTATATAAGAATATGTATATATAAGAATATGTATATATATTTTTTTCTTATCTATAAGAATAGAATATTCTTACAGATAAGAAAAATAGAATATATATATTCTATTTATATATATAATTCTATTATATATATCCTATTTTTATATATTCTATTTTTATATATAGTTTATATATAAGAATATAAGATTTTTCTTATATATAAGAATGTTCTTATATTTTTATATATAGGAAAATAAAATATATATTCTTATATTCTTATATATATAAATATGCTTATATTTATTCTTATATATACAGGTACATATATCTTATATATATATTCTTATATTTATTCTTACATATATCTGCATACAGATATATATAAGAATAAATATAAGCATATTTATATATATTTACATATATCTGTATACAGATATATAAGAATAAATATAAGAATATTTATATATAAGATACATATATCTGTATATATATAAGAATAAATATAAGAATATATGTTTATTATTTATATTTATTATTTATATTATAAATGATAATATATTTATATATAAATTTATTATTTATATTATTATATTTATATTTATTCTTATAAATATTATTATATATCTGTATACAGATATATGCATAGAAATAAATAGAATATTTATATATTTATATATATATATAAACCATTAAACCCAGTAATCCCATTATGGGGTATATACTGAAAGAAATATAAGTTGTTCTACCATAAAGATACTTGAATGCTCATGTTCATTGCAGCATTATTCACATATCAAAACATGGACTCAACCTAAATGCCCATCAACAGTAGACTTTTGATTCCAAGCATGGAATACTACTCAGCCATAAAAAAGAATGACATCTTGTCCTCTGCAGCAGCATGGTTAGAGCTGGAGGCCATTATCCTAAGCAAACTAACACAGGAACAGAAAACTGCATCATCTCACTTATAAACAGGAGCAAAACAGTGAGAACACATGCATACTAGGAGGGGAACAACAGACACTGAGAGCCCCCTTGACGATGGAGTGTGGAAGGAGGGAGAGGATCAGGAAAAAGACCTATCAGGTACTATGCCTATTAGTGGGTGACAGAATTATCTGTACACCAGACCCCCATGACAAGTAATTTCCCTGCACATGTACCCCTAAAATAAATGTAAAAAGAAAAAAAAGAAATTACAAAAAAATAAAATGTTGTTTCTTGTAGACAATGAGACTGCCCATTTCTCTTATGTTTTTGTAAACTATAGCTATTGCCAATTGTCCAAACACTTTGTTTTAATGTGTATTTTCTTCTTAGCTAACTGACACTAAGTCCTGTTTGACCAATACTTACTAGCCATTCATATGTTTTTCTTTTGTGAATTTCCTATTAATATTTTTTGCTCATTTGTCTGCTTTTCTTATTTTGAAAACATATGTGATAGTTATATTTGTGGGTCAGTTTGACTGGATTAAGGAATACCTAGAGAACTGGTAAAGCATTACTTCTGAGTGTGTCTGTGAGTGTTTCCAAAGGAAATTGGCATGAGTGAGGATCAAATGAGGAAGATCCATCCTCAATTTGGTGGGGACACCATTCAATCTACTGGGCGCCCAAGTAGAACAAAAAATGGGAGAAAAGGATTTTCTCTCTCACTCTCCTGGAGCTGAGACACTCTCCTCCTTCTCCTGCCCTTAAACCTCAGAACCCCAGACTTTCTGGCCTTGAGACTCCAGTACTTACACAAGTGGCAGCCCCCAATCCCTGTATTCTTAGGTCTTTGTCTTCAAATTACACCACTAGCTTCCTTGGTTTTGAGGCTTTAGGACTTACAGTGAGCCATACTACTCTAAGGTCTCTAGCCTACAGACAGCCTATACTGGAACTTCTCAGCCTCCATAATTGCATGAGCCAATTCTTCTAGTTAATCCTCCCTTATATATGTATATCAAATCTATACCTATATCATCTATCTACATCATCTCTATAGCTATCTATTAAAATATCTTCTATTGATATTGTCTCTCTGGAGAAGCCTAATATAGCATGGTTTTTATATGTTAATAATACTTGTTTGTTTTATATGTTGCCATGTCTTTCAAGTTTACTCTTTGAATTTCAATTTTATTTATGGATTGTATTTAACCTATAGATATTTTAGATTTTGTGATGGTTAACTTTATGTCTTAACTTGACTGGGCCATAGGGTGCCCAGATATTTGGTAAAACATTATTCTGCATGTTTGTGTTAACGTTTAAATTGGTAGACTCAGTGAGGCAGATTGCTATCCCTAATGTGAATCCAATCAGTTGCAAGCCTGAAGAGAACAAAAATGCTGATCCTTACCCAGCTACAGAGAATTGTTACTGCCTGAATGCCTTTGAATGGAAACACTGGCTCTTCCCGGGTCTTGGGCCATTGGCCTTTGGGATGGAACTAAGTCATTGGTTCTCCTGGGTCTCCAGCATGCCAAATAACCCTGAAAATCTTGGGACTTGCCTGCCTCCATAATCATGTGAGCTGATTCCTTATAATAAATCCCTTTATCTATGTAAAATACATCCTATTGGTTCTGTTTCTCTGGGGAACCTTAATACTGATGTTTATATCTGTACATGGTCATATCTATCAACATTTTCCTTTACTGTTTCTGTTTCTGGCATCATTCAAAATGGGTATTTTACAATATGGGGCTTTCTCAAAGTAAAATTTAGAAAATAATTTTTGGTTATTCTAAATAAACTTGTTATATTTTATCCTTCATTGCAGACCTTGCTCACTCCAGGGTTTACAGTTGTGTCTCCTTACCTGTAGTTTGTTCTCGGATGTGACCCTAGATCTTCCAATGAAGAGTTGTTGAAGGTTGGACACTTTTTGGTAAAGAAATGTTAGCTTCAGTCATGAGAGGAATTTAAGAAGCATCATTTTTTAAAAATCAGAGATGGCATAAAATAGAGGTTAACAGTTTCACTTTTAAAGTCATACAGACCCGGTTCAAAAATGCTTTCTATTACTTATTTGCTGACATTGGGTAAATTAAATGTAAGGACAATAATACTTATCTCACAGAATTGTTAATATTAAATAAGGCAATTCATATAATGCACATTACATGTTTGGTATGTAATACATGGAGAGTAAATTTTTCCAGAAATTATTTCCAAATTTCAAGTGTCTTAAATCAATTAACTTTTTCCATGTCATTACACAGTTTGTTGAACAAAATAGCAAACATTCTCAGTTCTTGATCCTAAACTCTGAAGGCTGAGACTTTGCATGTCACTAATATTTGCATTCCCAGAACCTCTTACAGTAACTGACACACATAAATACTTGTCAAGTGAATTAATAAAGTTATAAGTTCAAATATCAAAAGTGTTTATTTGTATTCTATAAAACAGGTATAGAATATCTTAGCTAAACCCATATCTTGCCATTAGGAAGACTATAAATATTTGAATAGAATTATTGAATTGATTGCTTTGGTGAAGACTTCAGAGATCATAGACCTTTAGATAAAAAGAAATTAAGCTAGGAGCACCCTACTGTTGGGGATTACAAAATGGAATGAATGAGAGCACATTTTAGGGAACATTTTATGGAGGATATTATACATTGGGAATAAATTAATTGCAGCATGGAGTAATAACTCCTTAACTGACAAAATGTGCAGCATAAAGGACACCATGATGCTATTCTTATAAACACAAAACTCTCTCTTAAGTTTTATTCATGTTGAGGCTATATCAATTATCTATCAGTATCTATGTATTTATCTATCATCTATCTCTTTATCATCTTTCTGTCTTTCTGTTTAATAGTCTAAAATTTCTATCAATTTGCAGTGACTTTGTATTAACACCTTTATATTTTGTAGAGACACGAGTTAATAGACTTTTCTTCTTCCACTGAGTGCCCAAGGTGATAGATGTATGGTTGATATTCATCAACAGAATATATAGGTCAAAGTAAATGAACTAAGGTGAAAGAGATTGGTAAGTGTAGAGCAGATATGAAGTAATATAAGAATAGGAGTCCAAAAAGGTCTACCATGGTGGATGCTATTGTTTGAATTTGTCCTGTGAAAAGCATCTGTTGTAAGCTTAATCCCCAGTGCAATGTGTTGGGAGGTGGGACCTAATGAAAACCCTTGTGAATGGATTGATGCTGTTACTGCAGGAGCAGATTTATTATCTCGGGAGTGGGGTCTTTATTAAAGGATGTACTTGGCCCTCTTTTGCTTCTCTATCAACCACTTTGCCCTTCTGCCATGGACTAACACAGCCAGAAGTCCCTCACAAGATGCTGGCGCCTCAGTTTTGGACTTCCCAGCATCCAGTACTGTGAGAAATACATTTATTTTCTTTATAAATTACCAGCATGTAGTAAATAGCAGCACAAAATAAACTATAATTGGACAACAAAATAGACAATGATGACAGGATCAAAGATTCCTTTACTCATTACTCAACGTTCATCAAGTCCTGCCATGGTCAGTTATTTTGCTAAGTCCTGAGAGAACGTAAAGATAACCAATAATAGGGTCCTGTACCCAAAGAACTTACCAGCCAGCTGCAAATAAAACATCTTATAAATTATAAAATATTGGCTGGGTGTGGAGGCTCATAATCCCAGCACTTTGGGAAAGTGAGGCAGATATATCACTTGAGGCTAGGAGTTCGAGACTAGCCTGGCCAACATGGTAAAACCCCATTTCTACTAAAAATACAGAATTAGCTGCCATGTTGGTACATGCCTGTAATCCCAGCTACTCAGGAGGCTGAGACATGAGACTTGCTTGAACTGAGCGGGTGGAGGTTGCAGTGAGCAGAGATCACACCACTACACTCCAGTGTGGACAACAGCGTTGACTCTGTCTCAAAAAACAAAACAAAAACAAAGTATTCATCATAAAATGTATTGATTAATCTTCATGGCATCCTCACAAAATAAGTAGGGCATATATTATTAAGCACATGATACATGAAATTAAAAAAGTAAACTGAGGCTCAGAGGGAATTTTCATAAATTCCCTCTGATTTAGTAACAAGTTCGAAAACTAAAACCTTAACATTTCAGTGCATATTTAACTACACTCTGATAATCTTCAGCTTTGTGGATATTTTGGCTAAAAAAAAAAAAAAAAAAACGTTAGTGAGAATGACAGCTGAATTAAGACATTTCCCAATCAAAGGTTTTGTGTTTTTCAAATAAGGTCATGGTAATATGGGGCCAAGATGCAGCAGATATTTTTGTATCTCTTTTAACACTTCTCACTCACTTTTAGGATGAAAATTGTGCACTCACTCACTTTTATAAATCACTGTGACCACATGGTTTTCTCCTGTTGTCCTATTCAGCAACTTGTGTGGTTGCAGGGGGATCTTTGAGAAATAATATAGTAAGGTTCGGCAAGACAATCAGCAGCAGCAGAGGAAAGTGCATGCTTGTTTTACATGTTCTGTTTTCTAAGTAATAGCAAACATCCAGGACAACAGGGTCTGAGAATACCAATATTTACAAAGCCATGAGACAGAGGATGTGCCTCCTGCAGGCGGAGGCTTATGGTAGGATGAAGCTTTTGTCCTGAGTAAAAAAAAAATGAGAAAGAAGGATAGGTAATGCAATAGAGAGAATAATATGCCCACCCAAAGGAAAGCATTTCTTACGGACTAAGAAGAACCAGAGAGGAAGAGAAAGGGGATATTCACACCAATTTTCAAGTATACTTCCAAGGATATTTGTAATGGGCTGCAAGTAAGACCATGTTCTCTATGGGATGGATTAATAAATGCTTCTCAGCTTTTTATTTGTAGCAAGCATAATGCATGGCTAGTTTGCCACATATATTTGTTTATTTAAGTGAAGTTTTAAGTAATTTTTAAGATTTTTCTATTAAAAACATTGACAAAATAAATTAGAAATTGTAAAAGACATCATTTGAGCTCTCTGCCTAGCTCATGTTGATCCCTAAGAATGCCTGTCTACAGTTATGGGGTGGGATCTCTACTACCATGTTTTTGCATTTATCACTGATCTTTTGGCTACAGTTAATTAGGCACAGATATTCATGTGTTTCCCAATGTGGCCAAGGGGATCTTCCCAATCTGCCTTTCTAGGTAATTTGGAAATGGGAGTCAGTGATAATTACTTTTTCTTAGGATTTGAGTAGAATGAACATTTTAGAATTGGTGGCTATTGAGTCTCCATCTTCTACACAGCAGAGTACAGTTAAACAGATGTTCAGAGAGGGACAGAGAATAACAAATGAGATAGTCTACTGCCATTCTGGTTTCCAGAGTCATATTACTACATCAATAGTGGTATAGGAATGGGTAGAAATAACATAGTACATTAAATATGATTAGATAGGAATGTGAAATATAAAAGCCAAATAAATCTGAAAAGGAAAGGGGAGACAGCTGACCAGATGAGAGCTGTAGTTACCAGTAAAAACATCTTTTGAATATAAAATCTGTCATCACCGATTCCCACTCTACTGCCCAACAGCAAGCTCCTGAAATCTTAAGACCCATTTCCCGTAAGTGACCTCTACATCTAGTACAATCTTTGATCAGTTTTCTAAGAAAATATAAACAATTCTGTAGATTCCCTCACTGTGATCATTAGTATTGAGCGTCAACTTGACTGGATTGAAGGATGTAAAGTATTGTTCCTGGGTGTGCCTGTGAAGGTGCTGCCAAGAGAGAATAAGATTTGAGTCAGTGGACTGGGAAAAGCAGACCCACCCGCAATCTGGGTGGGCACACTCTAGTCAGCTGCCAACGTGGTCAGAGTGAAAACAGGCAGAAGAACGTGAAAAGACTAGACTGGTTTAGCCTCTGAGCCTACATCTTTCTCCTGGATGCTTCTCACCCTTGAACATCGGGCTCCATGTTCTTTAGTTTTGGGACTTGGATTGGCTTTCTTCCTCCTCAGCTTGCAGATGGCCTAATTGTGGGACTCCACCTTGTGATCGTGTGAGCTAATACTCTTTAATAAATTTCCATACATATCCTATTAATTCTGTTCCTTTACAGAACTCTGGGCAATACACTCACCAAATATTTTTTAAGGTCTATTATATGCTAGGAATTTTTCTACGCAGTTGCTAAACAAATATGAACACATCTGAAGAAAAGCCCATTTTTCAAATAATTTAGTCCTAGTTAGATGAGAGAGAAAAAAGGACAAAGAAAAATCCTAAATAATCAAGAAAATAATGAGACAATTATAAGCACTATACAAACAATTGAAATATGTGATATTGATGGGTTGATATCATATCATAATATTTTGATGTGATATTGGTAGTTGCTTTTCACTGGGTGGCCCTGGAGGGTCCTCTGAGAAGTTAGCTTTTCAATGGAGCTCTGGCTCAGCTGGGGAAAATGGAGCTGGAACACTGGAAGAGAATATTCCAGTGAAGTAGTTTCCAAAGTGTGGCCCAGAACCTTCTGAGCATTCCCAAGTCATTTCAGGAGACACACAGGTGAAAATTATAATCACAATAGCACTAAGAAATTATTTCACTTTTTCACTGTGTTGACATGGACATATGTTGTAAAAAGGTAAGACTTTGAACCTTCAGAAGGAATTGAGTCAGTGGTTACCAACTGTGCCTATAGTCATTGATTTTTATTTTACATTAAGCAAATATAGTTTTTAAAATGCTAATATCAGTTGCTTTGAGTTTGTTTGGATTATTTATTTATTTGTTAAAGACAGGGTCTTGCTCTGCTGCCCAGGCTAGAGCACAGTGGCATGGTCATAGCTCACTGTAACCTCAAACTTCTGGGTTCAAGCAATCCTCCTGCCTCAGCCTCTAGAATAGCTAGAACTACAGATGTGAGCCAACATGCCTGGGTAATTTTTTTATTTTTTAAACTTTTTGTAGAGAAGACATGATCTTGCTGTGTTGCCCAGACTGATCTCTAACTCGTGGCCTCAAGTGATACTTCTGCCTCAGCCTCCCAAAGTGCTGGGATTTCAGGTGTGAGCCACTAAGAAATCTGCACTTGTATACCCTAAATCTGTAAATATATAGAATTTTTAAAATTGAAAATAAAATGCTTATTTCATTTTACAACTTACTTGATGAAGTGGGAAAAATGGTCAACTTTATTATATATCTCACCCTTAGAGTACACAATATTCTCCGTGGTGACAAGGGAAACACACATGAGCTTCTTCTTTTGCATGCCAAAGCGTGGTAATTGTCTTCAGAAAAAGCCTGTAATTTAAAAATATATATTATTATATAAAAACTTCAGGCACTGAATAAAGAACTGTTTTAGTCTGTTTGGATTGGTATAACAAAATATTACAGACTGGGTAGTTTATAAATAACAGAAATTTATTTCTCACAGTTTGGGAGGCTGGGAAGTCCAAGATCAAGGCAGCAGCAAGTTTGATTCTTATAAGGTCCACTTCCCTGACAACAGATGGCCATTTTCTCACTGTGTTCTCACATGGCAGAAAGAAGGATGTAAGCTCTCTTGAGACTCTTATTAGGACACTAATATCATTCATGAGGGCCCCACCCTGAAATCCATCCTCATCTAATCTCAATTCCCTCCCAAGACCCCACCTACTAATCCTATCACATTAGGGTCTCAACATACAAAATATAAATTTGGGGGTTGTGGGAGACACAAATATTTAGTCCCTACAAGAAATAATAATAGAATTAGAAAATCACGGTTTTATCATTATTGATAAACTAATGGATCTAGACACTGATCACAAAAGAGAAAATCAACCAGATATTATGCTTCCTGAGGGAGGACCACACCATGGCCATAATTAAATGAGTAAATAAATAAATAAACAAGACTTTAAACCAGACTACCAACATCCAGAAATCATAGATGACAGGAATTTTTTTAAAAATTCCTTATGATATTTTTAAGATAATGGAATCTTGATAATGTTATTTTATTAACCGTTATAATTATTATTAATATTATAGTTACATCTTTAAAAATATCCTTTTCTTTTATAGATACATACTAAAATTTTTATAGATTAAATGCAAACAATAAATCCATGAAACCAAAAGTAGCATCAGGCTTACTGATAAATCCTAGGAGAAAATTTCTATAAATCAGGAAAAAAATAAAAATGCCTTCTATCACCATTATCATTAAATATTGTTTTGGAAATGTTTAATAATTGACAAGTGAACTAAATGAAGAGTATATTATTTACAACAAAGGAAGTAACATTATCACAAGTTACAAAGAAAATTCTGTAGAACACGAACTGAAAAACAATTAGAAATAATAGAAAACCAGTAAGTCTACTGGTTGCAATAATAATGTAAAAATCATTAACTCTCCTTCACACAAACAACAGCTTTGAAGTATAAAGATAAGCAAGATCACGTTCAAAATGGCAGCAAAAATGTACAACACATAGGCATAAATATAACAAGTATGAAGTACTATATAAAGAAATAGTTAAAGCTTTAATTAAACATGAAAAGTACATAGAAGAAACTGATATAACAAATATAACCACTTTCTAAGTTAGTCCATATATTCTGTACATTCTTAAACAAAAACCAATATGATTTTTGGGGTGGAATAAGGTTTGGGGAAAAGTGTGCTAAATTTCTTTTTACAAATGAGCAGGTAAGTATGACTAGGGAAAGCAGCAGGTTTTTAGTCCTCCTTTGCCTGTCTCCCACTCTGAGATTGAAGGAAAGCCAAGACACCCCAAAATGCCCATTCATAGTGGCCTCACTAATGGGGGCTTTGGCTCCCGCAGCCCCTCTGAGCCCAGCTGAACAGAAGAGGACACTGTCAGCAGCTGTGAGCCCTCACACAACATCTCACTTAAAATGTCATGTGTGCTACTTGGTTTAAATTGTCACCCCTCCAGCAACCACAAACAATGCAGACACAGCAGATGTGTTTTCTATTTAGAATTAAACAGTTTATCTCAACCACTGTCATTGTTATAGGGAAAAAATAAATAAATATCCATCTTAATGTAAACTTCAAAAGGTACTTTCTGGCAACATGAGATACTTTCAAATCCAAAGTCTTCTGAGAAAACTAGGATTCGACCACAAATTTTTTTTTTCAAATCGGGATGCTGGCAGCTCCAAGAGTAGTAAAATGTAGCCTGGTCAAAAGATTTTTGGCTAGATATTACATACAATAACTCATGTCATTGATGCTTAATGGGCCAAAACATTAAGTAAACATCATAAATGTCTTTTGTTATTAAATGTTCCATTCAAACATTTTGTTTAACTCTTGTGTAATGGATAGAAAATAAGAAAGCTATAGTAGAGACTGGCCTTCATGATAATCTCTGATTCACCTTTCAGAGATGTTTTTAAAGTGGTATGCCATTCTCCAAGTTTCAGCAATAAAATAGCCTTCTGTCTTTAGAGTGTGCATTCTATCTCTGAAAGTTAGGCTACTTGTAAGTTTGACTCTGTTAGGTCAAGTTCAGATTACCACCCATGTGTTCAGAAGACTATAACTTTGTTCTCTCTGAAGTTGGGAGTCAGCCTTCCTCTGTGATAAATAAAGTAGAAATATGGGTGTTTTCTTAATGTGAGGTTACAAAGACAAAGAAAATGCTACTTTTCAAAGGTCATTTTACAAGAATAACAATTGCTGTAGTAAAAGGAAAACCAAAATTGGTTTGTAAAAAACGGCCTATCAAGACAGTGATCATCTAGTGTCATCCACCCAGTCCACAAATCTTGACATAAATGCACTTGTGTTTCCATAATCTGAAGGTTCCGTTCAGTCATTAAAACATGACTCATTTTATCCTGGATCTAACCTCAGCTTTTCTCTTGCAGTGTTTTTTCAATCTGCAGCAAAACATTAGTGAAAAGCCCTGCAATGACATTGTAATTGTTATATTTTCCCATGGAGCGTCTTTTCTTCCAGTTTGAGTAAATACAGTTGCTCAGCTGCCCTACTTGGATTATGTATTCTCATAAGCCTCAAGTGCTGAAAGAGTTATCAAGATGCTTTCTGTTTCTGTCAGGGAAGAGAATATCCAAACAACACAAACCAAATGGATCTCCATTTATATTTTATAACTTTTATGTAAAAGAGACCTGAAATCACATTTGGTGCACTGCATCCCATCTCAGTCAGTTCTAACTGTATATTTTGCATCATATGCAAGAGGCATTAACTTTCTTGGGAAAAGGCATCTACATTGTTCTTAATTGTGTTTTTCTTTTTTTCTTTTTTTGAGACGGAGTCTCGCTCTGTCACCCAGGCTGGAGTGCAGTGGTGCAACCTCCACTGCTCACTGCAACCTCTGCTTTCCAGGTTTAAGTAATTCTTCGCCTCCCAAGTAGCTGGGATTACAGGTGTGTGCCACCATACCGGGCTAATTTTTTGTATTATTAGTAGAGATGGGGTTTCACCATCTTGGCCAGGCTGGTCTTGAACTCCTGACCTCATGATCCACTCGCCTTGGCCTCCCAAAGTGCTGGGATTACAGGCATGAGCCACCGCGCCTGGCCTTAAATTGTGTTTTTCTAAATGAAACTCCTGGAAGTTGATATTTTCATAGTATATCTATGATTCATCAGTTTATTCATTCATTTACTCAATGTTTGACAATTTTTTATTAGGCATCAGGTATGCTCTAAGTCAGAAAATCCTGTCGTTACATTTGTGGAATTGCTAGTTAGATTCTACTTGGTCTGCCATATTTCTGCTCCTGTAAAATAAATAAAATTTTCTCTCTATAAAATTAATCCGAATCCTTTAGGACAATCACAATCACCCCTTTTTATCTACTGTGGAATGACCAAGGTCATTGCATCGGACTTTTAACTATAGTTATATAGGATCTAGTGCCATAGATTTTGCAGATAAATGCTATAAAAAAATTAGCAGGCAAGCATAATTTTATAAGAGCAATAACAGATAAGGAGTAACAACAACAACTAAAATACTGTTATTTCTCTTCTGAGCTTGGAAAAAATAAATATTCCTAACATGTATTCTAAAGCATTTGTATTTTCACTGGCTCCAAGATCTGATGCCTACACATGAGATTATAGAGAGATTTTTGAAATATAATCCATAAGCAAACATGTAGTGAGGGAAATTCATAATGTATTGTTTCTCTATCAAAAGGCCTTAACATTTCCTGCTATCAAACTACTATTTGAGAAAAGTGGTATTTCATGGCTCAACTATCCATATCTTGATAATGTCACTGAATTATAAACAAAAATGTGGCTGGGCTGATATTTGAAATCAAATATCATGCAAATGGAATGAGGAGAATAATGACAGTGTATAAATAACAAAATTGGGCTTGCTAGTTTCTTATTTTTGTCACAACAGAGGCTTTATTGGAATGTTGGAGAAGAAAATACGTTAGTAATCAAACTTGTCAATCAATACCAAAAACAATTCTTTTTCCACTAAAGAATTTTTAAAAGGTAGAAGGAGGAAAGAGAAAAGCCATGAGCTCCTCCTGAAGAGATCAGTAAATATTAAGGCCTGGATTCTGGAATATTAATATCTTGCAAATCATTATTTCATTCTCCCACTTTCACTGCATTAAACAATATCACTGTTTGAGAGAAATTTAAGCATCCGCTTTATTAATATACCAAGGAACATTCTTAGATATTATTATTTGGTTGAAGAAAATTTAAAATTCACACAATACTAACAGCTATAGAGCCATCGAAGCATAAAGGATTCTCTTAATGACTTTCTGTGGCAGTTCAGAGTATAGGGCCTAGGAACATTGTATGAGAAATCTCCAGTCTACTCCTATTAACGAAGCGCGAGCTTACCTCTGTTCATAGGCTTGTTAATGACAGTTTTTTCATTGGCTTACCTGAAGAGTTATGCTTTGAAATAAACTTTGGGGAGCTTTATGTATTTATGTGGAACTGTGCTCTAAAAAGAGGAAGGCAACATAGAAGTCCATAAGAACTATGATCTGGGAGCCAGGATGCCTGCGTTCTGGTCCATGTCTTGAGTCCATGTCATCTAGGACTAGGGGTAGCTTGTTCTTTCCACCTCTGCCTCCCTCTCTGAAGACTTTTGTGTTTCCCTCGTTAATAAAGATGCTTGGGATTTAAAATAAGTAAAATATGTGAAGACCCTTTACATTCTAAAAAGGAGAAACAAAATACTAGAGAGAAAAAGAAGCAGAAGATTTTCACTTTATTTATATCATGTTGAAGACAGTCTGAGTAATTAAAGAGGATGTCCTTACTAATAAGAGAACTTAGTAAGGACTTTAAGTTTCAAAGGCAGACTTAGAGGTAACTTAGACAATAGATCTCATATTGTTTTATGATTTACCTGTAATACAAGGAAGGAAATAATTCTTTAGGGAACTCTGTAACCTGCAGCACCAACATGAAACTAATGTAAGGAAGAATTTTGAATTATTCATACCAAAGTCTAATTGCAGCCCAAGGAATAACATTCAGTACATTCTTTCTGTGCAATTACTGCTTTTTGTCTTTTTGTCCTTCAACCTGAGGAATGGCTCTAGTAGAAATCTAATTTTGAAATAGGTTCCTTATTTATGGGCTGCCAGAACATATTTTTAAAAAGTTGTATTTTATAACTTGGGTGTTCAAGGAGAAATTATGCACAAATGCCCATCCAGAAAAATTCTCTTTATTAAAACTATTTGAAAATTTATTCTGAATTGGAAATTTTCACTGGTTAGAAGAGAATGCAATTTCATTAATTCACTTGAAAAGCAGTAAGGGTATAAAACAGGAGTCCAGAGTTATAACAATCCTAACTTCTATTTACATGTATTATATCTGAAAAGGGGTCCTGTTTTCTTTTTGTGCAAACCAAAAGAATATTTAGCCATAATATTTCTTTTTAAATATTAACAATAGTTTGTTATGCAAAACAAAACAACTATGGAAATCAGAAGTGATGAGATGGTTATTTTTTTCTTACTAGTACAAAGGAACCTAACATAATGGAATAAATAAGCAATGTGATGATGAGACTTGTTTTGTGATAAATGTAAGACATCATTTTAGACACAAACATGAGTCAAGGCGTAGCCTCCATTTCAAATGGGATGACAGTCTGCTATCTTAAAAGAGTAGTTGATTCATACATTGACTATAAAGTGCTTCTTTTAGCTTTTAGTGAACATCCTTTTTTCAAAATGCACCCAGAGATAAGATATTCTCCAATGCTCAAAGTGGTCCTGTGATTAGAGGAGAATTTTAGTGTTTACATCTCCTAAAGGACGGGAAGAGCATGAGGCTGTAGAGAAGGCTGGACTCTCGTTCTTGTGACCAATTTTTTTTTGTAACAAATCTCTTTCCATACTTTTAATGGCTGAACCTCTATAGACAGTGTATTAGCCAGAGCTCTTTCAGCAGCAAGTGACATAAACCCAAAAGAATCTGAGTTCATGTAACCAAACTATGAAGGGTACGGGTGGAGCAGAAATGCTCTGACAATTCATCCTAGGTTTTGAATGCTGTCAGTTTATTACCATTCAACCTTCTCTCTCTCTCTCTCTCTCTCTCTCTCTCTCTCTCTCTCTCTCTCTCTNCTCTCTCTCTCATGTTCCAAACACTATCCTAGACATTGGGATACAACCATGAACAAAGCAGTAATAGAACTCCCCACCCTTATGAGGTAGGATTCTTTCATTAACCTTTAAGCATGAGTTTAGTGTAGTCAGACAGACGGGAAAAGGGCAACCCAGGAAGAGGGAGCAGCATGAACAGTTAACCAGGAGAGGAAAGTGCATGTGATGAAACATGCCAGTAATAGGGTAATAGCCAGGCATGAAGAGGGAGCTGAAAGCTAAGGTAGAGTCAAATGCCAAGGAGCACTGTGTGCTATAATAACAAGCCAACAACTAAGATATCATTCTGAAGATGAATCAACAGAATCTGGAAACATAATAGGTAAAGAAGAGAGAATTATCCAAAGTGAGTGTAAAGTTTCTAATCCTAGAAACCGTGAAAGAGCATACTCCATCGCCTCCACTCACAGACTTCCCATGTAGCCATGCCAAACTATAATGTGTCAGTATACGAGTCAGGTTTCTCCAGAGAACCAGAACCAACAAGGTACATATATATATATATAAGGAGAAAGAGATATATTTTAAAGAACTGGATCATGCTCTTTCAGAGACTGGCAAGGCCATAGTCTGCAGGGTGGAGAGAGAAAGGAAGAAAGAGAGAGAAAGGGATTTATTATAAGGTGTGGTGTGATTATGGAGATTGAGAATTCACAAGATCTGTAGTTAGCAAGCTGGAAACCCAGCAAGTTGACACATTGGGTTTAGGCACTTTTTGAGCTTTTGTTCATGAGCATTCCTTAGTTTGAAATATTTTCTCCACCATCCACCACCTTAATCCTTGAGAATATCTGCTCATCCTTTAAGAATTTGCTCAAATGCCATCTGTGAAGTCTTTTCTGAATTTCTACTCCCCAGACTAATTTTCTAGTTCTCCTAGCACCCTACATTAATGACCAATATAGCACATAACATTTTATTTTAGTCACTAGTTTAAATTTCTGTCATCTTATACTAAAATGTGACTCCCCCAAAGACATGGAAATTTTTTTCTTTTAACTGTGACATTATTTCTCTAGGTGTATACATGAAAGACTTGAAAACAGATGTTTGTAAATCAATGTTTGTAGCAGCATTTTTTTCACAATAGTCAAAAGGTGAAAACAACCCAAGTGTTTATCAACAGATAAACAAAATATGATATATTTATACAATGCAATATTTTTCATCCATATAAAAGACTGAAGTTTTGATATGTGTTACAACATAAATGAACTTTGAAAACATTATGCTAACCGAAATAAGCTCACCATGTTGTTTGTTTTTTGTTTTGTTTTGTTTTGTTTTGTTTTGTTTTGTTTTGAGATGGAGTCTCTTTCTGTCATCCAGTCTGGAGTGCAGTTGCATAACCTCAGCTCATGGCAACCTCCACCTCCTGAGTTCAGGTGATTCTCCTGCCTCAGCCTCCCAAGTAGCCAGGACTACATGTACGCACCACCAAATCCAACTAATTTTTTTTTTTGTATTTTTTGTAGAGACGGGGTTTCTTTATGTTGGCCAGGCTGCTCTCAAACTCCTCAGGTGATCCACCTGCCTCAGCCTCCCAAAGTGCTGGGATTACAGGTGTGAGCCACGGCGCCTGGCTGACCATGTTTTATTCATTGTTGTATATCTACCGCTTAGCATGGCTCCTGGAACATGGCTGGTACACATGTATAATGATTTGGGGTATAGATATGGAGCCAGAGTTTCTGAGTTCAAATCTTAGGACCTTCACATTCTAGTTATATGATTTGAGCTAGTTATTTAACTCTTATGGCTTATTTTTCTTACTTGAAAAGGGTCAAGAGGAGTTATAACAAATGTGCCTATCTTGTAGGGTTATAAGGATTGAATTAATTTGTAAAGAGATTAGAAAAATATCTGAAACACAGTAACACGAACAAATGTCAATTATTATCATTATCATTGTTCATGTTATCACATAATGAATTTATGGATGAGATGCAGGTTGGAGGGAAGGAGTTCTTAATATCTGAGGGATATGGCTTTTAGAAAAGAACTATTAACTCAAAGGAAACTTAAAGTGTTTTAAAAGGTATTTTGTGTCATATCAGTGAGAGCACAAGAGAATGGACACTGCAGTCATGCTGCCCAAATAGAAATCATGGCTTCATCATGCACTAGTCATGTAGTCTTGGATAAACCACTTAACTGTCTGAGCTTCAGTTTTCTTTCTAAAACGGGATTCGAAGAAGTTGTTATAAGGGCTAAATGAGAGAATGCATATAAAGTGCTTGGCATAGTGCTTGGCAGAAATTAAACACTGTTTAATAAATGGTAGCTGATATTAATAGTGTTAAACTGATCATCATCATTGAACTCTTGACACTATTTGATCAAAAATATAAGCCTGTGATTTTCAATATTCTATTCACCTTGATTTTACCCACAATTTTAAGGGAAGGACAGCTATTTTATGTCGTAATAAGGTTTCAGCTAATTTTCCGGAAGGCCTACATATGTGGTCATAAACATGACATTCCTCCAAAGCTGACCTCAACCATTCATTACTGCCTAGACATGGTAGAGCAAAATTCTTCAGCTTTGTGTAATGTTAAGCTCAGTGCATGTCCTAGTTTTTAAAATAAGACAATTTGCAGATAGAGAGAACAGATGGATTATATCGGTGGGTGTTTATCATTTTTTAATATTTTGAAACCAGATGTGCTACATACACATTGCTGGTTGCTTCTAAGAAAGCTTCATTGGTGGGTTACTAATCTTTAATAAGAAATTACAATGTTTTTATCCTGCTTAAATCAACTATTTTTAATATACAATTGGACAACCACTGCTGCAAGCCTTTAGAAAATAGAAAACAGATGCTTAATACAAGAATACTATCAGCCAAGAAATTCCTGATGATCTTTTTATAAAATGTAAACTTCCATATTTTATGGGTCCTTTAATGAACTGCTATAGAACAACTTCAGCAGTCAAAACATTTCATGAAAAATAGACGTGAACAATTTGTCATTTGTTACTATATTCACAGAAAATCCTTCAGTTGCACTTCTGGGAAAATGGGCATAATAGTGGTTCTTACCAGTTTATTAACAACATCTGTTATTTGCTATAAACCTGATTGGATACGTTGGAGAAAGAAGGAGTTAGTATAAACAAACCGATATGCTTCTATTTCTCTAGGTATTTCTGTTAGACCTGGCAATGATCCCTTGCAAGGGCATGAATACTTCTGTGTTTATTGTTCTCACAGGAGAAAGGTACAGTGGAGTTCAGAGCCATGCCAGAGAGATTGTGTTGTGTTTCAGGATGCCTTTGGCAGAGAAAAGTCCAACAGAGACTTAGACCCTTGTGAGCACAATTAAGGACTAGAAGAGTCTAAAGGAAGCCTTACCATCTGTCCATTAGGAAAACCATTAAATCAACCTTCCATTGGCTCAGTTCAACTATGAAATGGAAGACAAAAGAGGTAGCTAGCTCTATTTCTGAATTGTGCCTCTGCCAGATGCAGTTGCATGTTCCCTGTACCTCCACAAACTGGGACATCAAAATAAGGATTGGTAGAGTGGGGATTAACCCCTCTCATATAACTTCACCCCATCACCAATGTCAATCTCATATACCGTTCACCTTGGTTTATGATTTCTAATACTGGTTTGGAGTATAATGGAAGAAAGTGAAGAAAAAGTAGGAGAAGAGTTGATAGACAACAATCTAAGGAGCAGGGTAAGTACTTAGCACTTAGTACCATCCCAAAGAAGAGGATAGGCTTTTAAACAAGTTATATATTAAAAAAAATAATAATAATCAATCTTGCCCATTCCTCCTTGCCACTATCTTTGGGAGGAAATGGAGGCCTGGTCATCTGATGGTGCTAAAGTCATCAAATTTATAATAGAAAAGGATTTTCTTTCCTGGAAATATACCCAAGCTATGTCCTTTGTTTAAAAAAAATAAAGATCTGCTCTTATGATCCTTTTGTGAAGTTAAAAAAAAAAAAAAAAAAAAGAGGATAAATGCTAGACATATGAAGAAGACTGAAACTGAACCCCTTCCTTAAACCATGTACAAAAATAAACTCAATATGGATTAAAGAAAAATAAAAAAAAAAAAAAAAAAGGAGATACTAGCCATACCAATAATTTTCTGCCTGTGGAAAGGTTTAGACAAATAGACTTTATAACCCTTGTAAGCAATGAGTGGAAATCCCAATCTTGAGAAAATTTAACATAAAATACAACATTTACAGCAGAATGACAGTGTTACTATCAAAAGACTTAGTGTATACATAAATCTGAGCAGGTAGCAGGGAATGAGTAGAATCTACTTGGTGATACATACATTTTGAGATGCATAAATGTAATTAACATGTTCATAAGGAACTTACAGGCTTCTAGAAATGATAAACATAAATATGACAGAGACTGCTATTTACTAATAAATATTTCTTTTTAACATCCAGCTAAATGGCTGCACACCCCTGGCAATTAGGTGTTACGTATTATTAGATTCTGGTTAATGAAAAGCAAGCAGGAGTATTGTTTCAGATTTCTAGAAGGCTTCCAAAGGGGAGCTAATTCATTTGAGAAGAGGGCCTTTTCGTTCATTTCCTTCTCACTTCCTTTCTGCTGTTCCCTAGAATATGTATGACTTCAGCTCTATCAGCCAGCTTGAACAATTAGATGACTTTCAGGATTAAAGTGCTAGGCTGGGCAAACATCAAAAGATAGAATCTAAGGCTGGATCCTTTTGAGCAAGGAATCTAAATACTATACCTAAACTCAGAGATCGCAATTGCGGTTACGTTAGCTAACAATGAAGCCGTGTCTTATTTGGACCAAATCAAATATTAAATGCTACACTAAATTACTATAATTAATCCTGGGTATGATAAGTGCTATTATATAGACACAAATCAAATGCCAGGAGAAGAGAGGAAGGGGAAAGAGTAATGATTAGGGAGGAATTGCAGAGGAGATGGTTATTAGGTTTGTTCAGCTGCCATAACGATACCACAGACTGAACAGCTTAAACAACAGAATTGTATTTTCTTACAGTGCTGGAGGCTGGAAATCAAAGGTCAAGGTGCATTCAGGGTTGCTTTCCAGTGAGGCCTCTCTTCCTGGCTTGTAGACAGTGACTTTCTTTGAAGGTCTTGTCCTTATGTGGCCTTTCCTCTGTGTACACGCAGAGAGATTTCTGGTGTCTCTCCCTCTTCATATAAGTACATCTGTCCTATTGGATTAGGGCCCAACCAGTATGACCCCATTTAACTTTAATTACCTTAATTACCTCTCTAAAGGTTCCTGCCTCCAAATACAATGACACTGAGCATTAGGGCTCCAACGTATAAAATTTGGGGAGAAATAATTCAGTCCACAACAGGTAGTATATGAACTCAGCTTGTATAATTGAGTGGGACTTATATATATAGAAATTTCCAGAATTAGAAGCCAGGGGACCGAATACTTGGAGGTAGGAATATCCAGGGTACACACATAAAACAGGAGTTATTCCAATTGATTGAACTATAAAGGTCATAAGGGCAATTGACTATAAGTGTCATAAAATAAGAGTTGGAAAGCAAGTTTGGGGTTTGAATGCCAGGTTCAAGTGTGTACTTCTTGGTTTAGAGAATGAAGAGTCATTGAAGGTTTATGAGCTGAGGAATGACATAATCAGAGTTGAACTTCAGAAAGATAATTTGAGAGTAGAATATGAGACATTGGAGTGAGTTGAAACTGGAAACAGAATGACCAGTAAAAACATAATTGTAAGTGTTCAAGGAAGAGATAATGACTTGGAAGTTACATTCAGTTAAATGCAATCATTGTTTTGCTTTTAAAGTGGAATTCTTAATATTTTTCTTATCACTATTTTTTCTACTTGATTTTGGCATTCTCATTCTGCAGTTTTTATTTTGGCTTTTTGTGTTCTGAAAATTTAATCCTACTATTGAGAAAGTCCTGTAGGCAAATACATGAAATTCACACCTAGTGATTAAGGAATTTTTGGAAGTGTCAAAGGGAAAATAAATCACCTATCAAAATGGGCATTTGGGTTGATTCCAAGTCTTTGCTATTGTAAACAGAGCTTCATTGAACATACATGTACATGTGTCCTTATAATAGAACAATTTATAATCCTTTGGATATATACCCAGTAATGGGATGGCTGGGTCAAGTGGAATTTCTATTTCTAAGTCCTTAAGGAATCGCCACACTGTCGTCACAATGGCTGAACTAATTTACACTCCCACCAACAGTGTAAAAGTGTTCCTATTTCTCCACATCCTCTCCAGCATCTGTTGTCTCCAGATTTTTTGATGATCACCATTCTCACTGGTGTGAGATGGTATCTCAATGTAGTTTTGATTTGCATTTCTCTAATGACCAGTGATGATGAGCATTTCTTCATATGTTTGTTGGCCTCATATATGTCTTCTTTTGAAAAGTGTGTGTTCATATCCTATCCCAATTTTGAATGAGTTTGTTTGTTTTTTTCTTGTAAATCTGTTTTAGTTCTTTGTAGATTTTGGATATAAGTCCTTCATCAGATGGGTAGATTGCAAAATTTTTTTTCCCATTCTGTTGGTTGCTGGTTCACTCGGATTGTTTCTTTTGATGTACAGAAGTTCTGGAGTTTAATTGGATTCCCTTTGTCTATTTTGGCTTTTGTTGCCAATGCTTTTGGTGTTGTAGTCATGAAGTCCTTGCCTATGCCTATGTCTTGAGTGATTTTGCCTAGGTTTTCTTCTAAGGTTTTTATGGCGTTAGGTCTTATGTTTAAGTCTTTAATCCATCTGGAGTTAATTTTAGTATAAGGCAACGGGAAGGGGTCCAGTTTCTGCTTTCTGTACATGGCTAGCCAGTTTTTCCAACACCATTTATTAAACAGGGAATCCTTTCCCCATTGCTTGTTTTTGTCATGTTTGTCAAAGATCAGATGGTTGTAGATGTGTAGCATTGCCTCTGCGGTCTCTGTTCTGTTCCATTGGTCTATATATCTGTTTTGGTACCAGTACCATGCTGTTTTGAGTACTGTAGCCTTGTAGTATAGTTTGAAGTCAGGTAGCAGTGATGCCTCCAGCTTTGTTCTTTTTGCTTAGAATTGACTTGGCTACGTGGGCTCTCTTTTGGTTCCATATGAAGTTTAAGGTGGTTTTTTCCAGCTCTGTGAAGAAGGTCATTGGTAGCTTGATGGGGATAGTTGTTGAATCTATAAATTACTTTAGGCAGTATGCCCATTTTCATGATATTGATTCTTCCTAACCATGAACATGGAATATTTCTCCATGTGTTTGTGTCCTTTCTTATTTCCTTGAGCAGTGGTTTGTAGTTCTCCTTGAAGAGGTCCTTTACATCCTTTGTTAGTTGTATTCCTAGGTATTTTATTCTCTTTGTAGCAATTGTGAATGGCAGCTCATTCTTGATTTGGCTCTCCTTAAGTCTGTTATTGGTGTATAGGAATGCCTGTGATTTTTGCACATTGATTTTGTATCCTGAGTTGCTTACCAGTTTAAGCAGATTTTGGACTGAGATGACAGGGTCTTCTAAATATACAATCATGTCATCTGCAAATAGAGACAATTTGACTTCCTCCTTTCCTAATTGAATACCCTTTATTTCTTTTTCCTGCTCTGATTGCTCTGGCTAGAACTTCCAATACTATCTTGAATAAGAGTGGTGAGAGAGGGCATCCTTGTCTAGTGCCAGATTTCAAAGGGAATGCTTCCAGTTTTTGCCCATTCAGTATGATATTGGCTGTGGATTTGTCATAAATAGCTTTTATTATTTTGAGATACATTCCATCAATATCTAGTTTATTGAGAGTTTATAGCATAAAGGGCTGTTGAATTTTGTTGAAGGCCTTCTCTGCATCTATTGAGATAATCATGTGATTTTTGTCTTTGGTTCTGTTTATGTGGTGAATTGCATTTATAGACTTGTGTATGTTGAACCAGAGATTCTTGTATGTTGTGTCTTTGTTATTGTTGGTTTCGAAGAACATCTTTATTTCTGCCTTCATTTTAATGATTAGCCAGTCAACATTCAAGAGCCTGTTGTTCAGTTTCAGTGAAGTTGTGTGGTTCTGAGAGACTGTTCATTATAATTTCCATTCTTTTACATTTGCTGAGGAGTGATTTACTTCCAATTATATGGTCAATTTTAGAGTAAATGTGATGTGGTGCTGAGAAGAATGTATATTCTGTGGATTTGGGGTGGAGAGATCTGTAAATGTCTATTATGTTTGCTTGGTCCAGGTCTGAGTTCTAGTCCTGGATATCCTTGTTAATTTTCTGTCTCATTGATCTGTCTAATATTGACAGTGGAGTGTTAAAATCTCCCACTATTATTGTGTGGGAGTCTAAGACTCTTTGTAGGTCATTAAGAACTTGCTTTATGTATCTGGGTGCTCCTGTATTTGGTGCGTATATATTTAGGATCATTAACTCTTCTTGTTGCATTGATCCTTTTACCATTATGTAATGCCTTCCTTTGTCTCTTATTATCTTAGTTGGTTTAAAGTCTATTTTATCAGAGACTCGGATTGCAACTCCTGCTCTTTTTTGCTCTTCATTTGCTTGATAGATCTTCCTCCATCCCTTTATTTTGAGCCTATGTATATCCTTGCATGTGAGATGGGTTTTTTGGATACAACACAATGATGGGTTTTGACTTTTTATCCAATTTGCCAGTCTGTGTCTTTTGATTGGGGCATTTAACCAATTTACATTTAAGGTTAATATTGTTATCTGTGAATTTGATCCTGTCATTTTGTTGCTAGCTGATTGTTTTGTCCATTAGTTGATGCAGTTTCTTCATTGTTTTGATGCTCTTTACCATTTGGTATGTTTTTGGAGTGGCTGGTACTAGTTGTTTCTTTCTCTGTTTAGCGCTTTTTTTTTTTTTTTTTTGAGACAGAGTTTCACTCATGTTACCCAGGCTGGAGTGCAATGGCGCAATCTCGGCTCACCGCAACCTCCGCTTCCTGGGTTCAGGCAATTCTCCTGCCTCAGCCTCCTGAGTAGCTGGGATTACAGGCATGCGACACCATGCCCAGCTGATTTTTTGTATTTTTAGTAGAGACGGGGTTTCACCATGTTGACCAGGATGGTCTCGATCTCTTGACCTCTCATGATCCACCCGCCTTGGCCTCCCAAAGTACTGGGATTACAGGCGTGAGCCACTGCGCCTGGCCTGTTTAGTGCTTCTTTTAAGAGCTGTTGTAAAGCAGGCCTGGTGGTAAGGAAATCTCTGAGCAATTGCTTGTTCATAAAGGACTTTGTTTCTCCTTCACTTATGAACCTTAGTTTGGCTGGATATGAAATTCTAGGTTGAAAGTTCTTTTCTTTAAGGATGTTGAATATTGGCCCTCACTCTCTTCTGTTTTGTAGGGTTTTGGCTGAGAGATCCACTGTAAGTCTGATGTGCTTCACTTTGTGGGTAACCTGACCTTTCTCTCTGGCTGCCCTTAGCATTTTTTTCTTTCATTTTCACTCTGGTGAATCTGATGGTTATGTGCCTTGGGGTTGCTCTTGAGGAATATCTTTGTGGTGTTCTCTATCTTTCCTGAACTTGAATGGTGGCCTGCATTGCTAGGTTGGGGAAGTTCTCCTGGATAATATCCTGAAAAGTGTTTTCCAGCTGGATTCATTCTCTCCGTCACATTCGGGTACACCTATCAAACGTAGATTAGGTCTTTTCACATAATCCCATATTTCTTGGAGGCTTTGTTCATTCCTTTTTACTCTTTTTTCTCTAATATTGCCTTCTTGTTTTATTTCATTGAGCTAATCCTCAATCTCTGATATCCTTTCTTCTGCCTGGTCAATTCGTCAATTTAAACTTATGTATGCTTTGTGAATTTCTCGTGTTGTGTTTTTCAGCTCCATCGATTCATTTATATTCCTCTCTAAGCTGTTCTCGTTAGCATTTTGTCAAACCTTTTTTCAAGGTTCTTAGTTTCTTTGCATTGGGTTAGAACATGATCTTTTAACTCAGAGAAGTGTATTACTACTCACCATCTGAAGCCTGTTTCTGTCAATTCATCAGACTCATTCTCCATCCAGCATTGTTCCCTTGCTGGTGAGGAGTTGTGATCCCTTGGCAGAGGAGAGGTGCTCTAATTTTGGGTATTTTCATCCTTTTTGTGCTGGTTTCTTCCCATCTTCATGGATTTATCTATCTGTGGTCTTTGTGGTTGGTGACTTTCAGATGGGGTCTCTCAGCGGATGTCCTTTTTGTTGCTGATGAAGTTATTTCTTTCTGTTTCTTTGTCTTCCTTCTAATAGTCAGGCCCCCCTTCTATATTCCCATTTTCATTTCTTATTTTAGTAATTTACATCTTCTCTTTCGTTCTTAGTCCATCTAGCTAAAAGTTTGACAATTTTGTTGATCTTTTCAGAGAACTAACTTTTGGGTTTATTAATTTCTGTATTGTTTTTCTATTATCTTTTTTGTCTTTGCTCTAATCTTTACTATTTCCTTCCTTCTGCTAGCTTTGAGATTAATTTGTTCTTTTTCTAGTTCTTTCAGTTGTAAAGTTAGGTCATTGATTTGAAATCTTTTTGTTTTTTAATGTGTTTAAATTTATCCATTAGCACTGCTTTCACTTCACTGGGTAGGTTTTGGTAAGCTGTGTTTTGCTCTTATTTATCTCTGAGTATTCCTAATTTCCCTCATGATTTCTCCTTTGAGACTTTCATTATTAAAAAAATGTGTTGTGGCCAGGCATGGTGGCTCATGTTTGTAATCCCAGCACTTTGGGAGGCCAAGGGAGGCAGATCTCCTATAGTCAGGAGTTCAAGACCAGCCTGGCCAACATGGTGAAACCCTGTCTCTACTAAGAATACAAAAAAGTCAGCCGGGATTGCTGGTGGACACTTGTAATTCCAGCTACTCCAGAGGCTGAGGCAGGAGAATTGGTTGAACCCAGGAGGCAGAAGTTGCAGGGAGCCAAGATTTCATCACAATCCAGGCTGGGCGACAAGAGCAAGCCTCTGTCTCAAAAAAATAAAAATTTAAAAATGTGTTATTTAATTTCCACAAAATTGTGAAGCTTCCAGTTTTACTTCTGTTATTGGTTTCTAAATTCAACCCATTGGGATCAGCTATTTTATATGATATATATCTTTTTAAATTAATTGCAACTTAATTTGTGGCCTAATATAATATATTTCCTATCCTAGAAAATGTTCCTTGTGCACTTAAGAAGAATGTGTATAGTGTTGTTTGGGGTAGAATATTCTGTATCTGTCTGCTAAATCTAATTGGTTTATTATGTTCTCTATTTTGATACTCATTTTCTGTTTGTTCTATTTATTATTAAAAGTGGAGTGTTGAAGCTTCCAATTATTGCTATAGAACTGTCTATTTCTCCTTTCAATTCTGCTATGCTTTGCATGTATAATTTAATATAATTAGGTCTGCCATTAGATATGCAAATGTTCCTGTTATTTCTTCTTGCTATATTGACCTTTTTGTTAATATCTATAATGTCTTTCT
>NW_016107582.1:963474-1008088 GCF_001604975.1 Cebus imitator | reverse complement strand
TAGAGACGGGGTTTCACCATGTTGACCAGGATGGTCTCGATCTCTTGACCTCGTGATCCACCCACCTCGGCCTCCCAAAGTGCTGGGATTACAGGCTTGAGCCACCGCGCCCGGCCTGAGAATGTCTTAATTTCTCCTTTATTACTGAAAGAAAATTTTGCCAGATATAGAATTTTTGTTGGCAGGTTTTTTTCTCCTAACACTGTCCTTCAAAGTATCTGTTAAAAAATTTGCTGATAATCTTATTGAAAATCTTGTGTATGTAACAAGTTGCTTGTCTCTTGCTGCTTTCAAGATTCTCTCTTTGTACTAAGAGCCAAAATTGGCTGAAATTAATCACAATTTACTGTCTAAGCCTTCTCTTGGAAATTGTAAAACTTCAGTAGACTTCAGCATTCCCAAATAGTTATATCAGATTCTGCCAGTGCAATTGCTGTCTACGTAGAAAGACAGATTCCTGATGCTTCCTACCCTGCCACCTTCATGGTATCTTCCTTTTGCTTGCCTCTTGATGTTGCTTCTCATGATCACATTTCTATTCTTGCTCTACAGGCATCTCTGTGTTTCTGTTCTATAACTCTGGCTGCCAAGTGGTGCCTGCCACCCATGCAGTAATCTGATGTTTTCCCTTTCTCTGCCCTTAGGTGTTGGTTGATCTGGATCCATTCTCAGGACAGTGCCCACCTGTGTTTCACCTGGCTTCAGCACACCTTTTTCACCACTCCTGCAATACAAAGGAGACTATGAAGCAGAGCTTCTTGGTGATCTCCAGTTCTTGTAGATATTCTAATTTAAATGAAATGAAAAATAGATTTCTCTATAATTTTTTTTTAATTCTGATACTGGATCACAGGAACCAGAGAGAAGGACCATTTTAGGGACTAAAACAAACAAAAAAAATATTTCCACTTCCATGATCTGACTGCACTTTATCATTTCCTTGAGTTTTGTTTTGTTTTGTTTTTTGCCCTTAGGAGTTCTCTGTCCCTCAGGCTTCCAACTACCCAGATAGATCTGAATCCTGGGGTTAAACAGCTTGGGCAGAGAGAAACTGAAATTGCAGCAACAAAGCTTTAGCAATTCTTTAGAAGGTTCCACTTCTCTGATGTTTATAGCATTGAATGGTCATTTAACTGGTGAACTAAAATTTTCCTTCTATGTCTATGTCTCATGGTGAAAGGTTCCATCTTATCAAATAGCAGTTGACCTTGCAGTCCATGGGAAAGTGGAGCACAGGTCAAGATATGGGAGAAATTCCTACTGGAGGGAACCAAGAACAAGTTGATGTATGGAATAATAACATTGTTTTAAATAATGAGCTAAACTAACCTATTTCTGGAAAGAGCAGAAGCTGACAACATTCAAAAGATTATGTATTTGAAAACTACATTTTGACACTCTCAAAAATCAGAATAGATAACTCCAAAACCAGATCTTACTTCACATCTTCCCTGAAGGGTAGCAGCCTTCCAGTAACTGGACTCTAGTTTTTTCCCCTCATGGTTTTCAAGCAAAGATTTCTGTATGAAGGTCCTGATCCAATAGATCAGGCTTTAACCATGGAGGCGTCTAACGTATTAGAAGAATATTGCAACAGTCTTAAATTCTAGGTGTGTTAGCCTTTTTTTAGCCTGTTTTCACACTGCTATAAAGAGATACCTGAGACTGGGTCATTTATAAAGAAAAGAGGTTTCAATTGACTCAGTTCCACATGGCTGGGGGGGCCTCAGGAAACTTACAATCATGACAGAAGACAAAGGGGAACAACGCATGTCTTACATGGCAGACTGGGGTCGGGGGAACTGCCACACACCTTTAAACCACCAGATCTCATGAGAACTCACTCAATATCACAAGAACAGCAAGGGGGAAACCACCTCCATGATCCAATCACCGCCCCCCCCCACATCCCTCCCTCAACATGTGGAAATTAAAATTTGAGATGAGATTTGGGTAGGGACACTGAGCTAAACAGTATCACTAGGGATAAACTCTACTTGGTTATTATGCATTTTATTTAGATATTACTGGATTCAATTTGGTAATAATTTTGTTTCTTATAATATTCTTGTTGGATTTCGATATTAGAGTTATACTGACATCCTAAGTTGAGTAAGAAAGTCTTCATACTCTATTTGTTTTAAAGAGAGTTACGTAACATTGGTATTACTTCTTTCTCAAACGCTTTATAGAACTAACCAAAGGATCTACTTGTTGTAGAGTTTTCTTTGTGGGAAGGCTTTTGACTATGAATCCAGTTTTTCTGAAATAGTCACGGGACTATTTATATTTTCTATATCTTCTTGCATCAGTTATGGTAAATTTTGTCTTTCAAGGAATTTGTTCCTTACAATTAAGTTGTCAAGTATATTGGCATAAAGTTGTTCACGATTTATTTTTTAAGGGAAAATAATATTATATTAGCTTGAATGTATTGTTATTGAAATTTTTCCTTCCAGATAATAATAGCTTCATATGCAGTTTTGAAAAATTATGCTGACAGAACCCCTGTACACTTTACCCACTTTCCCCCAGTGGTAACATCTTGCAAAACTATAATACAATATCACAATCAGGTTATTGAATTTGATAGAGTCAAGATGCAGGATATTTCCATCAGCATAGAGATCCCTCATGTGACACTTTTTATTCCATTCTTTAACTTTTGTCAACCACTAATCTGTTTCCCACTTCTAAAAAATGTTATATAAATAGAATCATAACTATGCACCCTTTTTATTTTTGAGACAGGGTCTTGTTCTGTTGCCCAGGGTGAAGTGCAGTGACATACTCATGGCTCACTGCAGCTTCTACCTCTCCCAGCTCAAGTGATCCTCTCATTTTAGCCTCCTGAGTAGTTAGGACCACAGGCGTGTGCCACCATGCCTTGGTGATTTTTTTCTCCATGTTACCCAGGCTGGTCTCAAACTCCAGGGGTCAAGTGCTCCTCCTTTGTTGACCTCTCAAATTGCTGGGGTGTTGGCTTTTTCTTCTTTTTTACTATATATTTTTATTTTTTTCTTTCTAAAACTTCCACTGGGTTCTTCTTTTTTTTTTTTTTTTTTTTTTTTTTTTTTTTTTATTTTTTTTTTTTTTTTTTTTTTTTTTTAAATCTTGCTGAGTGAAAGCTTCTATTTCTTTGCTGATACTTTCTATTTTTCATTTGTTTCAAGCACATTTGTATTTTTTGTTGGAGCACTTTTATCACGGCTGCTTTAAAGTCATTGGGAGATAATTCATCTCTGATTGTCTTTTATGCTAAGTTTGAGATCTTTTAGTTTTTAGTAAGATACTTTTTTATTAAAATCTAGACATTTTGGATATTATATTATGAGACTCTGAATCATCTTTAAACCTTTTTTAAGCTGGCTTCCTGTAGCACTACTCTGGCAGAGGGAGTGGCAGGTGCTGCCTATCTACTGCCAGGTTGTGGTAGAAGTCCAGGATCTCTACTCAGTTTCTGTTGGCACCCAAGGAGAAGGGGGCTCCTTGTTACTACTGAGGGTCAGAGTTCTTGTTTCACACTAGGTCTCTACTGATCTTTGTTTTTGCCATCTTGGGTTGGGGAGAGATCACAGAGGTGTCTGTGTGCATGCGTGTGTGTGTGTGTGGTGTTTAGATATAGAAGACCAGTTATTTTCTAAAAGTTTTATCTCTTGCTAGACTGCCCTTTTCTTGACCTTTTGGCTAGGGAGCGCAGGCTATATTCGGAGCTTTTTTGTTCGTGTCTATTAGCATTTCTGGCTTCTCCTGAATTCAGTTTAGAACATAGGAGCTAAAAATCAAACTAACAAATAGGTAACTCACCAATACGTCAATCTTCCGGTCCTGAGGTTTCTGTCTAATCTGCTTTCTTCTTTCAGAATCTTCTTATTTTGTTTTACATATAATTTGCAGATATTTTAGTTAGTTTTTCTTAGAGGGAGAAATACAGAAAAGCACATCTATTTTATCTTCCTGGAAGTGGAAGTCTTATCATCCTTTGAATTTTTGTAAGACCATTTAGCTAGATTCCCTTGCCCTCCAGCAAATAGCTTTTTAAACACTTAGGAATAAATTTTCTTCACTGTTATATGTCTTCTTCTTTAAATCCACTAGGTCTAATAACATAGATTATAATAATAAATAAAAAATTCCTTTATAAGTGTATACCAATCAGATGTACATAATCATAATATAATACAAAATAAAATATATTTGATTCAACATATGCTGAGGGCAATCTGTTCTAAAAATATAGGGCCACTTATTACTCTTAATTCACTCATCCAGACTTGGCAGATCATCTAGGTTTGGCAAATTTCTTTCCCTGAATTCTGGTATTCCTCAATAACTCAAAACCGCATGAAATATACTCTTTACTAATATTTGATTGATGGATCTGACCTGATTAAAGATTAGGGAATGTTATCAGAGAATAATAATAATAGTTTGTATATACTTTTTCTTTTGATATTTGCAATAATTTCCGGGTCATAATTTAAGAGGTGTTAGTCTTCTAATTTATAGATTTAAAAATGGGTTCAAAAAGAAGTGACTTGAAGGGAAGAACTTTAAGCTATAGCTGACTGAAAGCCAAAATTAGTTTTATAACTTCATGTTTTACATTTAGATCTATTATTCGTTTTGTGTTAACTTTCATACAAAGCATTCAGCTTCTTCTATATCCTGGAAGAGAGTGCAGAATTTTATATATATATATATATATATATATATATATATATATAATTTTTTTTTTTTAAGACAGAGTCTTGCTCTGTTGCTCAGGCTGGAGTGCAGTGGCATGATCTCAGCTTACTGCAACTTCTACCTCCTGGGTTCAAATGATTCTTGTGCCTCAGCTTCCTGAGTAGCTGGGATTGCAAGTGCATGCCACCATGCCTGGCTAATTTTTGTAATTTTTTTAGTAGAGACAGAGTTTTGCCATGTTAGCCAGGCTGGTCTTGAACTCCTGACCTCAGGTGATCCACCGACTTCAGCCTCCCAAGGTGTTGGGATTACAGGCATGAGCCACCACACCCAGCCCAGAATTGCATTTCTTCATAAATATTTAGTAGAATCTACCATGTAGGCCAGAAGATCACTCCGGGCATGATATTTTGCCATTCTCATGATTTAAGGGCTTGCTTTATCAGTTCTTCTTTAGGTGTTTTAAACACAATACACCAACTGTGTCTTCACATTCCTTTGGGGAAGTGAATCTTTCTCTCTCTTTTTTTAAATTGTACTTTAAGTTCTGGGGTACATGTGCTGATCTTAGGATTGTTGCATAGGTACACACATGCCATGGTGGTTTGCTCTCTCCATCCCTCCATCACCTAAACAGGCATTTCTCCCAGTGTTATCACTCCCCAACCTCCCTGCCTCCCACTGTCACTCCCCTATCTCCCACCCTGCAACAGACCCCAGTGTGTGATGTTCCCCTCCCTGTGCTCATGTGTTCTCATTGTTCAACATCCACCTATGAGTGAGAACATGTGGTGTTTGGTTTTCTGTTCTTGTGTCAGTTTGCTGAGAATGGTGGTTTCCAGATTCATCCATGTCCCTATAAAGGACACGAACTCATCGTTTTTAATGGCTACATAGTATTCCATGGTGTATATGTGCCACATTTTCTTTATCTAGTCTATCATTGATGGACATTTGAATTGATTTCAGGTCTTTGCTATTGTAAATGCTGATCGTTGTATTTCCAGTCCCTAAATCAATGCATTGGAGGTGCTCAGTAATTACTTTTGGACTTGCTGAATGAATGGAATCTTATCTTTTAAACTATGCTGCAAAATTGTTTTACAAAATGACTGCATTAACATTTATTAAAACTAGCAATGTATGAATATACTAGTTTCATCATATGCTCATTAAAACTATATATTTCACTGATTTTAAAATACTTGATTATTTTTATATTTTTCTTATATAGGTTGTAATTTGCATTTCTTTGGTAATGTAGTTGAATGCATTTTCATTTTTGTTGTCTAATAATATTTGCTCTATTTCTAAGTGTTGGTTCAGATGAGGGAAATAAGGTTCTGGGATGTTGGATGATAATCAAGAAATATGCATTGAAATGAAATTAGTCAAGTATCAAATCTCTTTCTGATACATTAAAATATGATCTCTACCATGACAACTCAAATATAGTTAATTTTTAAGAAATTGTTTTGGTTAATTTAACTTATGGTGTGTTTTCTATGTGAGACTCTCAAGTTAAAATATTTGTGGCTTGTCGTCTGTAGACATATAAATATATTATTCTTAAATCCCAGATTTTTACAGGTTTAATTTCATTGAACCTTCAGTGATTTTGCTAATGTTAGTAATAACCAGTAATTGCTGACTATTTTAATTTAATAAATTACTTTTTAAAATTTTTAAATATTTTTAAATTACTGAAAATGTTTTGAGACTTAAGAGGTTTTTATTTATAGGTTAGAATCCCTTCCACTACTTGTATGTTTTGAGTCAGTTGTATTTTGCGTTACAGAGTAATTTCTGAATGTTAAATGTATCTTCACAGAAAACACAACAATTTCGGGTTCTGGGGAAGAAGAATGATCTCAGCTTCTTTTCAAAGGGTTTTAAGGACATTGGGGCCAATAACTTTCTGCAAGGAGGTTTCAAGAGGGCTTGAATTGCAAAAAATATATGGCAAATAACCTCCACCCTAAAGCCAGTTTACTTCATCATTGCTGAGATATTGAGGAAAATTACATTTTCATTAGTAAGTTGGCTGTTGCTGCTAGTGCTTAATTTCTAGCACTTTTTGACAAATTTGTTTCATGTGAAGCATATTTAAATCTGGTGTACTAGAGTTAGGGCAATAAGGCCAGATTTAGCTAGAGGGAGAGCTGAGATTGTCTCATCGAGGGAAGCTAGTTTTAAACACCTTCCTTAGGATGATACATGCTCCGTGGCCCTCCTATGACACACCCTGCTGGGGCGACTACAAAGTGCTGAGCTTTTAGTCACCAAAGCTGTCATCCTCACTTCTCAAACTCCTGTCAATTGCAGTCAGGAATGATGGAATACTATCTGTAATGTTAACACTTGAAAGACTGATGGTATATTTTTTTTGGGGGGGGAGAATCATAATTTGTACAAATATGCACATGAATACACACATATGTATGTACCTGCACACATATGTATACTTGTTTTCATAGGACAACATACATGTCTCCTGTAATTCTTTTCCTGAGACCTAAGGTTTTTCCTGGATGTTTGCAGCAGCATCACATGTATCAAGTAGGTAGTGCCACAAAGAAGCCTATTCCCAGCCAGGAACCTGCTACAGTAACAAAGTAGACTGCAGTCTTCTAAAGCTTTAAGCACCTACTCTCCAGGGTGTTGTGGTTGTACTCCCCCTCTTGTTTAGACTTGGAATAATCTAATCAATATTTATGCAGTTTGCAGAAATTCTGTGTAAAATAAAATATTAATGTTGAAATATAATACATTATACCACGGCTTCTCTAGAAGACATGCTACTTCTACTTTGATTCATGGAATCATTCTTAGGTTCATTTGTCCATTGAGATCTGAGACTCTTGAAAAAGAAAGATGGGGTTTTAAAGAGAACCAAACTGTTAAAATAGATCGCCCTCTGGTGTCCTTCTGAGGTATTGCCAGTGGGAAGACTTCCAGGAACCTGAATATTAAATGAAGGAAAGGAGGAAAGAAAAAAACTGATGGCTTATTTTTCCGTTTAACTGAATAAATTTTAACAATGATTAGGTTATTTCTAGGGCAGGACCTGGTGAGGGATTCTTATGAGGAATAAAGGAACTTCTTTTTTCTTATCTCACTCCTTAGGTTTGTTATTGTTGTTTCCTTTCGTTTTTGTTTTGCGACAGTCTTGCTCTGTTGCCCAGGTTGGAGTGTCACGGCACAATATCGGCTCACTGCAACCTCTGCTTTTAGGGCTCAAGTGACTCTCCAGCCTCAGCCTCCGCAGTGGCTGAGATTACAGGCATGTGCCACCATGCCCAGCTAATTTTTTTGTATTTTTAGTAGAGACGGAGTTTCACTATGTTGGCCAGGCTGATCTTGAACTCCTGGCCTCATGTGATCTGCCTGCCTGGGCCTCCCAATTACAGGTGTGAGCCACTGTGCCCAGCCTATTATTTTGTTGATATGGTTCGTGTTACTGTTACTGTTGTTTTTCCTCAGCCTTGAGCCAGTTATTTTCTGCTCTAAACGTTTGACCCCATATCTTTTGGCCTCAGAGAGCAATAACTGCAATCAGCATGTCATTGAACAAATATCTGTGGCGCTTCTTCCATGTGTCATGTACTGTGTTAGGTGCTAAAAGGAAGGCGAAGAAGGTGGAGGGGATGCTTGCAGTTTTCTCACTCGCTCTCTTTTCTGGCTATCCAGGTTTTGCTGATTATTTTTAATCAAACTTGTTTTTTTCACAGACAACATGAACCTGCAAGTGAACATAGAACCAGCTTCCTCTACGGTTTGGGAATTGCAGGTAAGTTCAAATTCTTCCCCCAAATTTCTGAGACTCTTCAAAGTTGTCTCAATTGTACTTGCGAATTATTCTGTATTTCCACGTAGCCCATCTCCAGAAGCTACGGAAGCACATGCATCAAAAGTCACTTCCATTGGGAAAAGGGTTCCTGAATTCCTTCTGTGCCCCGTGCTGCTGTACGAAGAGTCATGTTGAGCCCTCAGTGGCGGAGATTTTGATCTATTGTTTTAAAATGTACTTTATTTTCTGTTTGCTTAGAGACATAAATCAGTTAACTTTCCTCTGCAGAAACTGAATCCTTGGTAGGATGAGGCATTCACTTAAATATGGATCAGAAACTGGAAGAAGGCACTGGAGAAGTCTGGGATGTTGGGCACTGTCCAGAAAATGCTGGTTGGGGAGAATGACGAGGTGTGTAAAGCAGAGAGCAAGGAAGCATCATGAGGGCTCTGGACATTTGCAACAGGAATGAGAAGATGTGAAATGTAGGGAGAGCGGTTGGTGCTAGAAAAGGCATAACAACACCAAATGTCAGGCCTGGGTGTGGCAGTGCCTTAGGGTGGCGTCTCCCTGCTTCTACCCCAAAGGCTAAGTGGCCAGCAGTATCCCCAGGCCTGGGCTGGCACTAGGGCATAGTTGTAATGGGAGAGGTAATGACCAGAGGCAGTGCCCTATGCGGCCTATTAGTTAGCATTAAAGGATCCAGGGCTCAGTTATAAAATCCAAATAGAAAAAAACCAAAAGGGACTGAGATTTGAAGCAAAGTGAGTCAGAGACTGAAAGAGCAGCTGCCCTAATAAATGCAAGTTTGGAAGGAATTCGTAGAGCCAAGGTTTCACATCTACTGTGTTTTATGTTTCTTTGCTGTTTTGTCTTGTTTGGCATGCTCACGGCCTATGCCACCGTATAGGGAACTAACATCCTGCAAATGAAAATCCTATCCCCAATTCAAATAGATTCAAAGCCCAAAGATCCCCAGAACACTGGGTTGAATGATGCAGTAATGTATTTTGAAAATGAGTTTACTTTCCTCCAGTCACACTTCGCCTCCCACTTTGTATCTTAGAGACCCATACACAATTTCAGAACACTACAATTATTATTTTTATTAATTTGAGATGAACTCGTTCATAATACATTCTCCTCAGGTTCTCTGAAACCATTTCAGTTTATGTCTCTGCTTGTTGGAGTTTTGTTAAATGTTTTCATATCTAGAAGCAAAGACCATGCCTTCTTATTTATTTTTGTATTATTAGTACTTAGCATAGGATGTGCCTGTGGGTTTTTTTTTTTTTTTTTTTTGGACTGGTGATTTTTTTTTCTATTTTTAAAATTATACTTTCAGGTCTGAGGTACATGTGCAGAACATGCAGGTTTGTTACATAGCCACACACACGCCATGGTGGTTTGCTGCATCCATCACCCCATCATCTACATTAGGTATTTCTCCTAATGCTATCCCTCACCTAGCCCCCCACCCCTTGCTGTCCCTCCCCTAGACCCCCACCCCCCAGCAGGCCCCAGTATGTGATGTTCCCCTACCTGTGTCCATGTGCTCTCATTGTTCAACACCACTTATGAGTGAGAACATGCACTGTTTGGTTTTCTGTTCTTGTATCTGCTTCAACAACTCATAATGCTAAAAACTGTCAATAAACTAGGTATCAATGGAACATATCTCAAAATAATAAGAGCTATTTATGACAAACACACAGCCAATATTATACTGAATGGTCAAATGCTGGAAGCATTCCCTTTGAAAACTGGCACAAGACAAAGATGCCCTCTCTCACCACTCTTATTCAACATAGTATTGGAAGTTCTGGCCAGGGACATCAGGCAAGAAAAAGAAACAAAGCGTATTCAGTTAGGAAAGGAGGAAGTCAATTTGTCTCTATTTGAGGATGACATGACTGTATATTTAGAAGACCCCATTGTCTCAGCCCAAATCTCCTTAAGCTGATAAGCAACTTCAGCAAAATCTCAGGATACACAAGCAATGTGCAAAAATCACAAGCATTCCTATACACCAGTAACAGACAGAGCACCAAATCATGAGTGAACTCCCATTCACAAATTCCACAAAGAGAATAAAATACCTAGGAATACAACTAACAAGAGATGTAAAGGACCTCTTCAAGGAGAACTACAAATCACTGCTCAAGGAAATAAGAGAGGACAAAGAGAGGACACAGATGGAAAAACATCCCATGCTCATGCTTAGGAAGAATCAATATCATGAAAATGACCATACTGCCCAAAGTAATTTATAGATTCAATGCTGTCCCCATCAAGCTACCACTGACTTTTTCACAGAATTGGAAAAAAACACCTTAAACTTCATATGCAAGCAAAAAAGAGCCTGCATAGCCAAGACAATCCTAAGCAAAAAGAAAACAAAGCTGGAGGCATCATGCTACCTGACTTCAAACTATACTACAAGACTACAGTAATCAAAACAGCATGGTACTGGTACCAAAACAGAGATATAGACCAATGAAACAGAACAGAGGCCTCAGAAATAACGCCACACATCTACAACCATCTGTGGTGTTTTTAAAAGATGATTTATCAATATGTTGCTGAGGAAATTAATTAATTGATGAGTGATAGAGGTACATTCTAATAAATGAATTGTAGATAAAGTGAGACCAGGTCAATTCACTTATATTCACTTACATGGCTAGCCTTTAAGTTTCTGTTTGAGATGGGCTGTCGAGAGCTTAAACAAATTAAAAACAAGAAGAAACAATACCCCAATTAGGAAAATGGTCCATATTGTTTAGTTAAGTATATGAAATGGAAGTCAAAAGAGGCACCTTGAAATAGTATAAAATGTAACTCATACTATAAGTTCATTTTGTCCATAAATCTCAGGTGTGCTGCATTTTGGAGGAAAATCTAGGTTTGGTGGTCAGCACTGGGAATGATGACTGATTTCTGATGGTGGGTTATCTAGGTGGGTGAAGTAGAAAATCATAGATGCCACTTCATGGCTTTTTAGGAGACCCATTTTTATCATTTTTATTTTAAAAATAATAATTGCTCTAAAAGTTTTAGACCTTAAGATATCTTTCTGGTTAGGCAAAAGTAACAACTGTAATCTAGTAAACTGGAATTACGTAAAATACCTGGAGATTTATTTTTTCTTCTTTCTTTTCTCCTTAACTCCCCAGCAGAATTGAATATTTTTAGATTGCTTACCTGAATGATGGTCTCTAATCTTGGTAAACTTATTGACTGTGCTTACTCTGTAGGTACAATTATTTGAGCAGAATCAATTCTAGTTTTTTAAATGGGCAATGTTTTACTTTCAAAAATTATAAGCCATTTGCCTATTGGGATTTGTTACAATTATCTAAGTTGGTTTACTTCTTGAAAAAATTATAATCCTGTGTTTCTGAGACCAATCTTTTTATTAATACCTGAGGAATAAAACAGATTCCATTCAGCCCTTTCCTAGTGGTGATTCTTATCCTTCCTAATCTTTGGGAAGTATGTAAGGAATCATCCAAGATTGTTCCTTTTATTGCTCTTTTGAAATGTTTGGCTTTCCTAGAAATTAACTATGCACAAGGTATAAGAGTAGAATATACACTCTTGATAACCTGGTTCCTTGGTCACGTGAACTGTATCTCAATACTTACACAGGTGTCACCAACAGGTTAAAAGTCATCCTAAAAATTGAGATAACCCTTTTGAGAAAAAAAAATTAACATTTTTTTCCCACATTCTTTTTAAAAAAATTATTTGCTTTGTTTTTAAAAGTTATTTAATTCAATAGTTACCAAGATTTCAGTATAATGACTCATTTAAAGTTTTCTAATATCAATGAACAATTATAAACATTCATTAAGTAGAGTAAATGGTAGCATATAACTTTGCTATAACCATTACTCAGATTCAAAAGTTATCAATAGTTTGCTACTTTTGCTTGCCTATTACTTTTTCCTTGCTTGTTTTTGCTGAAGTATTTGAAAGCAGATCTCATTTTATATTATTTCACCTTTACGTAAAGATGTTTTAACATAAGCAGAATGACATTATAACACTTAACAAAATTAAAAATGGTTCTTGGTTCCATATTATAGTCAATTAATAATTGATTTCTCAGGCTGTATCAAAATTTGTTTTTACTGTTGTTTGTAGAGGATGCACACATTCAATGTCAAAAACATAACCAAATTCCCACATAATACGCATTGATTAGGAACATAAAGATCAATTACCTATGTGAACTTGGTAAAACTTTTAAATGCAACTGTATTTTGCTATTCTCCATATCATCAACATATATTTAGAAAACAATAGTGCCTATGTATGGTATTTTTCAGACTACACACACTGTGAGATGAACATATGTATGTGTGGTATTTGTAATAATTTTATAAGCCTTCTTCAGACTGTGAGTCTTTGATCTAGACTAGGTATGTTAAATGGTTAGAGAAAATGCTAATTAGGCAAAGATTTGTTTTTATTTTGGTATTTATTATGTTTTCATTTTATTTTGTTATTGGTTTTAATAAGAATTATAAACTAACCTCTCTTGGTGGAATTTTAGTTATAATCCTGGATTATTATTCTAGTGATTTTCTAAGGTTTAATGCCATGGAATACTTAATACATGAGATAGTTTTAGATCCTTTGGCATACTAAATCTGAGAGCTTCTTTATACTTGATTTAGCTCTATTCCATTTTTATAATACTTGTTACTCATATATTCCTAAAATGTGAATTTTACATTATTCAAAAGTTATTTTTAAAATTAAAATGATGCCTTTTATGAATTAAATTCTAAAGATTATAATCTTAAGGAAGTGAAACTTATTCATTGTAGAAAATTCAGAAACTGCAGAAAAAGAAATGAAGATGATTCTTATAATCTGGTGACCTAGAGAGAGCCTGTTAATATTTTGAAGTACAGCCTTCCAGCTTTCCCTGTTACAGTTTGGCTCACTAGGCATATACATCTAAATATTGTACTTTGTCCTGTTTCATTAATTATTCTTAGAAACGTGATTTTTACAGGAGCAATGATTTCTTGAATGTGACATCAAAAGCACAGGCAACAGCACTAAAAATAGACAAATGGGACTGCATGAAACGTAGACTTCTGCACATCAAAGAAAACAATCATTAGAGTGAAAAGCGACATTTGGAATGGGAGAATATATTTTCAGATCATATATCTGATAAGAGATTATTAATCAGAATATGTGAGGAAATTCTACCATTCAATAACAACAACAAAGATAACTCAGTTAAAAAATGAGCAAAGGACTTAAATAGACATTTCTCCAAGAAGATATATAAAGGGCCAAACAGCAAAAGAAAAGATACTCACTGTGATGGTTAATACTGAGTGTCAGCTTGGTTAGATTGAAGGATGCAAAGTATTGATCCTGGGTGTGTCTGTGGAGTGTTGCCAAAGGAGATTAACAATTGAGTCAGTGGGCTGGGAAATGCAGACCCACCCTTTGTCTTGGTGGGCACCATCTAATCAGCTGCCAGTGTGGCCAGAATATAAAGCAAGCAGAAAAACATGAAAAAAAAAAAAAAAAAAAGCAGAAAAGAGACTAAACTGGCCTTGCTTCCCAGCCTACATCTTTCTCCCAAGCTGAATACTTCCTGCCCTCGATCACTGGACTCCATGTTCTTCAGTTTGGGACTTGGACTGGTTGTCCTTGCTCTTCAGCTTGCAGATGGCCTGTTGTGGAACCTTGTGATACTGTGAGTTAACTCTTAATAAACTCTTCTTTAATGCATACATATATATATATGAATAATTCTGAATAAACTCTCCATTATATATATAAGATGTAATATGTATTATACATTATATATATATATATAATACATATATCTAGACAGACATAACTAATAGGATATATCTACATATCTATATATATATGATAGATATCTATATATCTATATATAAACATTTTCCAGGACTAGCTGTGGAGTTACTAAGAGGTAAGGCAAAGAAATATGTCAGGTACTTAGTACAATGCTAAGTATAGCACAGTGCTATGTATATTTATGATAAGTATCTATATATCTATCACACATATATATAGATATATAGATACATCCTATTAGTTCTGTCCCTCTAGAAAGCCCTGACTAATATAGATTTTGGTATCAGCAGTGATTCTAAAGGAACAGAATATTAAGGATGTACTTCTTTCATTGGTTTTGAAGTTTTTGGAGTTGGCTGCTTAATATGATTAGACCAAAAAATGCTAAGGACTCTACTTCTCATAGTATGAAGAACACTGATAGTTCTTGGCAGAAACTGTTTAGAGAGTTATGCAAAATAAATGCATGTGACACTCTTGATTCACTGCTTATGAGAGGCAAGGAGTTTAGTGACTCTCTATATAATACCTTTGACCATATGTGGAGAGCCAAGGAACATAATAGAGCTGGTTGGTTGCTCCTAAGTTCAGTGTACAAAGTGATGAAAGAAAATGATGAACTCAGAGATTCTAATTTCCAGCTTCAGAAGCAGATGTACTGAGCCTCAGATCTGCTAAGATTGCCCTGAGTGAGAGTTTCATCTTTTGTAAAGAAAGAGTTGAAATTGTAGAAAGACAGACAAAGCTTTTGTCAAGCAAGTAGCTGATCTGAAACAAAAGGTGTATGCACAGCCTCACAGGTGTCTACTGTTAAAGTGAGGGCACTGGGGCCAGGCGCGGTGCCTCACGCCTGTAATCCCAGCACTTTGGGAGGCCAAGGCGGGTGGATCACAAGGTCAGAAGATCGAGGCCATCCTGGCCAACATGGTGAAACTCCGTCTCTACTAAAAATGCAAAAATTAGCTGGGCATGGTGGTGAACACCTGTAATCCCAGCTATTTGGGAGGCTGAGGCAGGAAAATCGCTTGAATACAAGAGGTGAGGTTGCAGTGAGCCGAGATTGCCTGGCGACAATCTGAGACTCCAACTCAAAATAAATAAATAAATAATAAATATTTTAAAAAGTGAGGGCACTGATTGAAAAGGAATGGGACCCTGCAACTTGGAATGAGACGTGTGGGAGAGCCCTGATGAAGGTAGGGACACTGAGTTTGTAGACTCTGATGCAACTTTTTTGCCAGAAGAAATAGCTTCCCCATCCCCAGTAGCAACATCCCCTCCCTAACCCATGCTGCCATCAGCCTTTCTGCCTTTGTCTGAGGAGATAAACCCTGCACTGCTTGAGGAAAGTGTAATGACCTCCCCTGAGGCAGTTGTCAGGCAAGATAATGTTGATTCTCCTCAGGAGCCACCCCAAACACCCCTGTTTGCTTCTAGATCTTTAACAAAACTAAAGTTCCAGTGGGACCCTAGAGGTGAGGTTGAGAGTGTGACCCATGAGGATGTGTGCTACCCTCAAAAAGAACTGCATGAGTTTTCTAATTTATATGAGCGGAAATCTGGAGAATAGGCCTGGGAATGGATATTAAGGGTGTGGGATAAGGTGGAAGGAATATAGAGTTGAATCAAGCTGAATTTATTGATTTGGACCCACTAAGTAGGGACTCTGCATTTAATGTTGCAACTCGGGGAGTTAAAAAAGATTCTAATAGTTTATTTGCTTGGTTAGCTGAAATATGTATTAAAATATGGCCCACTGTGAGTGAGCTGAAAATGCCTGATCTCCCTTGGCTTAATATAGAGAAAGGGATCCAAAGATTTAGGGAGATTGAGATGGTGGAGTGGATTTGCCACTTTAGATCTACTCATCCCAGCTGGGATGGTCCAGAAGATATACCCTTGCCCAATGCCTTGTGAAATAGATTTGTGAGGGCAGCACCTGCCTGTGTATGTCAGATCTAACTGTGGGAGCTGCAGTCACTCAACTATAAAATTTAAATACAATGGGAATAATCGGATCTCAAGGTGGCAGGGGCCAAATGGCAGCACTCAACGGTCAAAGGCAAGGTCAGTGCAGCTACCATTATGGACGGCAGAGGCAAAGCGGCAATAAGAATAGCCTGACTAGTGTAGAGCTCTGGTACTGGCAAATTAATCTTTGTGTTCCTAGAAGTGACGATAGGAAGCCTACTGCATTCCTATTTAATTTATATAAGCAGAAAACTTCTAGGTTGAATGGACAAAAGACTAATTTGAATTACAAAAACAGAGAATCATGGCCCCTTAATCAGTTTCCAGACTTGAGCCAGTTTACAGACCCAGAAGCCCTTGAATGAAGGGGAGGCTGGGTTCTCTTGAGGAAGGACCCCACTACATTACCAACAATTTATGGAGTGAATCTTTCTCCCATCTATCCCCAAGGAGACCTTTGGCTTTTTACCAGGGGATCTGTTCACTGGGGGAGGCGAAGTGATCAGACATTTCAGGGACTATGGGACACTAGCTCTGAGCTAACATTGATTCCAGGAGACTCCAAACATTGTGTTTCTCCAGTTAAAGTAGGGTCTTACGGAGATCAGGTTACTATTGGAGTTTTAGCTCAGGCTCAACTTGCAGTGGGTCCAGTGGGTCCCCAGACTCATCCTGTGGTCATTTCCCCAGTCCCAGAATGCATAATAGACACAGACATACTTAGCCACTAGCAGAACCCCCACATTGGATTCCTGACTGACAGGATGAGGGCCATTATGGTGAGACAGGACAAATGGAAGCCATTAGAGCTGCCTCTACCTAGAAAAATAGTAAATCAAAACCAATATTGCATCCCTGAAGGGATTGAGGAGATTACTGCCACCATCAAGGACTTGAAAGATGCAGAGGTGGTGGTTCCCATCACATTCCTGTTCAACTCTCCCATTTGGCCTGTGCAGAAGATAGATCAAACTTCGAGAATGACAGTGGATTATCATAAGCTTAACCAAGTGGTGACTCCAATTGCAGCTGCTGTACCAGATGTGGTTTCATTGCTTGCGCAAATTAACACATCTCCTGGTACCTGGTATGCAGCCATTGATTTGGCGAATGCCATTTTCTCCATTCTTGTCCATAACACCCACCAGAAGCAATTTGCCTTCAGCTGGCAAAACCAGCAATATGTCTTTACTGTCTTACATCAGGAGCATATCAACGATATCAACTCTCCAGCTTTGGGTCATCATCTTATTTGGAGAGACTTTGATTGCCTTTCAGTTCCAGAAATATCACACTGGTCCATTACGTTGATAACTGATTGGATCCAGTGAGCAAGAAGGAGCTAACACCCTGGACTTACTGATGAGACATTTGCATGTCAGAGGATGGGAAATAAATCCTCCTAAAAATCAGGGACCACCTACCTCAGTAAGATTTTTAGGGGTCCAGTGCTATGGGGCCTGTCGAGATAGTCTTTCTAAGGTGAAGAATAAGTTGCTGCATTTGGTCTCTCCTACAATGAAGAAAGAGGCACAATGCCTAGTAAGCCTATTTGGATTTTGGAGGCAACACATTCCTTATTTTTGGTGTGTTACTCCAGCCCATTTATTGAGTAACCCGAAAGGCTGCCAGCTTTGAGTGCAGTCCAGAACAGGAGAAGGCTCTGCTACAGGTCCAGACTGCTGTGCAAACTGCTCTGCCATTTGGGCCATATGACCTAGCAGATGCAATGGTGCCTGAAGTGTCAGTGGCATATAGGAATGCTGTTTGGAGCCTTTGGTGAGTCCCCAGAGGGGAATCACAGCAGGAACCTCTAGGATTTTGGAGCAAGACCCTGCCATCTTCTGCTGATAACTACTTTCCTTTTGAAAGACAACTCTTGGCCTGTTACTGGGCTTTAATGGAAACTGAATGATTGATTATGAGTCAGCAAGTCACCATGGGACCTGAACTGCCTATCATAAGCTGGATGCTTTCTGACCCATCTAGTAATTATGTAGGTTGTGCACAGAGGTATTCCATCATCAAATGGAAGTGGTATATACGTGATAGGGCTCAAGCAGGTCCTGAAGCCACCAGTAGGTTACATGAGGAAGTGTCTCAAATGCCCATGGCCTCCATTCCTGCCACCCTACCTTTTCTTCCCAAGCCTGAGCCTATGGCCTCATGGGGAGTTCCCCATGATCAGTTGACAAAGGAAGAGAATGCTAGGGCCTGATTCACAGATGTTTCTGCACAATAGGTAGGCACCACCTGAGAGTGGACAGCTGCAGCACTACAGCCGCTTTCTAGGACATCCCTGAAGGACAGCAGTGAAGGGAAATCTTCCCAGTGGGCAGAACTTCGAGCAGTGTACCTGGTAGTGCAGTTTGCAGAAGGAGAAATGACCAGATGTGCCTACATCTTTCTCCTATCCTGGATGCTTCCTGCCCTCAAACATCGGACTCCAAGTGCTTCAGTTTTGGGACTTGAACAGGCTCTCCTTGCTCCTCAGCTTGCAGACAGCCTATTGTGGGACCTTATGATTGTGTGAGTTAATACCTAATAAACTTCTGTATATATATAGGAGGACAGAACTAATGGGAGATATCTCCTATTAGTTCTGTCCTTCTAGGGAACCCTGACTAATACACTATCACTGATTATTAGAGAAATATAAATCAAAACCACTATGAGATATCATCGCTCATTCATTAGGATGGTCAGTAACAAAAGAACAGAAAAATAGTGGGCTGGCGAGGATAAGGAGATATTGGAACTTTTTTGTTGCACCATCATGGGAATGTAAAATTATGCAGTTGCTATAGAAAGTAGTATAAATCTTCCTAAAAAATTAAAAATTAAACTATCACATGATCCAGCAATCACCCTCATGTGTATATATCCAAACAAATTTAAAGCATGATCTTAAAGAGCTATTTGCATACTCATGTTTATTGCAACATTATTCACAAGGGCCACCAGATAAAAGAGACCCAAGCATCCATTGACAGACAAATGCTTAATGAAAATGTAATATATATACACACATACAATAGAATATTATGCAGCTTTAAAAAAGGAGAAAATCTTGTCACATGCTACGACATAGATGAACTTCAAGGATGTTATGCCAAGTGAATAAGCCAGTAACAGAAGGACAACTACTGTATGACTCCATTCATATGAACTATTTAAAGCACTGCAGTCAAAACTGTAGATAGAAATTAGAAAGGCAGTTGCCAAAGGCTAGGTGGATTGGGGACGGGTGATTAGTATTTCATGTGCATAGAATTTGTTTTGCGCCATGAAAAAGTTCTAGAGCCCTGTGGCACAATAATGTGAATATATATAACATGACTGAACTTACATTTAAAATGGCTAAGACAGTGAATTTAGTGTTATGTGTCTTTTATCACAATAAAAATGTTTGAAGCTAAAGGACATGCCATCTCTTCTCATACATTTCCAGAGTTTAAAAGTACAGCTTTGGGTTGTGAGTTACTTAATCAATGAAGATTCCAGTTTCACTGAAAACACAGGTGATGACAAAAATGATAGGACTTAATACCACCAAAATTTCACACTTCTGGCCATCTGCTTTTCAGAGTCAATGAGTCTTGAAGACAAATTAACATGTGGCATATGAAAGAAAGGCAGGAAAATTGGGACTCTGCCCAGACCTTCAAAGACTAGCACTATCCATTCAGTTTGAAAGCAGTTCTTTTATATATGGACAGGTCTTTCACATTCCAGGCCAAACTATTTCTTTATATAAACAATCTTCTGTAGCCTAATTCATCCCATGCTCCTCTATGATAACTATTCAGCCTCAAGCACAGTAACCCACAAACCTGATTGATTGCACCTGTGATCAATTCCTTTTGTATTTGGCTTTCACACCTGACTTTTTGTTCCTACGTGTGGTACAAGATAAGTTAGAATAAGCAATGAAATGTAATTCTTCATAGAGCCATAGAAGTTTAGTTCTTTTGTCAAGAGATCTGTACACTTGTGGCCAAGGGCATCCCTGGCACTTAAAAATAGATCAGTGGCTGCACCAGCAACAGGAAGAGTATCTGGGAATTTATTAGAAATGCAAGCTTTGTGTTTGTAATCTCAGCACTTTGGGAGGCCAAGGCAGGCAGATCACTTAAGGCCAGGAGTTTGAGACCACACTGACCAACATAGTACAACCCTGTCTCTACTAAAAACACAAAAATTAGCTGGGTGTGGTGTTAATCTCAGCTACTCAGGAGGCTGAGGCATGAGAATCACTTGAACATGGGGAGGCAGAAGCAGCAGTGAGCCGAGATGGCGCCACTGCACTCCAGCCTGGGTTGGAGTGAGACTCCAACTCAAAACAAAAAANAAAAAAAAAAAAAAAAAAAAAAAAAAAAAAAGAAAAGAAAAAGAGAAATGCAAGTTTTGGAGCCCCTCTTCAAACCTATTGAGTAAGAAAGTCTGAAGGTTGGGCCCTGAAATCTGTATTTTCACGGCCCTCCAGTTGATTCTGATGCCAGTTGGAAAAGCAATTTCAACAAAAGCCAAAATTGACGAATGGGATCTAATTAAACTAAAGAGCTTCTGCACAGCAAAAGAAACTATCATCAGAGTGAATAGGCAACCTACAGCATGGGAGAAAACTTTTGCAATCTATCCATCTGACAAAGGGCTAATATCCTAATCTACAAGGAACTTAAATAAATATACAAGAAAAAAACAATCCCACCAAAAACTAGGAGAAGGATATGAACAGACACTTCCTAGAAGATGACATTTATGTGGCCAATGAACATATTTTAAAAAAAAGCTCATCATCACTGGTCATTAGAGAAATGCAAATCAAAACCACAGTGAGATATCATCTCATGCCAGTTAGAACGGTGATCATTAAAAAGATAGGAAACGATAGATGCTGGTAAGGCTGTGGAGAAACAGGAACACTTTTGCACTGCTGGTGGGAGTGTAAATTAGTTCAACCGTTGTGGAAGACAGTGTGATGATTTCTCAAGGATCCCAAACCAGAAATACCATTTGCCCAGCAATCACCTTACTGAGTATATACCCAAAAGATTATAAATCATTCTACTATAAAGACACATGTACATGTATGTTTATTGCAGCATTATTTACAATAACAGAGACTTGGGACCAACCCAAATGCTCATCAATGATAGATTGGATAAAGAAAATATGGCACATATACACCATGGAATACTATATAGCCATAAAAAAGAATGAGATCATGTCATTTGCACGGACATGGATCAAGTTGGAAATCCTCATTCTGAGCAAACTAACACAGGAACAGAAAACCAAACATCACAGGTTCTCACTCACAAGTGGGAGTTGAACAATGAGAACTCAGAGACGGGAACATCATACACTGGGGCCTGTCGGGGGGTGGGAGGCAAGGGGAAGGAGAGCATTAGGACAAATAACTAATGCATGAGGGGCTTAAAAAACCTAGCTGATAGATTGATAGGTGCAGCAAACCACAATGGCACATGTATACCTATGTAACAAACCTGCATGTTCTGCACATGTATCCCAGTGCTTAAAGTAAATGTTTTTAAAAAAGCAAGAAAATTGAGAGCTACTACCACAGGTCTTTTCCTGTGTGACAGAGGCTAAGTAAAATCCAAGTCCAACCAGATGTGTGAAGGGTGACAGCAGGTGGCAGTGTTAGACTATTTCTGCCTTTTCTAGAACTCTGTATTCACCATAGAGCAAATGAAATTTGTCACAGGTTACTGGTCATTTAGTGAAAAAATAAATTTCATTGATGTTTTTCTTTACAAAAAAATAGAATTTTCATTCTCTGTAGATATAGAACCAAAACCTAAAAACAAAATATATACTCCTTTCCTTTTGAGAAATTTAACTTTGGAGGTATTTTTAAAAATTGTGTTCCATCAAGGTAATAAAATGCCTGTCCTGGGCCCCTCTTCAGTGTATTCATATGAAGTCAACAAGACTTCCTCCCACCCCTACCCTATGCCCTGCCACTCTGTGCTGTTTTCTATTCTGTGCAGCCATGACTTTTACTTGCCCAATTTATTAATATATAAATATCAGGGCAAACACTGAACTTAAGGATAGTTTGTATTTTGAAAAGGGTTCCTTGCAGTGTAGACTCGAATATTAATCATTGTCCATGGGATGGACTTAGAAAAGAGCTATCGTTGTCTTAAGAGATTACATGACCTATACATGATTTTACAGCAAGAAAGTTAGGAGTCAGGCTTTCCAAGCAAGTGATTCTCTTCCCCACTAGTGGAACCAACGCCAATTACTTTCTGATCCTCAGTGACCACAGGGATTCAGCCTGACCTGTCAGAGCCTTCTTGAAGGCTGCCCTCTGAGTCACCTTTCCTAGATCCCAGAGACTAGCCCACCGCACTGGACTTGCCCAAAGGAGGACCAGAAAGACCATTTTGAGCTCCTGACATTGCCTCGTCCCTTTCACTGCACTCTCTAAACACAAAGAGTTTTTAATTTTAACATTATTGTACCCTTAAGAGCTTTTCTTGATAAATGGCTCTTTGGATGACATGTACAATAGCATCCAGTGTCTTCTCCAAGACGAATGACTACTGTAATAACAGCAATACACTCAGGGCTATTCTGCCTACAAATGAAGCTTTGTTTTCTGATGTTCTTTTATCCCTAACACCAATTTGTTCCTGTCAGCAAACATAAGCTATCGAGGCAGAATTCCATGTACAGAAGGCAATGTTTGGTCTTCTCTACTGGCATGTTAAATATATTTTCCTGGTACAATGTTACATTTAATGTTGTGCTGCTGGGGGGAGAAAAATTCATCAGTGTCTCTTCAGCTCATGATCCTATCTTGTCTTGAGATCACGTTTCATTTTTCCTCAAGCCAAGAATACACAGGGTCTGGTCTATGGCCAAATAATGTGATTCTGGGACACAGATTGGGATTACTGAAGATAAAGTGGCCTGGCCATGAGGCATACTGTAAGAACACATGTGCTTATTAGATTGCGTCCCATCTCCGCGGCGGCTGCCCTCCTGCCAAGACTGAATGCTACTAAGCACATACCTCCCCTCAGCTCCCAAGCGAGTCACAAGTTTGCTTTCATTCCAACAGCAAAACATAACAGTGAGAGAGGCCCAGGGCCGCTTAAGAGCTACAAGCTGTCAGTTCGTGTGGGGACAGAGCCTGCCTTCCAGCTGAGGCAGCACCCCAATAATGCCAAGTGGCGCCTTCAGCATTCTCACATTCTCACAGGTGCAAGCTATTTCTTCCTGAATGAATCACCAATTCTCCTCTAAGTTCTTTGTGCTACTCACTGCTGCTTATGTCATAAACACATGGAGGCTGCAAAGCTTCGCACTTTGAACCAAACATTTAAAAGGAGCTTTTAGCCTGTCTCCCTCCTTATATGGCAATAACCGATCTCTGAACCATTCTCAGCCCAGGGCCTTATCTTGGAAAGGACCATGGAAGTCAAAGGCAATATCAATAGTTGAAGACCTCCAGTGGTTATTTTTAGCAGACCAGATAAATAAGGCAGATACATGGCCAACCACTTTCAGATGGAATTACATATATGGGACCACATGGAGGAACTCATGATCCTTAGGAGTCTTTAACATCCAACAGTGAAGCCCACTTGGTCTTAAATGAAAGATCTAGGAGGCAAAAATGGCTCTGTAATTTTATTCCTCCATACACAATCTCCCTTATCCAAAGGGCCCTAATTAGGGTTAGGGACGGGTCTCCTAGTTTCTTAAGGTCCCTAAGGTTAGGCGTGGGACTCACAGTTTCCTAAAGTTTAGAGTGCAGACTACCTGTGTCCAAATCATTTGAAGTGCTTTTTCAAGGTTTGTTCCTAACTCCTACCACACACCACTCACTCCTCAGTGAACAGAATCACTGAGTTTGGGGCCCCAGGCATCAGCATTTTAATAAGATTCTTGGGTAATCTTTTTGGACACTACATTTTGGGGACCATTTATTTAGGATCTTAAGAGGCTTTCACACTACTGATAACAATGTCATTCCTTGAATAGCTGTCATGGAGTGTGATGAGCTCCAACTATGCCTTCAATTAACCCCCTGTGCAGAACTGGCACTTGGAGGTGCTTGTTCTTGCTATGTATATATCATCCACTGAGATACAAACCTCTCAAGGGCAATAATTAGTTATTCACTTCCTTTATTTTTTCAGCAATGGCAGTGACAATGCCATTGTAAGTAAACAAGACATATACTCTTGTAAAATTAGATGTAAAACAAGGCATATGGTTAGTAAAACAAGGCAGAGGAAATTATTGGAACTTATTGTATTGCATTTGAAGGACATTATACTGGTATTCTGTTGGAATAGGTCTTGCCTGATTGCCTAATTTCACTGAAGCCCACAAGGACGTGGCAAGGTTGACAAGCGGGCTTAACTGGCTATTGGCAAAGTTCTGTTAAGAGGACAGTCTCTACTAGCTGAGTTGAAACCTAGAGTGACCTAACAGAGGTCCAAATGCTAGAATACAGCCTGACATATGAGGTGTTCAATAAATGCTTGATGCAGAAAAATGAGAACTGTGACTCTATCGCTTTGTAATATTTGCTGATTCACAGTTTACTCATATACTCAGGCAGTCATTTTATTATCTTACATACTTGCCCTAATGACTAGAGAGTAAGAAATAACAGTAACACTTAATTTCAAAATATTCATTGGTATTAATCAAGAGAAAGGATCACGGTGAATTCTATCAGACATTACTGAGGCTCCCAGTGAAAAAGTGTAACTTGATACCACTCGGACAACTTAAAACCTTAGATCTAAGCAGAAACTCTAAGGAGAATGAGTTTTAGAGAAAATCAAAATGCTCAAAGCTCTAGGAAATGATCCCCACAACCTTTACTGCTGCTCTTTCTATACACAGGCGCTGTCTCAAATATGGTAGTTGGACAAGAATACTGCACATGTATTACCACATGCAGTTCTAAGGCCTCCCTCAATTTAGAATGCAAGCTTAGTGAAGACAGGAACTAAAAATACACTCAATAATCTTCATAGGCACAAATAAGTTACAGTGTAAGTATCTCGCAGGCAGTTGATAAATACCTAAGTACCGGAATGAATGACAACCGGGATTCTGGCAAAAAAAAGTAGCCAGGAAATCTCCTCATGCCAAGGGGGGTGCCAGATGGTAAGGAGGATGCTCTAAGGAGAGGCCAGTGGAAAATTCCTGCTGGAAAAAATATTCTGAGCAGAATGCTTACTTATTCCCCAGGACCAGCCTGAGTCTGTATGTGCCGTTCTGGAGAAAAAAAGAAGGAAAGGAAGAAAAAAGTGGAAGAAAGAAATGAAAAGAAGAAAGAACAAGAACAACAAAGAGACTCCAAGTGGCAGCAAACAGATTTAAGGCAAAAGCATCTATTTGTGCTCGTTCATACAGCTCCTCAGCCTCTGTCCTGTGCCTGTTGCAAATGAATGACCCCTTCCCATTGGGAAACAGGTGGCTCCTGCCAATTAGGATTTAAAAATCAACAGGGGCTTCTTAAGGGAATGATGACAAGTCTAATTGCAAGAAGCAGCTGTAGAGCCCTTGGCTACACTAGGGCTGGTTTTATTAATCCCCATTTTGCTGGGTGCCTGGCACTGAGCTGGGGTCAGCTCCCCTGTCACGGGGTCGAAGCTGTAAAATGTAGGGCGAGTGTTTAATGACCTGAGCTCAGCAGGAGGGATTAGAGTGCCCTTCCCTGACACACGGAGTTGGGCATGTAAAAGTCAAGTGGACACAAAGGCACCGTCAACAAGAGACAGCAATTCAAAGGGTTGCCACCCCTAGGGAAAGTGGCCAGTAGGCTTACACAATGCTTTGTTATTTATTCAATCTTACTGTGTTTACTGGTCTGTTGTCTGAACCCCACCCCTATGTCCAAGGAAAGAACCTAGAATTTCTTAGGAGCATGGCCTCAGAATGATTACTGATGTTTGCTTGTGCAAACCTACTCATTCTTACATTGCATAAACCCTGCCTTGAAGAGATCCAAAAAGTGTGGTAGTATAGTACACCATCGGTATAGAATTGGCAAAGCAAAGCAAGACAAACAAATCTGTGCATTTGAACGGCCTATTGAGACAGACAGTTTAAAGACAAATTGAAACTGTTAACTTGAAATAGTTTCTTAAGATTTCCTAGTTAGAGCCTTCCTTAAGTCCCCCTTCTATGGGTGTGTTCTCTAGGCAGCATGTACATTCATATATGCTCATATGCATGTATATCAACATGCATATGCAAATAGCACCTCTCCAGCAAGCCCTCCTTATCCTCTGTGCTTCTGTAGTACACGCTTTATGCCTGCACAACACTTCTTCAAGTGCCTTTACTATTTACTTTTATACCCAGCTCATTCATTACTAGAGTGCAAACTGTGAGGGTTTATTGTGTTTTAATTGTCTTTGCATCCTGATCATCTAGCATGGTACCCGACATATAGTAAGTGCTCAATAAATATTTCTTTGAACTACCACTTCCCCAATCAGGAGGTGTGTGAACTACCTGCCAAAGAAACGCTATCAACTGCCAAGGCAAACATTCTGCAATCATGTGGTTCCGTTGCCATCTAAGAAGTCGTTCCTCTAAAATGCCAGTGACGACAAGAAAGTCCAAGAAACATTACTCCAGAAACACATGCAAAAATCCATTGTGGAATGCCTTGGCCTTCCCTCATAAGAATAGCTCAGTGAAAGCCCAGCAGAGAGGAAAATGAAACCAGAGACTAACATTTGCTCAGAGAAATGTATAGACCTTAATATAGGCAGTGCTGAAAGGTCAGGGTCAAGTGGATTAACAGGATGAAGAGTTTTCTGCAGGGAAATTCTGTAAGTGCTACAAGTCCTATGAATGTGTTTAGGTATACATGTAGAAACTAGCCCATACATAAATGAAATCTTTTAAAACTAACATTTACCAGGAACTTACTCTATTATCTTCTGTTCTGGTCAATAGAAACCAGAGTATTGGTCCCACAGTTTCTACTTCGTTTCTTAAAAGATCGTGGCATCATGCAGAGAGACAAGCTCAGTTCTGTTCTTTATCACCCCAGTGGGCTCATGTAGGATGTCTTAGAAAGACGGGGACTTCAGATAACAATTTAACTCTATTATCATCTTGGCAAAAAGGAATTAAGATCTTGAATTAGAGATAAGGCAAAGGGAGTGAATTAAGGGAAGAGATTTGAAGAACATTTCACAGATAATATTCATAAGCCTCGGCAGAAAAGGGAAAAGTAAGGGTCAATACTAAGTTAAACTTTGATAGTCTGGAGAACTAGGTGGATGGTATGGCATAAACAAAGATGGGGAGGGGAAGAGAAGTTTCCAGTTTGGAACTTCAAGTGAAATGCCAAATTTTGGAGAAATAAAAGAAAAAAGTTTTAAGATAAACTCATAAAAAGCAGACAGATATTACCCTGAGATCTGACCCTCTAAGTTTTATTTATTTATTTTTTTTAGACAGAGTCTTGCTCTGTTACCAGGCTGGAGTGCAATGGCATGATCTTGGCTCACTGCAACCTCTGCCTCTTGGGTTCAAGCGATCCTCCTGCCTCAGCCTCTCGAGTAGCTGGAACTACAGGCATGCGCCAATACACCCAGCTAATTTTTCTATGTTTAGTAGAGACGGGGTTTCACCATGTTGGCCAGGATGGTCTCAATCTCGACCTCGTGATCTGCCCACTTTGCCCTCCCCAAGTGCTGGGAGTACAGGCGTGAGTCACTGCGCCTTGCCTGACCCTATAAAGAATGTTTCCTAAATAAACTATTTTAACCTCTACTAGGTTGATGCAAAAGTAATTTTGGTTTTTGCCATTAAGATCTAGATTGATATGTAGAGAAGCAACCCTGTATAAAGTGGTAAGTATTCATCTTATAATTTCAAATAATGTGAATATAGCATAAAAGGAAGAGACCAACACACTGAATCCCAAAGATACAAAAGCTAAATGTGTTGCCTGAGGAAGGAAGAACTTTGGAAGAGCTGTGCCGGTCCAGGCACAGTTTCACTGAGCAAAGAAAGTCGTTACAAAGGATCTGGGGAAGAAGCTGTTTTGTGTTGTGTTGGTGGCAGAGGCGGAAGGGTGCTTCAGTCTTGGATGCAATGTTTTGTGTGGGTGACAGGGTGTCAACCCACACTGAGAGCCTTAGAAGCACATTCACTAGAGAGGATGTACCACTCAATGGCGCATTTGAAATTTGTAAGGCTGCTGCTGATTGGCTGGCTTTCAAAATTGTGTTCATTGCAGCAAGTCGTCTCTAATTAGTTAAATAAGTTTAAAATCAGCTCTGGTGTGTATTTGTTACCACAGCCCTTGAACTGAATTTTATTGATTAAACAGTATTAAAACTAGTTTCTACTCTTTACTGGGTAGCAAACCCATAGAACTCTTGGGCTTTGCCTAGGAGTATGAGGTCTCCAGTTTTTCTTTAATTATTCTTAATAAATACAAAACCAATTCAGTAACAATTTTCTATTCTGGAAATCTTTTTTTTTTTTTTTTTTTTTGAGACAGAGTCTCGCTCTGTCACCAGGCTCCAGGCTGGAGTGCAGTGGTGCAAATTCTGCTCACTGCAACCTCTGCCTCCTGGGTTCAAGCAATTCTCCTGCCTCAGCCTCCCAAGTAGCTGTGACTACAGGCATGCACCACCATGCCCAGCTAATTTTTGTATTTTAGTAGAGATGAGGTTTCACCATGTTGGCCAGGTTGGTCTCGATCTCTTGACCTCATGATCCACCCGCCTCGGCCTCCCAAAGTGCTGGGATTAAAGGCATGAGCCACTGCTCCTGGCTGGAAATCTTTTTTTAAAAGAGTGTCTCCATTTTTGAACTTCTCTTAACAATAAAAAGTCAAAGATTTCTGAAATTTCCATATGCTTTAAATTTGTGTGATCTTACCAATTAATCAATCTACCATGATTTGGCTAACACAATGCATCTTTTCATTAGGCTTATTTTCATGGCATTATGCACTGTTTTGTTTCTATTTGACATCTATGAAGATTTCATATTCAGTACTGAAGTTAGTTGAAATTCAGAATGGTTCCTTACTGCACTTAGGGGCTATGTCTATGTGCTGTGGGTTTTCCCTTGCAAATCATTGGCTGTGCCTGTCAAACTGTTCAAATACTTTGAATTCTAAGGCAATTTTTGGTAAGGCACCATTTGGTTCCTCTACAGCTGATGTCTGGGGCTATATATGCTTCAGCTGTGGTGCTGGTCCTGACAGGCTGACAGAATGCTTGCTAAGTGGATGTCTAAACACATATGTCTAAGCACATATGCTTTCTCTGCACGGGATCAGCAGAAGGCCTGCATTTTTTGGAATCCATTACAATGTTTATATTGTGATGTAAGACGTGGAAGCCGTTTTAGTTTTTGTTTTAACACGGCTGAAAGAGATTCCACCTCAAACATTATTGAACTGGAAATAGCATTCAATTCCAGATACTATACCACGTAGCTTTTATCATAACACTTATTCCAGGGCATTGCTGTTGCCTGTGATCCTAATTGTAGCCCTCCACAGTCTCCTCCCTAGAGGCGCCGGCCTACCTCCTTGGATGTTGGGTCGGGTAGCTGGACGAGGGCTTGACACGTAATAGGTGCTCAGTAAGTGTTGAATAAATTGATCGGTAAGTTTTTAATGTCAGATGCCAAAATATTTCTTCAGTGGAAACAGAAGTAACATATTTCTTATGCTCATTTCCAACTTCTACAACTATAAATACTTATATAGAGAGAGACAGTAACAATATATTCTTTGATTCTGAATCCATTGCTTTTCCTATCATTACTTACTGGTCTTTTTACAAATTTTATTTTATTTTTTTAGAATTCCAAAACTGTTACTAAGCATCATTTGTATATTAAGTTCCTTGAACTCTTAAACTTAGTCTCTATATATTCACTAGAATCGGATTTGGAGAGGAGAGTTCCTATGATCAGCTCTTTGCCAATACTGAACCACTTAAACATTTTCCCAATGATTGTCACTGGATACTGCAGGCTACTACTCTCAGCTTCTTCTTTTACAGAAATCACATCAAAATATCTGCAAAGAAAGGAATTCTAATGACAAAAGGAAGAAAGAAAAAATAAATGGTATAAATTCCACTTCAGGTTTGATTAAACACCAAAACATCTTGTAAACTCTTGGTCCTGTGTGTAACGTGGAAATCTCTTGGTTCTCTTTGACTGGTTACAATCTCACGTGTTCAAATCACTCATTCCTTCCTTCCTCATGCAAGAGCACATATTACAACCTTTGACCTCTGGGACACTCTGGTTGAGAGGCAAAAAGAAAAGCATGTCTTTAGCCAGAAGGAAATGAGCTAGAACATATTGGCATATATGGTTTTTACAGTTGTTTATGAACTGAAACTCACCAATAGAAATTGAAACATTCCTAGTGCTAAAGAATCTTGGGACGAATCTTGTATAAGTCAAAAACAAACCCTAAGATACAAATACAAGTGTCCGTAATGCATCTCTGTCAAAGGCAGACACCAGGCTGCTGATAAGAAGCCGAGTAACAGGCTCCTATACTCTCTTTTTGCCTTAAAATGGAACACCCACCTGACCTGGAAAGAACTAAAGGACAGCTCACATTCCACGACCTTAAACCAGCAGTCCCCAACCATTTTGGCACCAGGAACTGGTTTCCTCGAAGACAATTTTTCCATGGGTGGGGGTGGGGGATGGTTTTGGGATAAAACTCTTTCATCTCAGATCATCAGACATTAGATTCTCATAAGGAGCACACACCCTAGATCTCTCACGTGTACAGTTCTCAATAAGGTTCGCACTCCTATGAGAATCTAATGGTGCGCTTATCTGACAGGAGGCGGACCTCATGCGGTAATGCGGGCTCACCCGCCTGCCTGCCTGCTGCTCACCTCCTGCTGTGTGGCCTGGTTCCTAACAGACCAGGACTGATACCAGTCCATGGCCCAGGGATTGGGGACACCTGCCCTAAACAATCCAATCATTGAAAACAGGCAGTGGTACTTACATGTAGACATTATAACAAATCAACGTGAGCTTAGTGAAAATCAGGTAGTTCTCCTGAAGGATATTTAATGAACTGTGGAAACTCAGACATTTTAACATATTTTCTCCAGAGATTTATGTCTAAGTAGAAATTAGAAGTGTAATGCCTGCAATTTCTGGACCAACTGCTTGGGGCAGAAAAGGCACATGTGGATGTTTAGGTGGGTCTAAGCCTTTGATCCTATTCCCCTTCTACTTTACAATGGAATGAGGTAACGTATTTTTAAAAGTAATTGATAGGGCCAGGTGCAGTGGCTCAAGTCTGTAATCCCAATGCTTTGGGAGGCCGAGGTGGGAGGATCACCTTGAGGTCAGGAGTTTGAGATCAGCCTGGGCAATGTAGTAAGAGCCTGTCTCTACAAAAATGTTAAAGGTGTGGTGGTGTGCACCTGTAGTCCTAGCCATTTTGGAGGTTGAAGCAGGAGGATCATTTGAGCCCAGGAGTTTGAAGCTACAGTGAAGTACGATTGTCCCACTGCATGCCTGCTGGGATGACAGAATGAGACCCTGTTTCCTAACAGAATGATTTGAATAAATTAAATAGGCTATTCATGTTCTTGGGCAGGAATAGCCAGTTTTTAACCTGCAAGGCATATGGAAGTGCCTGGCATGGCTCTGTCCAGGAGGGTGTGTTAAGCTCCTTCATGACAACAGTGTGCTGTCATTCACATGTACTGTCAGGAAAATTGGACATTCCTTGGAATAATAAAAGATAAGAGAGTTTATTCATAGCTGTTGATCCTGACTGTGCATTAAAATACCCAAGAAGTAAAAAATCACCATTGTCCAGGTCCCAACATAAACTAGTTAAATCAGTATCAATAAGAATGGCTTCAGTATTCTTAAAAATACCTCCTACGTAGTTCTAATGTACAGCCAAGGTTTGGAATAATTCATTTAACCCTTTAGAAGATGTGTCCTACTAACTAAGTGCTCCATCACCAATTCCTGCCCTTTGGCATGATTCTATCTGCCTGTCTGCTCTACTGAAGTTTGGCTTGGGTCAAGTCCATTTTCTCCACATCTTGTCCTGTTCCAGGAGTCTCCTAATCACTCTCACAGCCCCCCAACCCCATTCCCACCACATCCACACAGCTACTGGAGTGGTCTTACCTGAAATGAGTCTGACCATGACATTCTTCCAGTGAAAACCTACTGGTTCTCCAGCATGTATCTGATATTGGTTTATTAATATATTCAAACTCCTCACAACGGACATTCAAAATCCTTCCTAATCTTCTCTGCTGCCTTATTCCACAGCCTCAGCTCCCACTACTCTAGGCAAATTAAATGCTTTCCCCAGGATCGGGTTGCCAGAGACAATACAAGATACCCAGCTAAATGTGAATTTCAGATACGCAAAGAATATGTTTGTTAGTAAATGTCTCAAGTATTTCAATATTTACTGTTTACCTTAAATTCTAACTCAGCTGGACGTCCTGCATTTGTATTTGCTAACCTGGCAATGAACCCTAGGAGGAAATCCAGGGAGCAGGCCACCACCCCTTTCCCTGCCCACGTTGTCACTGCCCCTTCTGGTGGACACTCCCTTGCTTGAGTGCACAGGGCTGGTTGAGGTCCTGCCTCTTTCTCCCAGATGGTCAGGCCCTCCTTCCTTTGCACACACACACTTCTTTCTCCAAACTCCCGCCTAAGGCGAGAACTGTCTCTGTGCCTGCCCCCACATCTACTCTCCACTTCCAGGTAGGATGAGGAGCAACATGAGGTCAGGAGATGAGTCTTAGCAGTGCCCAACGTACCAGAGCTCAATAAATGCTTGGGAAATGACTCAACTGCACTTCCTGGGCACTCTGACTGATACAGTGAAGCAGGACCATTACCTCAGGTTTCAGTAGAAAACAATAGGAGCAGAGACAATACAAAAGCACTACCCTTTCCAGAACATTGCCAGCACCCTCACATCTCCTATAGAAGCCAATTCCTGAGGATACTGTATCCTCCAAATACCATGGCGTGCTATTTTTGGATTCTTTCCTCTATCTTATAAAAACCTACATTTTTTTGTTTTTATTGTTAATTTCCTTTAGAAGAATCTCCACAGAAGGCAGACTCTTTAAATATCATCTCATTTAACCCTCACAGCAACCACAAGAGACAGGTAATGGTTAGAGATGGGAAGGTTAAGGCCCAGGGAGGTAATTACCATAAGGTAGCAAAAAGCACTCTTGCTACCTGGATGACTCAGGTACATCCTACTCTGAATGTGCTCTTTAATTGACTGTGCCGATTCATCTCACTTTTCAATCTGCTCGTAAGCGTCAATGCCAGCTTCATCCAAGAGCGAGGCAGCCAGCCTCTAAGGAGCCCCAGCGACCCCCTACATCCTGGTATTAACATCCCTGTGTATTCCTTTCCTGCACTATACCATGCTTGAACTATGTGACAAATCGCATATGGCAAAAGGTATGCTACTTCTGAGGTTAGGATAAAACACTGCAGCTTCCTCTCTTGCTAGCTTCCTCTGCCTCTTCCTCTTCGATCTCTCCATGTAAGCAAGCATGCTACCATACTGTGATGAGTTTCACGGTGAGGCCTATGTCGCAAGGAAATGAAGGGTCCAGCCAAGAGCCAGGAAGGAACTGATTCTTGCCAACGACCACTTATGTGAGCACAGGATGAGCTTCTCCGGCCCATCAGGACTTGAGAGGACTGCAGTCCTGGCTGACAGCTTGATTCTGATCTTGTAAGAGACCCTGAGGCACAACTGTCCAGCTAAGCTGCTTCCAGCTCCCTGACCCTCTAACCCTATGATTGATAATATGTGTTTGATGTTTTAAGCTGCTACATTTTTGGAGAAATTCATTACACAGCAATAGAGAACTAAAGCACAAGAAGACAAGTAAGTCTTTCTCCAAGAGGTTTTCTGATAACAGTTGGGTAGAAAAAAACTTCAGATGTCTAAAATCACACTATTTAGCCCACTGCTTGCCTCAGCTCCTCAGATGATGATGGACAAAGACCTTGTCTGAAGGTGGAATACCGGTGTCTAAGCCTTGCTTCTAATGGATCTGCTATGGAGAGAAAATTGACTTATGGCTGTCTTTTTCACCGTTCAGCAACTAGGGAGCAAGCGTTCCCTCTTAAAGCCTTGACTCTCCCCAAGGCACTGGTGGGTGGTTATTTATGGTTTATTCTGAGTTATTACTCCATAACATCCCCACAGGCAGTTAGCATTGTATTTATTGAACAGCCTTTAATGATGAATAGAGTGAGAAACACCAGGCAAATAATATAGTAATAACAGTACATAAATTTTATTTTCATTTAGCATGAAAACACCTGATTTCCTTCAACACTGTAAACATGTCACATTATTACACGGTGAAAGGCTGATGAATTTAAACATTCATTTGTACATTGTTTTGAATGGAAAGCATACTTTCATTCCATTTGCCTCCACCATTACAGATCATTTTGTTTTTATTTTATTTCACTTTAGTTCTTTTTTTTTTTAACATAATTACCTTTTTTTCTATTCAAGTGCAACAAAATCCAAGGACAGAAAGTAACTGGAAGGTTTTCTCAGGATAGGATTGGTCATTTTCAAGATAACTGACTTCTTATTCTCCTCAGAAAGGGACAGCCTCAGAACAGAACATTTTATGGCCACAGTTGGCAAGTATCTCATGGTTTGTAGTTAATACACATGATTAAACTAAATATTCAGAAAAAAATCTGCTAGACCATTTTTTTAAAAAACAAAACACAAAGAATGTACTCATTAATTATATACAATTTTGTCATTGGGTAAGGAAGGAAATTTCAGTCTAGGAAGGCAACTTATTCCTAGACATAATGTTAAATAAATATGTGCCTTCAAGCTTGAATTATTGCCTTGTAAAAAAACAGACAAATGTCTCGGCAACAGCCTCATTCCTGTCAAGACCATGATCTGTCGTTCCATTGGCATGCTGATGTGTTTTCTAGCACTAACGTCTTGTCTCTTGTTGCAATAGAAACTCGATTTTTAGAATTTATCATTTAGTTATTTTTTTAAAAAAAATTATAGTTGATTCAAAAGCACAGTAAATAAGCTCTCAGTGTGCGACCAGTATGGGTGTTTTGGAGTTTCATTAGAAATGGGAGAAAAAGAAAAGCTATACACTCTTGACTACTACGCTAGTCTTGTTATATAGAATGTTGGAGACTTAACATGATTCAGCAGTGCCCTTTCTATTTAACACATTGCTTGCCTATGGGTGGGACTGTTATGAGTCAGGGCTATAGGTCAAACATTTTTCCAAAGAAGAAAAATTAAGGTGTGGTCATAGGACCTGGCATCCTATTCGCTAAGTGAGTTCTAAAGTGCACTTCACAGATGATTTGATGTGGTTATGGGATGGCGTTGTGCAGTTCTAGCCCTGGGTATCTGTGTTCTCGAGAGGTATGGCCAAATGGCAGGGTGACATAGAGTGAGTGCCAGGATTCATCCAAAGCACCACAGTTTAGAGGGGGAAATATTTTAAAGTAACAAGTTTAAACTATTGTGAGACATGTGAAGCCCCCTTCCTTATAAATAACTGCCCATCTCTTCCTAGTCTCACGTCTTAGCCACTGTACAGCTGGTAAGAACAGAAGACCTAGGAAATAACACAGTCAGGAGTCTCAGTCTCACTTTTTATAATTTGAGTGACCAACTGTTACATCATTTTTTCTCTAACATCTTTCATTCTAATCAATCCTAAGCACTGATTAGAGGGCATGCTTTGAGCTGCTGGTTCTAAGAATCAACATTTCCAATTGGACATTCATATATACTTTCTTAACTGCAAATGACAGCAACTAAAGTCAAACAAGTTTAAGGAAAAGAGAATAAAAAATTCTTGGGCTTACAAAACTAGAAATTCCAGGCATGGTCGTTGAGTGGAAGTTGTCTCCTGACATCCTTACAACTAAATGCTCTGACAGCATCACCAGGCATGGGTTCTGAGCTGTTTCCCTCATGTTGGCTTCATATTTAGATTCTCTCTCAATGTGGTAGGAATGCCTACCAGATGGTTCTGGCATTTTAGACTGACATAATCACCAGAGCTCCTGATCCCAGAAAGACAGTGTATCTTTCACAATGACTTTGGAGAAAAGTCTTAGTATTAGTTTTCACAGCCTCAGCTTGGGTCCTGAACCATTATTGGGCAAATAAATATGACAAAGAGGGTGGAATATGTTGATTGGTTAGGGTTGAGCCGTATGCCCAGGAGTATGGTGGTTCCCTAAAAAGGGGGATGCTTTGTACACACACAAAAGTCAAGTTTACTATGGAAATGGTAACCCAAGGAATGGGAGAAAATGTTTGCAAATCTTGTATCTGATGAAAGGTTAATACTAGAATATACAATTCAACAACAACAAAAACAACCCAATTAAAACATGGGCAAATGGTTGAGTCGACATTTCTCCAAAGATATACAAATGGCCAATTTGCCATAATAATTAGGAAAATGCAAATTAAAACCACAGTATCACCTCACACACATTAGAATGGTTATGATAAAAAACAAAAATAACAAGGGGTGAAGATGTGAAGAAAACAAATTTTTGCACACTATTGGTAGAAATGTAAAGTGGTGTAGCTGCCATAGAAAACAGTATAGTAGTTCCTCTAAAAATTAAAAATAGAATCACATATGATCCAGCAATTCCACTTCTTGGTATGTATTCAAAAGAACTTAAAACAGGGACACAGGTATTTGTATACCCATGCTCACAGTATCATTTGCAAGAGCCAAAGGTAGAGGCAACCCAAGTGCCCACTGACAGATAAATAGAGAAATAAAATGTAGCATACACACATTATTCAGCCTTAAAAAGGAAGAAAATTCTAACATAGGCTACAACCCAGAGGAACCTTAAAGAAATTTTGTTAAATGAAATCAGCCAGTCACAAAAGGATAAATACTATATGATTCTGTTTATATGAGGTACCTCGTGTAGTCAAATTCAAAGAGACAGAAAGTGGAAGAGTTGCTACAAGGTACTAAGGGAAGAGAATGGGGAGTTATTGTTCTTTGAGTACAGAGTTTCAGTTTTACAAGATAGAAAGGGTTTTGTGGATGGATGGTGGTGACAGCAGCACAACAATGTGAATGTACTTTATGCCATTGACTGGATACTTAAACTGGTTAAGATCGCTACCATTGTCTACATTTTATCACAATTAAAAAAATCATCTCCACTAGACAGTGGTTGCAGTGAGCCAAGATCACACTACTACACTCCAGCCTGGTGACAGAGCAAGACTCCACCTCAAAAAAAAAAAAAAAAAGTCTCCATTATAGAATTTCAGAAAAGAGGCAAAGTTGGCTAAGTTGCTTTGCTTTTCTCCACTTACCCTTTGGGGACTTCCTTCTGAATATCTTCCATCCAGATGCTCCTAAAATCATGCTGATTCCTCAATGCTCCACCATGGTTTATTTTCCCTATACTAGGTGGCCCCGGAACCTTCGTAATTCCCCACTCTAATCAGAAGCCTGTTCAGTACCCTCCTTGGCACCATGCTGTAGGTTAGGGAGCCTGTAAGTCTTTTGTACCAAGAGCAGTTGATATGCATACTGAAAAGTGTTTTGAAAGGGAGGTATCTGGAAAATGTATCTTACTTAAATGCAAATTAATTGAGCAGCTTTAATTGAATAGTTATCTCTTGGGCTTTCATATAGGACTGGATATAATTGCAATCACCAAGTCAAATAATCAGCTTAAGGTCCTTCTACCGCTTATCTGCAAAAGTTAAGATTCCTAATGCATAAGGGCCATTTCTCACATAGGCAACACAGGAGTTACTTGAATGGCACTTCTGTTCGCAGAGTGAAAAACCAGTGACAGTTAACTCCACTGCTTGCAATGTCACCTGCTCTTGATAACACTTTTCCTCAGATCATACCCCTGCTAATGCTGAACAACTCAAGTGAAGTCAATGGACAGGCAGATACAGTGCAATGAGCCTACTTTGCAGTCCTGATAATATCCACCTGAGGGATTAAGTTCCAACTCTGTCTGTGCCACTTACAAGTTGTATAATCTTGAGAGGTCACTGACTCTCTTGGGTGTTATAATTAAATGAGGCAACATATGATAATATAAACATTGATTAGTCTCTTCATTAGTTGATTTGCCTCTTCAAATGTTAGTTTCCTTGATTAGTCTCTTCAAACATTGGTTTCCTTCCTCTTTTTTTCAGTATGCTCACTGCAGAGCTGGCTACAGAGCAAGCAACTGAATCAAAGCCTGAGCCCATCACACATGATTCCATTCCTTACCTTGCAACAATGGTACCAGCTGTCTATGTCCAGAAGATGGTGCTGAAGTTGGATGAATAAAACAATAACAGTGGCTTCAAGGATACAGAAGAAGGTGCATGGATAAATGGCCCCATTCTGCCTAGACAGAAACAAGAAAAACATTCCCTTTTCTCTTCTTTAAAGCCAATTTTTGAGTCATGCACGGAAACATATATTGCCCAAAGTGACCAGTTTGTGGTAGTAGATTTTATTTAGAAAATCAGCGGGTGATGAAAATTTAGGAGACTCACGTGTCATTTGTAAAACTGCAGATGAAAATTTAAAAGATGATGTTATACCACTTTTTCTTCACTGCCTTCATCAGTGGCTCTCTCACCCCCTGCTGTTCTCATAACTAATGTAGAAATAATTTCATGAGCCAAATAGGATGGTTTTCTAGGTGTGTATTTGGTATTAATTTAATTTCCTATTCACATTCCAGATATTACTGCCCACTCTTATGAAATAGTTTATTCCACCATAAATGTACATTTTTAATGTTCACCATATTTTTTGGAATACATTAATATGTCTAAAAATAGGTATTTAATCATCTATCATTCTGCTGTGAAGCTCTTTAATGTTTTCTTTCTTTGGCAAATAAATCAGAATGCCATACTGGTTTCCAAGCAGACATAAGCCAGCGATGACTTTTTTGTACAAAAGTCACTGATGAAAAGCTCATAAGGGCATTTGGATTTCTTTGGGGCTGTAAATCCAGATATGCCACTACTTTATCTTACTGGACATTGGGGTAATGCAGGAGATGGGAAAGCATGATGCTAAATCAACTGGTGACCCCAAATCATTTTCCATCGTGTTCATTGCACATGCACAGTCTATATTACTGGCATAATTCCCAGCCTTTCCACTATGCTGTCTCAAGTTTGCACATACTGTAAATGCTTTTTAAATGACTAACTGATGTGACATAGTTAAATTACTTAGGATTTTATTTACCATGCTCAGAGTAATTCAATTATGACCTGGCAAGGTGTTTAACAGACAATCAGGAAGTTGCTACAAATTCAACTTTGTGCTAGACAAGTCCATTTGAGGATACTGCCATCTCCAAATTAACAATTCCAGAAACTGGTCTCAGTATCACGTTCCAAAAACAAGCATCACTCACCACTATTAAAACAGCAAGTAGAATCTTTTTACTTCTTTTGTGTTTCTGGTCTCAGTAAACTACACTACAGTCTACCAAGTTGGCCAAGCCAGAAACCTACAGGTCAGGCTGGATTTGCCTGAGGACATCAGGTGAAAGAGCAACCACTGCGAAATCCTAAGGTTTTCTTAATACCCTAATTTCTTTGAATCTATGCAGTGCCCCATATTCATGCCCATCGCCTAATTCAGGAATCTCTCAGGATCCTGCACCAGCCTCTTAGATCACTCACTCTTCTCAGCCTGGCCAGAGTAACTGTTATAAAATATAAACTGGGGCATATAAATCCTCTGCTGACAAACTTTTCATTCAGAACCTATCAACCCCGGGGTAAAACTGAAATTGGTTGAGGCTGTATTAAAAATCCTCACGATGGGGCCCTTGTTTATTTTTCAGTCTCATTTCTTACTATTCCTTTTATTCACTCCATGCTCCAGAAACAATAATTACTTGCAGTTCCCTGACTACACCATTCTACCTTTCTCCCTCTGACCTGCATTCTCTTACATATTTTCCACTTTGCTCAGATGCTTCCAATCCAATCCTGCAAATGCTTTGGCCTTCTCAGTTTTGTCCTTGGGGCTTCAGCTTTGGACTCATTTTTTTTCAAGAACCTTCCCTTTAAGGGCAGGTTAGGTTTCTCTGCAAGTGACTCACCATGCCCCTGTGCTTATCCCCTTCTAACACCCTTCATTCATTATCTTAAGAATCACCCCACTGAAAAGCATAGGAACCTTAAGGGTCAGGACTGTGATGAGTTTAGGGTTGGCACTACTCTGCTGTGTTCTGTGGAGGCTGATTTACTTGGTGGCCCCTCTGCCTTTCCCAATACACTTTAAATCTGCATATTTTCACTGAAGGCTCATCTGAAAACTAAAATGGCAACGTCATAGCAGACATGAGGCATAAGAATCTAAGATTTCATGACTACTAAGGACAATGCTTTGCCTTTCAGTCATACAGAAGCTATCCCAGCAAGCTACAATCAAACGCCATTTAGTTGGGAGGGAAAATAATCATCTGGCTTGTACAGAGTTATATGCATTGTCAGAGATTCCTTAGCATATTACATTTGGAGATTTTTCAAACTGTGTGCTAACATAGACGTGGAAGGTTCTGTGGATGAAGGAAAAGCTAAGGAATAATGGGTACTATTTCTGTTGAAAGTCAGAACTTGGGCACAATGAACATTTTCCCCTCGAGGCTCTGAGAGAGCATCTTTGTTGACTACAGTATATCCCAAGAATTGACTCCGGCCCAGTCAAATGTAGATTGATTTGAGTAGTGACCTGTGCATTGGAACCCATATATGCTTTGCCAGAATTACATCCAATAACTTTTAAAGAATATATACAACCATGCAGAGACGTTAAATAATGGTTATTTTCTGGGTGCAGTGGTTCACATCTGTAATCCCAACACTTTGAGAGGCTGAGGCAGGAGGATCACTTAAATCCAGTAGTTCAAGGTTACAGTGAGCAATGATGGCACCACTGCACTCCAGCCTGGACAACAAGCAAGACCCTGGATTAAAAAAATAAATGGTTATCTTTTGCTAACTAAATAATATCCTACCCTTCAAAAACAGTTTAGTTTTAGGGACTCAGAATCATGAACCACACAGTTTGCAGAGAGATCTGATTTTTACATGTTTTTTTGTGTGTGTAGCTTTAAGTACTTTAAGTCAATTAAACCTACTAATGTTGCATACTTTTTCTTTTATGAAAGGGAAAAAGGGAGCATAAAGGAGGCAATCACTGATTCATTGTAAACGTTTTTATCCAGACGATCATTCTCAGGTCATGTATGATCGTCTTTTCAATTACAATCTTTGCCTATCGCCATCCTTTTTTCAATTACATCTCTGCTTATTGCCATCCTTGCTCTTTATTTTCATAAATTATTAGGACAGCCAACACTTCAGCTAAGGTGTAAAAACCCACACAGTTCCTGTGTATGTTTTCTTCCCTCCTTTTCCTTTTCAAATCTACCTTGATCATTTATTTTAATTTTTATTTATTTATTTTTAGAAACAAGGTCTTGCTCTGTCACCCAGGCTTAGAGTGCAGTGGTGTGATCACAGCTCACTGCAGCCTCCACCTCCCAGGCTCCAGTGATCCTCCTGTCTTGGCACCATAAGTAGCTGGGACTACAGGCAAACACTATTACATCTGGTTATTTAAAAAAAGAGAGAGAGAGAGACAGGGTCTCTCTATGTTGTTCAGGCTGGTCTTGAACTCTTCAACTAAAGTGATCCTCCCACTGGCCTCCCAAAGTGCTGGGATTACAGACATGAGCCATCACACATGGCCCTCTACCACTTTAAATCTCTTTAATTCTAGATCATGCTCATGTGAGTGTTTTTCTATGGTCTACACATTGCAAAGGATGAGTCAACAACACAGAAAATAAATGTGTATCATGTTGGATTAATCTAAGAACTAAGTATTTTTTATTAGCAAAGAAGGAAAATGCTAGAAGTGTTGGGGAGGCAGGCACAATTTCAGAAAGGAGGACCTTTATGGCAACAAGGTGTTCTTTAAGAACTGAAGAAACCCAGGGCATAGGTGATGCAGAGATCTGGGTGAAAACCTTTTCAATGAGTGCGAAGGCCCTGCAGCAGGTGGGTGGGTGCAGGTATGTGCCAAACACAGAGGTGCCAGTTTGGCAGTGAGTTGTGAGCCAGAGGAGGGAAGAGCTCACCAGGGATAGTGCCTGTGGGTCTTACAGGCCATTGCAAAGGTCACTGGTCTTTGTGCCAAGCGAGCCGGAAAGGTTTCCAAGCTGGAGAGACATCCTATGGATGGTTTCCAAGAAGAGGAAGGACATCCTCTGATGCACAGTATGGTTCTGGTTAGTGTGATAAGATATAGTGAAAGGGTGTGAGGGCCAAGAAAGGGAGACTAAGCTAGAGGCTGACGTACTTATCTAGGTGAGAAAGGATGCGGGTTCCAGCTGGGGTGGTAGTCATGGGAAAGGCGAGAAGGGGCCGGTGCAAAAGCACAAGCTCAGATTTGGACATGTTGATTTGAGAGGTCCTTTCTTCCAAGCAGGTCTATAAATAAGCAAACAAGATACATTTGTTTGGGGTTCAGTGGAGAGCTGGGATATGATACGTATTACTTAGTCTTTCTCACAAATTTAATTTCAGTGTCAACTGGATATAAGAGAAAAGAAAGGAACTTTACATATTAAATTAATTTTAAACATTTTCATTGTTTTTCTGTAAACCAGAAGTGATTTTTGGATGGTGTAAGGCTTACTAGAATGTTGCCACATAACTCCACTTAAATCTCATTAATGTGGAGGCTGACATTTTTAAAACTTGTGAATGAGCAGAGGTTGATCTGAAGTTTGCATTTGGTTTACATGGGAACAACAGATTTGCAATTAAATAAATTCTATACACCAGACAATAAAGGAACTATTAAGTCTGTTACAGAAAACTACCTTTTTATCCTCTTGGAAGATACTTAAAAACTATGTCCCACATTCACCTAAAGGATACTTGCTTTAAATATTCTAATAGGTCTAAATATTCTAATTACTTTATCATTAGTGAATTGTAGCTACATTATGCATTATACTTACTTGATATAGCTACTTGTGTGTAAAAAATTATGCAACTGACATTTTTTCAGTAAAGTAGCCCACTTTCGGTCATAATTAGTGACGTTTTACTGTGTTACATCTCATTTTGCCTTAACTGAAAACTATGCAACTTAGGTACAAAAAAGAAAAGTTATGAAGACCGAAAACCTAAATACAAATTTCACATGATTCAGAACCAAGCTATGTAAACATACAAAAACTCTACAACATGGGAGGGTGAAGGAAATGAAAACATTTGCAAAGGTATTTATTGAGAAATAGTAAAGATATACATATTTTTACAAGCTTTTAATATTAATTTACATTTCTTTAAATTATGTAGGCCCCGATAATCTACACTTTACTAATATATAACAGAAACCCTTGACATTTCGAGCTGTCCATAATGCTACTGTAGTTGGGAGTCAAAATGCAACTTTGGCTCATGATGCTTAAGTTTGTTTTAGAAAGAAATACTAAATGCCATATTCACCGAGAACGCAGGCCTGTCATAAACAAATGTGCTTTAAAAAACAGCTTCATACAGGAGCATGCTGTTGACGCTATTCTGAATCTTAGCTCATCACAGACTAAGGAGAAAACATTTTTAGAGACAGTTATTACCTACTTTTTGTGTGCAAACTGTATGATTCTAAAACATGTTTTTGTCTCTGAATTTGATTTACACATTTTTGCAGGGGCATAGTGTCCTAATTGTATGCTATAATTCTGTAGCCAGGCCACCTATTTTGCTACTGAAATCACGTGGTTTTGATATTTTTAAGGTGCAACACAAGGTGGTTATCATTTCTAGTAATATACCAAGCTTGTATACATAACAGCCAAAAACCCACTTTAGTTACAGAACATTTTTTCAAACTGGTTTACAATAAGGCACAATATTCCGTATGTAAATAGGAGGTGGGAACTGCCAAGGGGTTGTTTTTGTGTTTGCTAGTTCAGTTTTCGTTTTTCAGATTAGAAAGGAAGGGGATTTTCTGTTCCTAAGGTGGGAAGGGAAGAGTTCTAGTTTGCGTATGCTCAAAGTCCCGTGGCCAAGCTGTGATGCTGGCTACTGGGCCTGCAGCACTTTTGTGCCAGGCAAGTTGTTCTCCGTCAATCTAGCATTTATGTTTTATGCTGTCAGCCTCTTCTGAACACAGAATCAGAAAAAAA
>NW_016107582.1:912284-963085 GCF_001604975.1 Cebus imitator | reverse complement strand
GCATCTTTATGAAATAACTTAACAAAAAAAAAAAAAAAAGAAAAGAAACAGGCTATACAGTAAAGATGATTTGTTTTTATTCACAGTAATAAATATTTAAGGATTTGGTACACAAAATAAGTGCTGATAATCAAGGCAACACTTAAATTTTTTTAACTGCTATTTTCAAGCTAGAGGCCAACAAATGTGTAAAATTTATCATTATTTTTATATTATTGAAAGTATTCCAACTTTAATTTGCCTGGAATAGTACTTGGGGCAGAGGCAGCCAAAAGCTACAAAATTTAAAGGATAAGTTTAAGGTTTAGATGATTAAATCACAATCTTGTGCAAAACTGGGATCTCAATATCTTTCTGCCCAATATAAACATGGCCTTAGCATTCAGTAAAGAAATACAGGTTTGTAGCCTGAAGAAATGAAATCATATTTCCACAGTGAATGTTGTGATCTGTGAGCAAAATGTAGACTTTATTGAAGCCTCAGAGGCCCCAAGTGATGAACTCATGAACCAGCCTCTGGCTAGGGGCACTGATGAGTAGCCTGACTCCAGGATCCACATTATGATATTTTAAACACAGAGCTGCAGGTGCAGACACCATTAAAATACTCTAGTTCTTAAAGTCTTAAATTTCCACAAGGGAAATCATGTCATAGGAAATAAGAGGAGAACCTGTATCATGTTCCCAACATGGGCTGCACACAAGGAAAAAAAAACCATGCAAACACAGTGATGACAGGTTCTTCTGGTAATGAATGCCATCCATTGCGCAGTAATGATACAGGCAGAAACTAACAAATGCAAGCCTGTCAGGAAGAGAACCTGCATTGATGTATTCAGATGGAGAACCAGGTACTATTTTACTGTTGTCATTTCAGTGACGCTGTCAAGATCCAGCTCACTTGCTAATTTAATTTACAATGATATTCTAGGTAAAATTTTCATAGACTCATTGCTTTCATTAGACACCATCTGGGAGATCTGCCTTCCATTACTGATGATATTATCATTTGTGCAATGACATTGGGAATAAAAACACTTAGCTTTATTTTAAGCCATGTTCACTCAATGTGAATTTGACGCCATGTCCATGCATATTCTAAAAACGTTTATGTGATAATTGCTCATGATTTGCATGATAATATCTTCCTCTCTGCAACTTACACATATCAAAAGTCTCAACCTCAAAACTGTGCAAGTTGTCATGAATATGGCTCTTAGTTTTCTCCAGCAAAACTGTAGAAGGGGTACTTGAGACTTCTACATACATTTCACTTTCTAAGTAAAGGTCCCATAATCTTTCCCAAACCTTCTGCTTACGGTTGGATGCGCAAATAGTTGCCTCATACAATTATTGGAATTATTAAGAACCCAAATAAAACACAAGCTTTCCTTTATTGTTGTTGTTTTCTTATTGCAACAAATACTCAGTTTCTTGCTGATGCGGTAATTAAGCTTTGAGAGCTTGACTTTTAAATTTGGTCATGTTAAGAATCATCACAAAGGTTTTTGTTTTTCATTATCTACAGAGATTTTAACCAAAGTTACATTGTAACACACAAATGCTGTCTTGTCTGTAAGGCACAACACATCAGTATGAACATTCTGTTTGCCAAACTTAAAAAAGAGACAATATTATATTCCCATTTCCCCTCCCACTCCCCTCCCCGACAAATGAAAGAAAAATTGCATCCACTTTGAAAGTCAGCTGCTAATAAAGTCACAGTAAATTATTTTCATCAACAATTTACACAAATTACAGGTCTAGATAGGACTGTCCTTCTACAGTCTGAGTGCATTCCAATTCAGATTTTCTGGGCTAGGTAGGCTAAAGTCAGATTCAAACCTCAGGGCTGAGAAAATCTCTCATTTTGAGGAATGTCGTTGACCACCTTGTCAGACGGGGCACGTGTGTTGCTGCTTTGCCAGAGTGAGAGTTCTTTGATAAAGCTGCTCGTTCCAGTTCGGACTCATTCGGTGTGTACCAGCAACCTCCACAGATTTTTTAAAGAACCCATTAAAGTGTTGTAAATATAAGACCATAGAGTGTCTTTTCTGTAGCACTAAAGTTTAACTCCATTCAGCAATCTGAATTCTTCATTCTGGAATTCTTATTCCAAATATGATTTCATCCATTAAGACAACTTATATGTGTAGCGCCAGAGGCATTGAATCACACATAAAAATTCAGTGTACTTGAAATATAAAAAACGGATCTCTGGCTACAGAACACAGTTACAAATACTCTAATTCCAGTGCTTGGTGGAGAGCCAGGAGGTCTGAGTGACTGGATATCCTCCAGAAGGGCATGTTGTGCTGCGTGGTTAGGAGAAGGAGGGATGGGAGAGAGAAGGAGAAGGAATGAGGCATAGAGAGAGATCACAACCATCGTCTCAATGAAGCAGCAGCACACACAGGGATGTGTGGTCCACCCAAGTTCAGGGCAGGGAGTTTAAAGGCGGGATGATCATATGTGAAGGCTTGGCAGCACCAATATGGCACTGTCAAAGTAACAGAGAAATAGATCTGAACTGGATTTTAGTGAGCATAATAGCAAATATTAACATACTAACATTTTCTTCGGCAGTTTAATATTTATTCTGGAAGTATCATTACCGACATCAACATCTCGGAAAGCAAGTGGGCATCAAAAAACTACCTGGCTGATGGAAAGCAAGTTTTAAATCAGTGCATCAAACTTACAGGCCTATCTCTGAGTTAAAAATAAAATAAAATGATAAACTTCTTAATTTTGTTCATCTAGGAGGAAAAGAGGATGAATTCCTTTCGGTATAAAAATAATTTGAAGCAGGACTATATAAAGTAGAAAAAATGTGGGGATGATAATTTTCTTACTTGTCTGGGAAAGCCAAGCCAGTAGAGTTGATTTATTTCATTGACACAGAGTTGAGAGAAAGTACTCTAGCATGCATTTTCAATGGAAGATATCATCCCCAAGGGGACAAAAATGAGTTCTTGTGGGGCAGAAAATCTTAGACATTACAATGGTTTGTGGTCCTCCAAAGATACACTATAATAGTATACAGTACATCTGTGGCATTACAACTTCATGAAAGGGTGTAATTAGAAAATAAAAGTCTAAAGACACCCCACTGGCGATGACAATGAAAAAGAAAAAACCCCTGCACTACAGCAACTGACAAAACAAAAGCATGATTTGTAAGTTTGGGCTGATGACATCTTCTAGAATATGTATGTAGAAAATATCTATTCGTGTATCTATGGGGAATGAGTATATAGATATAAAACATGCAAAAGACATTTCGTTTAAGAATTAAGTAGTATAATAATCCTGATTTTATATAATTCCTTGCTGCACACTATGGTAGCCACCAGCCAATTGTGGCGATTGGTCACTTGAAATGTGGTTAGTCCAGTTTAAAATACATACTGAATTTCAAAGACTTACAACAACAAAAAAGAATATAAATGTGGCTTCAATAACTTTTATATTAATTAGATGTCAAGACAATTATTTTGGATATACTGGGTGGACATGTTATAATTCTACCTGTCTCTTTTTAATTTTTTAAGATGTGGCTTCTAGAAAATGTCAAACTACATATGCAGCTTGTATTAATATTATATGTTTCTACAGAAGAGCGCAATTAGACATTCCTATTCCTAAACTTTGATATTTTTTCTTAAATTTCTCAAACAAAATATGTCTAGGTCAAATTAAAGCATAGGAATTCACACAGAAGTACCATTTATTTTCATTCAGCTCAGATCTATTTGTAACAACAAAACAGTACTTAACATTTCTGCACATGCGATTACTGCTACATCCAAAGAAAAGCATGCATTCTGGGTACTAGAGAAACCAACCACCTGTGCTTTAAAATAGAATAAGCCTTCACCATCACCAAAACTGTACCTACATAAACAACCATTTGGAAATAGCATTCTATCTGAGATTCTTTTCCATTCAGGGCCATGCCTTTCCCTCCTGAAGTTTTACGTATAAAGTAAGTAGACGGTGTAACAACTGGTAAACCGAATCTAAACATTAATGCTGTGGAAAACGGGTAGACTCAGTTAAGCTTTAATTGTCAAAGACATACATCTTCGTTGGTTTGGAAAAGTGAATTATACATGAATTTAATTGGTATAAGCTAAACGACATGTAAATTTAGCTGGAGCAGGGCTGTATCACTAATCACTGGCTGCTCTTTGCTGTGTATAACTATGATGCCAATAGGAAAAATCATAACATGGACCCAGGACATTGACAAACTCCAGAAGATATTTCATTTGAGTGTGACTGGAAGCACTGTAAATGGTAGTCAGCAATGAAAGCTGTATTTCTTGAGGCTGCAGTCCTGACCTCATACAGGACATGCTTGGGGCCAGTGTGCTGTCTTGGGTCATTGACAGTGCTAATGAAGGCTGAGGTGTTCTGTGGGAGGCAGAGCCTGAACCCATTCTCTCAAAGATAATTGAAAAGCATGGAGATTTTCAAGTATGGCTGCCAATACTGTCACCAAATCTTCTAAAGTGGAAGTGCTTTCCTTTTCTCCATTTTGCTTGATTTAAATCAACTAGAAACATACATCATTTCCTTTCTCTTACAGCTGTAAACTTTTCTATAAAACTGTTTATGTTGACTGTTTTTGAAAACAGGTAAACACTCCAGCACATGCAAGTGGTGAAGCCTTTATTAGATGATGGTTTAAAACCTCCTTAGGGTAATAAAGAATAACATTTTTCCTTTGTAAAACAATGTAAGCTGGTATGTCATTGTTCAAAAATACTAATTCATCTGGCTTTGTTTTGCAAATTCTATCACTTTTATCTTGGCTAGATGATATTTTTCTATCATTCAGTGAAGGCGGCAGTAGATCTCAGTGTGGAGTTGACTGACAGCCTGGTGTTGGGGGCCAATCCTGATATCATTCTTCTTTTGATATTGAACCAACCATTTAATGGTTTTTAATTGCCTTGGTTTCTTCTTCAGAAATATGGGCCAGATGAAAAGGCTTATTAAAACACTTAGGGCCTGTGAGATCTGAATGTGTTCAAAGCCAGCTGCTTGGCTTCAATCAAGTACCACTGGCTCACCAAAACAGATGAAGCTCTTCTAGGACATGCGAGGCACATTACCGCTAAGACAATTGGTGCAAAAGGATCTGAGCAATACATCCCATTTCAGTAGCGCTGATTACCATCTCTTGTAGCAGTTTTTCTTCAGCTATGTAATCTGCCCTCAGCATTCCTTATCATTGAGCATGCTACTTCCAGGCACTCACAAGGACCATATGGTATGCAGGTCTCATCAACTACTCACATGAGTTTTGTATGGAGCTCATTAATCTTTATCTTGCTAAATTTCATGTACTTAACAATGGTTGCTTCCCCCCCACCCCATCTTTCTTGCAGATCCCTGGTTCATCTATATCTGTGCATATTGTATGTATATTAATATATATATGTGCATATATATATATAAGCATATATATACACACGCCCACACAAATATATATATTACTATATGTATATACATCCAAACACATAAATACATATAACTAAATTTCTCTGCATTTCCTATCATCAGGTAAAAAATGCTAAACTCCAAATGGTTTATTTGAATGTAAGTATTGATCCTCTCATGCTCTTATTGCTTTGCATCTATAAATTTAAATCATTTGTCAAGCTGCCATTGGGCCAAACTACAGAAATGCAAACAAAAAGGCTTGCATTAGAAGTATCACACCAACATTGTTTGAGACAGGTTACCTTTTTTGCTGCCTGTTCTTCTTCTACACCATCCCCAATTACAACATACACTACTTTTCTGCCAAACCTTTGCATTATTCGTTCAAAGCAACTTTCTTTTCCTGGAAGATAAATGAGATAAAGTTCAGAGTGAAGTTACCTGGTTAGCGGCATGCTCCTCATCTCGGCCATCTCCAATCACAACATAAGTTATGTTAGTGCCAAATCTGGACACTATACGCTCAAAACAGCTTTCCTTGCCTGAAAAACAATGCACTGCTTATTCTTCCAGCCGTTGCATTCATTAACCTAAAGATTCATAAAGTGTTAATTTAATGCCTCTTGAACATCACTTGAACTAGCTCACAACATCTGGGTTTATGAAATCAACACATATTTGAATAATGTAAGGAGTTACTTAGGACAGATGATTAAACAAATGTGTTTCACACTCCAAAAACATCACTAGGGTTAAGCATTTGACCTAGAGAAAATATTAGTATGTTTTTCTCTACCAACAGAGTATTGGGGCAACTTTACAGGCAACTATACGTTTTAACAATCTTTGTTTAATTCTAAAAATAAATTTTAAGTAGCAAAGACATGTCAGCTAAATACGTTCCAGTGAAAAACTGAAGGTTCACCTCAGAAATGAGGACATACTAAGAAGTCAATTTACCTTGATAAACAATGCCTTTCTTCAAGTGTGTGAGAGTTAGCCTGCTCAAATAACTTCTACTAAGGGTGCTGTCTGACAGGGCCACAGTACTGACAACACTGGTATCCGCTGATTGCACTATGGGAACATAACGGTGGAATTTCTACATGTTCTTTGTTTTTAAAACATTGGCGGCCAGGCGCGGTGGCTCATGCCTATAATCCCAGCACTTTGGGAGGCCGAGGCGGGTGGATCAAGAGGTCAAGAGATCGAGACCATCCTGGTCAACATGGTGAAACCCTGTCTCTAGTAAAAATACAAAAATTAGCTGGGCATGGTGGCGTGGCCTGTAGCCCCAGCTACTCGGGAGGCTGAGGTAGGAGAATTGCCTGAACCCGGGAGGCAGAGGTTGTGGTGAGCCGAGATCACGCCATTGCACTCCAGCCTGGGTAACAAGAGCAAACTCCGTCTCAAAAAAAAAAAAAAACCCAACATTGGCATTATTCTCTAAATTTCACTCCCAGAATGTTCATGCAGCCATCGTTACTTCTGCCTTTTTTCTTAATCTGATGGTTCAGAACTCCAAAAAATACTAGCTTAAAGGGAAAAATAAAAATGACTTTTTTTCAGATTAAATATAAGGAACTATTTGGCCAATAGAATACTGTCCTTACTAAAATAAATGTTTATTCTGCCATAAAATTATTGGATTTCTCAAAAAGCAAAATTACCTTCTATTAGTCCTGCTGACATAAATACATGCATTTGCATTAAAAATGTATGGTATTGATATCCAGGCTCTGGACTATAGTGCTTGTGACAATTGAAATTTACTCTACGGAAGCTTGGCTCTCCTTAGCTGTACTCCTGAAACAGCTGCAAGTGGAGGCTCCTTTTGCCAAGGCCAACATCAGACCTCCTCAAAGCCCAGGGCAGGTTATTTTTGGTGGGGGATTTTAGGATTTTGAACTTCTCTTGTCAATGTGCCAGAGCCCAAGTTTGTTGACCTTCAAGGCATATTATACAACCCACTTATTTTCCCGAGTATTTTCTTGACAGACAGTGGAATACATCAGTTTTCTTTTAACTCTTTCAATGTAGCAGAAGTTGATGAAGTTTTGCTTTTCAATGTTTATTAAAAGTTGGAGTCTGTGAGAAATGCACTTAAAAATCAAAGATGGTTCCACAAATCGATATTATCTAAATAAACAAGGTGCTGGTTCTTTGATTGCTACTGCACATTTTTGGAAATGTAGATTTCCAGTCACTCATGTTATGAATATTCCTATTATGTTTTGTTTTCTGATTCATGAAATTCTTTTAATTTTTTTTTTGTCTAATTAAGGACACTAGTTCAATCCATCTAAGACTCCCCTGCAAAGCCAAATAGTATTTTTATCTTGGATCTAGATTACTGCATATGCAAGGATGCAACACTATACTCCATACTAATTAAACTATTACATACTATGGCTAGAGGTATTACATATTATTTAGATAACATGTGCTGTGATATTCTGTGAAATACAAGAATGAAATATCTAAACTCAGATACTGAGTTCATAATGTCACTAGGCAACAGTTCTCAGAAAATTCATATATGCCCGATGAGTTGCAGGGGGCTTTACAATTTGAACTTTATCCAAATTTGTTTCATGTACTAAGTGAAACTGATGAAAAAGGGAACCATGCGGAGACACACAGATATGGACACATTCCATACAGAGTTTAAAATAATTTCCTTACCTATTTTAGTTGCACTGTAAATATTCTCAATGGGGAAAGCACCTCCTAAACTATAGAGTAGAACCTTCGCAAGTGCTGGGATCAGTTGTGTTGTCGTTACCAAGACATTTACGCAGTTACTCCTAAAATAGGGAGGAAATATACATATTTGTTTTCTAATACTAAATAACTTCTAATAGATTTTAAATTGTCACTGTGGTCTCTAAATTCCTTAATTAATGGTCCCTTTCAATATTCATCAGATATTGCCTATCAGCAGGCAGACGCTCCTCAAATAATGGCAGATTATTACAAAGAATGCACAAACCCATGACTATGCTGTGATGCTTAAAGTTCTACAAATTATTTTGTCAAAACGATAGACTATTAAAAGTCATACATAGGTAAATGTTACAGAAGGAAAACATGGTAGAATAAAATGAAGCACAAACTTTTAAAGTTTAGAGACGTGATTTTGATATGAAATTTCATGACTTGCACTGTGTGATATTCAGAGTTACGTCTTTCTTTTTAAATTGTAAACAGTGTATATACTCATAACAGGAAAATTTGTAAAAGAAAAATAAAAAGAAGAAAACAAAAAGCATTAATTATTATTGAACCATTCAGAGACAACTGCTGTCTCCATTTTGTGCATTTACTTTAAGTGTTTCTGTTTGTATACAGATTTTGTTTTCCCGTATTCTACTTTATGTATTTAGATCATGAGCCTGTTTATATCTATTAACGATTATTTTCCCTCTCCCAACAAAACAATGTATAAAAACTACTCTATCATGTACATGCACCAGAAGTTTTTAAAGCTAAATTCAGTTGCTTAAGCGGCTTTTGATTTCTAAATATTATAGGTAATGCCGCCTAAATATATTCCCATATCTTTGATTATTCTTAGATTACATTCATCGAATAATTAGGGTCAGAAGGCAACTTAATATTGCTAAGGGTTCTGATACATAATTCAACAAAGCATCTGTTTTTCTGACATTCCAGGCATTTTGTGAAAGCTATTGGGTTGATGCAAAAGCAATTTTGGTTTTTGCCATTAAAAGTAATGGCAAAACTGCAATTATGCCAATATGATAATACATGTGGATAACTCAGCAAATTCCGTAGCATGTAACTATTCAATGTATGTTGATTTCTTTTTCTCCTCCCTCCCTTGCTATATCCTTATTTCTGAAAAATCACATATTCCTTTAGTTGCCTTAAAGCCACCTGTTTAATAATAATCTGTATTAATTATATAGAAATATATAATCTAATAATGTAATAATCTTCTTTAACTTATATAAAAGATATCTTTTAGAAATAATGAAAGCTATCAACCCCCTTCTCAGAAACGCACACTCCACTACAGTTTACACATAATGTCAGTGGCTTAGGGGTCCTCACACCCCAGCATCCCTGACCTCTGGTCTCTCTTGTCACCAGTTACAGAGGACATGAGACAGCAAGTCCCGTTTTAAACGGCCTTAATTGTTAGACATTTCCTCCTTATATAGAGTCAGAATTTCCCTTGCAGGATTCCTATTCATTGGTCCTAGTTCTTTCCTTTACAGACACAGGGAGAAATGTAATTGATTTTCAGCCTAACATCTGAAACAGTTGAAATTAGCAATCTTGATCCACACATGACTCTTCTGACTAAGCTTGCTGGCTCCTCCTTCCATCTGTTTCTTTTATGTGGTTTCCACAGTCCAAACTCCTGTGACTACCACACTTGACATAGGCTGCCTAAACCCTGCCACAGCCCTCACTGGAATGTGGTGCCCAGAAATGACAAACTAAGCTGCCATGGCTTCCCCAATCAGACGTAGGAAGCTACTTCCCCTCTGCTCTCCATTTGGACTTTCTGCTATCCATGCAGCTCCTGCCTGTGCCACGAGGTCAGAGGCTGTGCAGGATGTGACAACTATTCATTTACAATCATGTTCTTAATATCAACTTTTTTTTGCCCTGTCAAGCTTTTTCTGCATTCTGATTCAATTAGTTCAAATAAATCTTTCTCTGAATGCTGTGTTCCCCATACATTTATTAAGCATACTGGGTTTTTTTTTTTAATTTTTTTTTATAACTAGCAATTTGTCATCTTATCATTAATCTTTTCTTAACTTTTAAGTTCAGCGGGTTGGTTACATAGGTTAACTTGTGTCATGGGAGGTTGTTGTACAGATTATTTCATCATCCAGGTATTAACTCTAATTTCCATTTTTTTTTTCCTGATCCTCTCCCTCCTCCCATACTCTACCCTCTGAAAGGCCCCAGTGTGTGTTGTTCCCCTTTATGTGTCCACATGTTCTCATCACTTAGCCCCCACTTATAAGTGAGAACATGTGGTTTTTGGTGGGAGTGTAAATTAGTTCAGCCATTGTGGAAGGCAGTGTGGCAATTCCTCAAATACCTAAAGACAAAACTACTATTTAACCCAGCAATCCCACTTACTGGGTATACACCCAAAGGAATGTAAATCATTTTACTATAAAGACACATGCACACACATGTTCACTGCAGCACTATTCACAATAGCAAAGACATGAAGTCAACCTAAATGCCCATCAATGATAGACTGGATAAAGAAAATGTGGTGTGCATACACCATGGAATACTATGTAGCCATAAAGAAGAACAAGATCATGCCCTTTGCCAGGACATGGATGGAGCTGGAGGCCATTATCCTTAGCAAACTAACACAGAAACAGAAAAGCAAATGCTGCATGATCTCATTAATCTTAACAGAAATGCTGACAGATTCTTTTTTAATATTTATTTTAGGCTCAGGGATACATATGTATGTTTGTTATATAGGTAAACGTGTGTAACAAGGGTTTGCTATACAGATTATTTCATTACTCAGGTACTAAGTCTCATACCTAACAGTTATTTTGTTCTGATCCTCCCCCTCCTCCCACGCTTCACCCCCAAGTAGGCCCCAGTGTCTGCTGTTTCCCTATATGTGTCCATGAGTTCTCATCATTTAGCTCCTACTTATTAAGCATGTTTTTATTTATTCACCTAACTCAGATATAAAATCATGGAAGTTAACAGTATAGAGATTCAACCCTACCTTACCAGAGTAGAGTTGTCTACCTTATCACTTTCTACATTTACATTGCTTTATGAATTAGCATATATGGCTCTTGGTTGTACAACTGGTTACAAATTGATTTAATTCTGTTCTCTATATGGATACAAGTCAGAATTTCATTGTTTAGTTCAAACAGCAAAATGGTTAGAATTTTTTCAAGAGCTTTCTCTTGCTTTTCTGATGTTATTACATTATACATATTATATATACATTATGCCCTAACACTGAAAACATGCATTTTTTGTACATACAGTACTGTTTTATATTTGCCATCACCCCTTGTACCTTGCCATCTACAGAATTCTCTTTTTTCATTAGAAGTCATGTAACCATTCTGTGGGGAGTATCAGTGGCTGTGAGAAGAGATGGGTGGTGAGAGATAAACAGGAGAGGGTCTCCTGTCTATTGAGAGGCAGCAACCTTCTCCCATCCCAATACACACACACTCTCTCTCTCTTTCTCTCACTCTCCCTCTCTCTCATGCACATGCCAAATCACTGAACTCAGAATAGTTAGGTCCCCTAAAAATCTAAAACAATCTAGGAATTAGCCATTTTTTAATCCATGTTGTACAATTAGAACTAAATCTTCAATATGATAGACATAGAAAGGTAACAATTCCACTTACCTAGTGCTAATAATTGATAAAGACTTAAGTGCATTTGTTAGCCAGGAATCTGTCAGACCTTCAATTTCTGCCCTTAACTGTAGCCAGGCATCCCTCTTGGCAGGGCCAAGGAGTCCTGCAACACCGAAAAGCAAGGCAGAGTCGAGAGATGAATATTTTCTCAGAATATCTAGTTTAGACTCCCTTCTGTTTAGAATAGATCATTTTTATTTCAGTATATATCAGAAATGCAGAGAGATACAGATTTATGTCAATATTGATCCTTCATTTCTGAACTAATTGATTATCCATTCATTTCTTCAATGAATATTTACTGAACTTCTTGGTATCAGGTAGTGACAGTGAAAAGGTGCCCCCGTCTTTGCCCTTGATGAACCTAGAATCTGGTGCAGTGGATCTCAATCACTGAAAGAGCTTTGAACATGTCCCTGCCTGGATCACATTCCAAGGGACTGTGATAATTTGAGGTCTGGAGGAGTAGCTGGGCTCCACCAACCTAGGGACACAAATCCCAAATGTTTTGACTGTCTGAAAACATTTAGTTTCTTAATAATCACGATCATTTCAACTTTCAAACAGTAACAATGGCATCATCATATGTAGCTATTATAATGTTTCTAATACTATTGCTAATGCTACTATAAATGCTTTGATATGTAAAAAGAAATTAAGAATTTTGTCTAAAATCTTGAAGTGTAGGACAGTTATAGACAATAATGAACTACAACATTGATGTTATAAGAAAAAATATAGATGTGCTAATTTTTTATTTTAAAAGATCCAATTCTTGCTTTTATGATAAAACAAGACCATGTAAATCCATTAAAAAGGAAAGCTTCTTACTTAAATTGTGTTTCAGAATACTGGGAGCACATATACACTTCAATGTTTTTTTCCAATCAAAATTCATAGTTTCTAGCAAGTTTCATTTGTCCTCATTACAATAAAGAGATGCTCATATATGACAGAAAGTAGATTCGTGGCTGTTTAAAGTTTCTAAGACACAAGATTATTTCTTAGTGTTCTTGTTAATTTAAAATAATTTTATTAATACCCTGCAAGAAGGAAATGATGACATCTGATTGATAAAAATTAACTCAGATTTCCCAAGGGGACATTTATTTTAAAGTTAAACGTCTTATCCGCCATTGGTTTTAACTAGAAAATATACTTATTTGATTTTACAGAAGCATCATGTACAGAGCACAGCAAGCTCTATGTGAATCAGGAAATCAGAGTTTCTCCTCTAGAACCCCATTCAAGTCAGCAGCTTGCAGGGGTCAATTTCTTATTTGGAAATAAATATCTTCCTTATCTGAGCTCCCTTTTGGTGCTAACATTATTATCCTCTTTGGCTTTACATTTTTTTGTTCTCTTGGAGTTATTTAGTATCTATTGAGTATTATTATGTGTTTTACCACTAGGCACTGGGATAACAGGTGACCAGACACATGGCGCCACTCTCATGATGTATATGGATATATGTAATTATATGAACATTGCATTTACTATGTTGTATTCTGTGATATATGTGTGAATACACATATGTATAGTATGCACATGTATACCTAGCTGTATCATTCTACTTTGGATTCTAGTTTATGTTCCTCAATTACTCTTCCTTTTTAGAAAAAAAGAGAAGAACATAAAGAAACAAAATCCTGGGAGATTAATCTGATGTGACCTCATAGCAAATTTTAGGAATCTTTTTTACCTAAATTTGATTCTAATAAGATATCATCTATCTAGAAACATATGCAGAATCACATTTTTGATATCGAAGGTTTGATATCTCCTGTAAAATATAAGAAGGGGTATAAAATGGTTTAGATATTACCTACAGAATATTTGAACTTTTCTTTTCTTTCTTTTTTTTTTTTTTTTTTTTTTTTTTTTTGTTTTTTTTTTTTTTTTTTCTTTTTTTTGAGATGGAATTTCGCTCTTGTTACCCAGGCTGGAGTGCAATGGCAGGATCTCGGCTCACTGCAACCTCCGTCTCCTGGGTTCAAGCAATTCTCCTGCCTCAGCCTCCGAGTAGCTGGGACTACAGGCGTGCACAGCCATGCCCAGCTAATTTTTGTATTTTTAGTAGAGACGAGGTTTCACCATGTTGACCAGGATGGTTTCGATCTCTTGACCTCGTGATCTGCCCATCTCGGCCTCCCAAAGTGCTGGGATTATAGGCGTGAGACCCGCACCCGGCCGAGTATTTGAACTTTTAAAAACTATGATAATCATAGTTGACACTATATATGAGAAAGATAGACTGTCATAAAGTGTGATTTTTTGAAAGATAAATCTATTTAAAGTCTTTGAAATGACATGAATAACTGTTTATATTTATTTATGATGGGATTCCAGAAAGATAATGCTCACTAACAACTCTCCTTCAATGCTTGAGGCTCTCTTCTTGAGAAAGGTCTTCTTTCCATTGCCTTGGTCCATTCCTCTGTGTGGTTTTCACTGATAATGCGCCAAGCACCAGCTGATAAAGGGTAAACTAAATGCCCTGCTATAAATCCTGACCAAATGTCTGGGCAGAAGGTTACACAAAGAATTCCCAATTCATGCGACAGTGGTGGATGTTTTACTTTGTAATTAAATTTTTCCCCACCAATTCTAAGAAACTTCTGCCTCGATGTGGTTTAATGAGTTTTTGCTTGTTTCTTTTACAGCAGAATTGTCTTTAACATGAAACTACAGTTTGAATTCTACCTATACGCAGAGTGCCTTTGTTAGATTTAAAAAGCCACACATACCTCCAACATTGTTCTTGTAGGTGTTATATAATTCTTTTACTCTTCTGTAACGAAAAGCCAACTTCCTCATCCAGTCAACCCCTCCTCTCACACCTGTTGGCAAACAAAGGTTTGCACTACTTGCAGCTGCATGGAAGCCATCAGTTGCAAAACTGTAGGTACTGTAACACCCAAAATACATTAAAAAGAAATAATTACATGTGCAAAACTCCACAGCTGAATTTCTGTAGGAAACAGCACTGAAAGGCATAGCTTACCTTAAGTCCTGCCCATTATCATCAGAGGAAACATCATCTATATGAACTTGATCACACTCCTGTTAAAAACATTGAAAAAGTTATTTGATTTCCAAATGATGCTTGTTATCATGTTTGAAGGTTTTCCCATCTTCTCATTTGATCAGACTACAGCCAGAAGATGGCAGCATGTTCCCATCCATCTCACTGCCTCACTCTTGTTTTCTTCTACTGGGGAATGGCACCATTTCTATTCCATAAAATTTAAATCCAGAAGAGTGCCATAGAAAGTGTTGAGAAAATATATGGCACGAGGGTTTCTTTAGAGCAACTAAAAAATAATTTTATCTTAAAAATTATTGATAAGAATTTCTCTTGAATCTTCGTGATCACTTGAGCTTCCTTCCAGCCATTTCTGTTGTGCATTCTTAAGCACGGCTAATTTGAAGATACACAAAATTTATTTGGTCTGAACACCTCAGGTAGTTACTATTATTTATCATTTGTTCAGCAGCAACAGAGGGTCTTGCTTTAGATTACAGTGTCCTGTGAATTTTCCACGACTTCCTGCTGGATCAGAGCCATGAAAGAACCATGCTGGTATTAATTTTAAAGTCCTGGTCTTTTGACAAAGGGTACTAATCATAGACACTGACATTTTTTTGGTCAAGTTTTAAAATTTCCAAATCAAAAAGACTGCTATAAGTAAAAGGGAAATAATGAAGATTTATCATCTCAAATGTGCTACAAAATTCCAAGCAAAATAAACTTTATGTAAGTATGCCCACACAATTGACCTGATTTTAAGTTACTGTATGTCCAGAACAAATGGTAACTTTTCTAGATAGGGATTCAATCCTTGTTGCTGTTCTGAGTCTTAGTCAGTCTTCAAGTAATCTGCAAAGTTCCAGTACAATATTACAAGACCTAAAGGTGAAATTTGATGAGAGCATTTAAAATGCCTAGTTCTCAGAATAATAAATATGTAATAAATAAAAATAAATTATTTATAATAACTATATCATAGTAACCTCAGAATAAGTATGGTTTAACATCTTGGGCTTCCTTGGTCCCCCTCAAAGTATTTTACTCATATTCACAGATTCTGACGATAAACATAGTGCTTAGCATTTAAAATTAATTTTTAAAGTCTTTAAATTTGAAAATACACCATACTAAACAAAGGTTTTTCAGTTTGTATTTATATTCATTATTGAGCTTGAAAGTACCTGGCAGTCAAATATTTAATATCTAGTCTCCAGATTTCTACACAGAAAGCATTTAATCCTGTTCCCCTTTAAAGGTGGTAGAGCTGACTCAGGCTTCCTTTAAAAAGTAAAACTCAGGGCCGGGCACGGTGGCTCACGCCTATAATCCTAGCGCTTTGGGAGGCCGAGGTGGGCGGATCACTTGACGTCAGGAGTTCAAGACCTGCCTGACCAACATGGAGAAGCCCCATCTCTACTAAAAATACAAAAGTTAGCCAGGCGTGGTGGTGCATGCCTGTAATCCCAGCTACTCGGGATGCTGAGGCAGGAGAATCGCTTAAACCCGGAAAGCGGAGGTTGTGGTGAGCCGAGATCATGCCATTGCACTCCAGCCTGGACAAGAAGAGTGAAACTCTGTCTCAAAAACAAAACAAAACAAAACAACAACAACAAAAAAAACCTCAGTGACTAGCCCAATCAGTGCCTTTTGGGTAACTTGAAAATCCAGGTAAGTTAAAAGTTCACATAATTTATAGAAATTATAGGTTTAGTAAGTTTTGAATAAATCTCCACCTACACGTAAGGACCCAAAATTTAGTCTGACTGGAAGTGCTCTGGAGTGTGGCATTTGGTTCATCAGGTTATATTCCTACTTAAGGAACATCTGGCATAGAATAATCACTCCACAATTCTTAAATAAATAGGGGAATACTAGACAAATGCTAATTCTTTATAGGATTACACAATCATTTATATTTTCTAACACAATGTTATGATGATATAAAATAAAAACATTCTAAATGAGTAAGGAGAGTAAAAAGATATTTATATCAAGAGTGGAGGGGAGGGAGAGAGAAGTGTGCAGAGACTGCCCAAGGCATGGCCTGGTGAATAGGTATTTAGAAAATGTCTTCCCCTCTTTGACTGAGTTTTGGCTGAAAGGAGTGCAGTCCAAACTGTAACCAAAGGCAGCATGATGCTCCCTGCAAACACCCAGTAAACATATTGCAAGCAAGGACAGTAATTGCTGGACTGGGCTTTAAGGAAAAGAGTGGAGAGATTTTACCAGTGAGCATAAAAGTCGGAAATAAAGTTTCTCTCCCAGAATATGGAGGCACAAAAGTAGTTCTAAATGATGGAACTATTTCTTATTTAGAGATAATGACATACTGGGTAAGTCCATAGACTGAATAAATCGCTATTGAAATATTGCACCAAGTTGCCAATTTCTTGAAGTTCTGAAATCTTTCCTCATGCAAATAATTTGTGTCTCTCTTTTATACTAAGTTAATTATATTTTTTAAAGTGGAGGAATCCTTATAAATTTCCCTGGTAATCAGAAGTTATTTCTATATTTAATACCCTCTTATTATAATTTTTAGAGGAATTCCTCTGACATTAAGTATTAACTCACATGATCAATTTGTACATACATTATCCAAAAACTTACCTTTTACTCCTGAGGACAACAGTATATTACACTTATTGGACCATAAACTCCATTTTTGAAGTTATGTTTGAGGTTTTTCCAAATTTAGCTTCTCTTTAAATTTATGCCTAGTTAACTATGCCTGTTGACTCTGGATGGTTGCCGGAGGATTACAGTCCAGTGAAAGAAGCCTGAATTTCCATTATTTACATGTTTAGAAAAAGCTAAATAATTGTTCTTCAATTATTTTTCACTCTGAGGAACTTTTTAAGAATCATTTTGACCAAAAAGTAAAATACTGAAAAAAAAATTGTAATGTTTTGGCTTTAACAGATTTTAGTAGAACCCAAACATTTGAAAATATTCTAGAGCTAACCTTAAATACTTTAATTTTGTCTTACACAGTGACCAGAAAGTTGTCACTGATATTTATCAGTTATTATTCACAGCAGTCTTTTCTCATTTTTGCCATCTCAAACTTCCTGGAGACTTCTTTGCTGGAGGTTATTCTAACTGAAATAGCATTTTATTAAACACCCAGGATTCTCTTCTGTGTGGGGAGGGTAGATTGAGCATTTGCCTTCTCTGCAGTTGGGCGGGGTGCAGTAAAATGTCTGTTAAGAGGATTTAAATTTGTATCTTTTAAGGAATTATGTGAGAAACAGCTGCTAGTATATATGCTGCAGTATTTATTTAAAGATATGAATGTCAAATTAGATGTACAGATTTTTTTAAAAACCACCCTGAGAGTTTAAATATTCAACAACAACAATGACGATGTAATAAGTTAATGATAGAGTTACTCTCTTGAATAATTCTTTTTGTCAATAGCAGTAGAAATCATTTAATTCTAGTTATGGAGCCCAAGAAAATTTTTGGTTATAAGAGGTTTATTGAAATAAAAAATTGTGTGAAAGTAAAGCTGCCTTTCAAAGTCAAATGCAGAAGGATAGGGGGCTATGATAACTGTACTGAATGCTTTTTGAAAGCTTTTGTTTTGATTTTATTAGTTTTAGTACTTGTTTACTCAAGTCAAAAATAAATGTTTGTGTTTCCTTGGGTACTTCATCTGGACGTGCAAGCATCTGTGTGTCATGCATGTATAGTGAGAGTTCAGTCAAATAACTGAACTCAATTATTTTATTTATTAAGGGCAGTATTGTTGAATAGCTAAGTTCTAGGGTTTGGGTCAAATGAAATTCTTACCACATCCTAAAACACAACTAAAGAGCTGTCTGCTCAGAGAAGAGAAAGTCAATACCAGTATTTTCTCAGGAACAACTTCCACCAAAGATCCTGCCAAATATTTTTGAAATATGTATAACATAGTACCTGAACTAAAATAAAAGTCTTTAAGTACCATACATGACTATAATATGTTTTTGATATATCAATATTCATTTCAAACTTGCTAAAATTAGTTACGAATTTGTTATATGCTATTTTCACCTTCTCACTTTAGTGTTTGTTTAAAAGTTGGGTAGTAAATTTATTTCATCTGGCTTCTAATGTGCCACTAAAATAGCTAAAAGTTCATTTATTCCACTTATTTCTAGTAAAAAAAATAATTAACGAAATGAACTAAGCACTATAAAAGTTGGATACAACCACATAAAATTTCTTTTCTCTTTTTACATCTCTGAAAGGACTAATAGGATTCTCTTTAGAATAAAACTCATCCATACTGATCACCAGAAAATCTAACCCCAAAAGTTATCACTGTATGTTAAAAATTCCAAGTTCTGGAAAGATTAAATGTGTTTGTTATTATCAGGTATACATAAAATCATTCCGTATTAATAAGTAGCAGGATCAATTTAAGTAAGGTTTTAGAGAGGTGATTATTATTTGTTATATAAAACTGGAAACCTTGCCTAGTAATACTGATCTTTCACACTGTCCACTGTAGAATAAAAAAGAATGCCTCTTTAAACAAATAGTAATTGCATTATTCAGTAAAAACACTGACTCGCTGTATAGAAAAACAAAAACAACAGCAAAATGCTTTTACACATATTTTCAGCACACACATTGATGGGATGTACTGAACCACCCATTTTTATGCTCATGTCTCAAATGTAACTAAAACCGGATTTAAGACGTTGTCACTAAAAAAAAAAAAAAAAAAAAAAAAAAAAAAAAAAAAAAAAAAAAAAAAAAAAAAAAAAAAAAAAAAAAAAAAAAAAAAACTTATTTAAGTCACTCAATATCTTGGCTTTTCTTTCTCACACAGTTGAAAAATTTTCAGCATAGAATGGTTCAGAAGTATGTGCTCTGGAGCCAAGCAAATCTGCTTCAAATTCCAGTTCTACCATTTAGATAGCAGGTAACTTTGGATGTGATTTCTATGCTGTGGACTGCACAGTTTCTCCCCTGCATAAATAATATGATAAACACATTTACTTCAACACATTGTTAAGTAATTAATGGAAAGTCCAACATAAAATATGTTGAACAAGGTAAGGGTTCAGTAAAATTTTTATCTGAACCCTCTCAATTTGTAATATAATTACAAATGGAAACTTTTATTTCATTGTGAAACTAAGATAAAAAATAAATTTAAACATGTCATCTGAAAAAAATGAAAGGGAAATTTCTATTTTAGCATAGTTATGCTTGACTGAGAAGTACTTCTGTCAAGAACCTGAACTACTTAGTTATTTCAAATTCTACCATCTGAATGTCTAATAACCTAAATCATTAGCACACAGATGGCATCACTTATTGGAGTACACATTCAACCATTCTGAGGCCATTCTTCCTTGGGCCCTTTCATTTTGCCGTTGTCTTTATTTTCTCTTCCTTTTATTTGCCATTTAGACACTGTCTTGCCATTCGAGGTTGAAAATGGAAACATAAATTTAAAAATGAAAAAATAAATGTGCTTAAATGCATCAAATGTGCTTAAATAGTTCTAGCACTGTTTTATCCAGAAGGAAAAGAAATGGGGAATGATAATGTTATCTGAAGTTAAGCTTCAGATTATCCATAAAATTTAATGACCCATGCTATCACCATGAATAGTGCTTGTGAATATTGTTTAGAGGTTAACCTAAATAGGTTCCTGGTTAATTATCTGGAAAAACTAATGCTGATTCCAAAGGTGCCAAGGGGGTTGTGTCTGAAAGAACTAAGTCATGTACAGCTGTGGACAGTAAGGACAGTGAAGCTAGCAATCTCCTCTTCAAAGATATTTTTGTTCTACATATGTATTATCCATGAACACAAATTAACTTTCTGTTTATATTTGTATATACAATTTTTCCTCTTGATAAGAACCTTATGCTTCTCTTGAGCTAAATTTTTATCTTTCTGTTTTCTTGAGATTATCTGCAGATATTGAAACCATCTAAGAGGTCTGGTATTGGACACAACTGTTCGTAACTTGTAAAATTCTTACCTCTAAATCATTAAAAAACAAATGAGTATCAGCAAGATTAAAAATCATTTCTTCCATGCGGAGTCCAAGGGTTACAGCCATGGGGGGATCCTGTAAAGAAAATGTATACATAATGAGGTACAATTTCAGTAAACACCCTTACTATTAAAAATATTTTAAGCACATACTGCTGTGGTGGAAGAGGGAGGAGACTGCATGGGTTTTTACTGAAGATTCAAAAAATTTATCAGTTATCCGAAAAGGCGACTTTCCAGAAGTTTCAGACGTACCAAATGCACAGACACACCTGGCAATTTAGACATACGTAAAGATGACTCAGCATACTTTTTCAGGTGAAGCTGTATGTTTAGGAGAGAAGGAGGAAGGGAGCCAGCTAGTTCATATGACCCAGTTTACATATAATCTATAGAAAGTTGTCTGGAGAAAGATATTTGGATGGAGTGCTGAAGAATGGAGCAAACTTCTAAAAAGAAGAAAGGATGTCTTTTTCAGAACAATGAAAAGTAATGGGAATTAAAAGATAGAGAAAAATAGGTCAACTGGGTATTTGTAGGACTTGAGAATGTTATCTGGTGGTGGAACAGGAAGAGCTGGCAGAGGATGGTGCAACCACTACTTAATTTTTAATTGCATTTTTATCAACAGGGTAAGAGGAATCTCCCTATCCAAACATATGTAGAGTTTGGCCTAATCTGCATTTGAGTAAGGCTGAAGAACAGAAGGGTAAGAATAGCTAAAAGAACATTAGTTCTGTAAGTGTAATCCAGGTAGAAAATATATGCTTTGGGAAGTTTAATGAAGGTGAAGGGATCAGTAAAGAGTTAAAATGACTCAATTTTTGTTTACAGAAACCATGATATTAAACAGCAGCAAGGAGTTGAAAATTAAGACCAGAGTTGTTACTTTACCATAATTAACTGCAGCTGAAGGTCTGGCATCAAGAGATATACGACTAAAAGGTAAGGAGCATTTAGGGATAGGGATTGGAATAGGGAAATAATTCATGCTCAAACATTGTATTTAAAATTATCAAAGTTGGAATGATGTCTAAAGAAAAACTGCTAATAGGTGCAACTCTGAAGATATGGAAAAGAAAAAACCTGGAAGGGACAAACCCTTAGAATTTGAGACCAGATGGGTGTTAGCAGGGAGAAGAATAAGGTTTTGAATAAAGCTGACAAGTCTAGAAGGATACTATTGGTTTTGGCTGAGAAGTTATTTTGGAAGACCTCAGAGGGTGATTTGGGTTGAGTGGCTGGGCCAGGAGCCAGACTGCAGGGATTTGAGAAAAGAGAAGTGAAATTGTGTTTTCAATGTTCTAATAAACGGCATTTCAAGAAATGTATCTAAACTTGGGGAAATGTGACGCTAACTTTACTCAATTTATGATAAGAACATGCAACCCAGGTCAGGACAAGCAGTATCCATCTACACTCTGAACTGATTCCATTTGCAAGGAAAAACCACTCTTCATTCCACACCTCCACTACAATAACCCATTTTATTCCTATATTTCCTTTCATCATGTTTTGAGGGAGAAGCCCTAAAATGTAAACACATTTGAGACGTCATCCTGTGTTCTGTAGCCATTAAAATCTGGAGAATAGGAATTATATGCTAAGGAAAAGGGATTGAGTGCTAAGGGATCATTGAGGTATGAGAACTAAACTAAGACTTGTTATGAGGGAAGACAGAGATAAGACAATAATGTGTTGGATTTCAGCATAATTTTCTAATTGTTTACATCTCCTCATTTGGAGATTTACATGGATTTCATAGCCAGAGATTCTCATTTTTCAGAAATGGATGCTGACTCTTCATATACTTGATGGCATCCTGGTATTTTGTCATCCAGTGGCTTGACTGTGTAGCTAGATTCATCTGTCTTCCAGAGACAGAACCATTTGGGACTATATATCCAAAGATCAAATCAGTTCTGTTTTACCCAACAAACAAAACAAGAATAAAATTATTCAAAACAAGAATAAAATTATTGATAAGTAGGCCGGGCACGGTGGCTCATCCCTTGTAATCCCAGCACTTTGGGAGGCTGAGGTAGGCAGATCATTTGAGGTCAGGAGTTTGAGACCAGCTTGGCCAACACAGTAAAACCCCATTACTACTAAAAATATAAAAATTAGCTGGACATAGTGGTGTGTGCCAGTAATCCCTGCTACTCGGGATGCTGAGGCAGGAAAATCGCTTGAACCCAGGAGGTGGAGGTTGCAGTGAGCCAAGATCATGCCACTGAAGTCCAGCCTGGGTAACAGTAAAACTGTACCTCAAAAAAAATTATATATATATATATATATATATATATATATATTTATATATATTTATTCTATAAATATTTGTATATTTATATTTTTATATATTATAAACATATATATATATTTATATATGTGTGTATATTTTTTTTTCGTGTGTCAGTTTGTGTCTCAATGAATTTCAGAGTTCAGAAGGATCCCTTGCTCTGTTTCCTTCAAGTATAAAATTATTTGTTCTTCTTTTTTTTTTTTTTGATCATATTTTTGTTTAAATAAAAGCTCTAAAGGTTGTGTAAATTGAAAAAATACATTTTGTCTTTTTTGGTTGAAAAGCTCCTATTGTTAGTGTCTATCTTTTTGGCGGGGTTGTAGGGACCTAGGCATTAAATGGGCTGAAGACATTCTATGAAACTATTCTGCCTAGTCATGGAACCATGAACGAAGTCTACAGAAATATCAGGAAAAATCAAATGTAATTATAGCATGAAAACATATAATTCCATTAGTGACGCGCTATGCTTTTGAGGAATGTTCACGGATGCAAGACAATAAAACTGAGCTCCACACTACTCTGTTATGTTTCTGATGATTACTGCCCTAAAGATAGTTATTTCAGATAGGAGTTCAGAAACATCTGATTTAAAAGGTTTTCCTTCTGGAGACCAGGTTGGTTAGGCTCTTATCCTATAATTTGCCAATTTTTCTTTTTAAGTTTGAAATACAATTATTTCTTATGTTCATTCTTCACATTCTTTGCATTTACAGATCAGATTTATGGGGATGGGAGAAAACATACTGTTCCTTTTGATTGTTACTTTGATCAATTCCATGCTTCTGAAGTACGTAACTCTCTGTGCTACTCAGACAGTGATAGGAAAATCCATGAAGAATGCATTTTGTACATCTGATAAGCATGCAAACAAGGTTAATTAAAAAAAAAAAAAAAAAAAAATGCAAGCATCTGCTAGCAAGCCAGCATGGCATGTGGTGTGATAAAAACTGCAGTTGAGCACTGCACTGGAATGTAACCCCACGGCACTGGGAGGCCTGGTCATTTGTTTTTCAAGCAGTGGTGATTCCACATCACACACTCTATGAGAGCCAGGACTTAGTAAGCATTTTGGCAAAATATCATTTGTAACTGGGAAAGTTTAGGTTTGTGGTTTGCTGGAGTGTGAACTAGCTGTATTTTACTAAGGTTTCCAGAGAGCAAGGCCTGTTGAAAGAGAGATGTTTCGTCAGCCATGCCAAAGGCTTGGCACAGATGGGCTAGGGATAGTCATGCCATAAGCCAAGGAAAATCATGCCTGTAAGAGGTGGTGATCTTGTTTCTAAGAGGATGTCTGGGGAGGGCTTACTTTCAAATATCTAATTTTACTTTTTGTTTTTTTCCAGCTTAGTAAGTCACTGGGACAGCTAATTCTAAGTGAGCAGATTATAGCACTGCATTTTTCCAGCTAAAAGACTCACAGATCTAAGAATACAAGAAAGATGGCTGGAAATTTGGTGGGTGTAGTCTTAGCAATGTCTCTGTATGCTGGGCACCCTCTATCTTGCCCAACTGCTGTGAAGGAGCTGCCAGCGCCTGCAATTCCACTGTTTTATCAGGCATTTGAGAATCAAACACACATCTGGATTGAACCCAAGTTTTATACAGAGATGTTTGCTCATTTTCTTTGGATGTTTGTAGAATTATGGGCACCTTATGAATCAAGAGCTCCTTTTTTTTTTTTGCATTTAACTGTAGTGAGTGTTGAGTTTAGGGTCTAAAATGAAGTGATAGCAAAAACTTGGATATAGGAAAAAAGTGGGATAATAAAGGCACTAACAGGGTTTTGTGGAAGCTCTGATATATATTATACATATTACAACAGTGCCAAAACGTTCCAAGTATCTACAACAGTGTTTAATAGGGGGCAAATTGAACTATTGCCAATTTATTCTGTGTACTGTTCTATCAAAATACTGAAACTATTCCCCAGACATTTTACTGAATACAGAGAGTGAGAGATGGATAGAGAGAGAGAGAGAGGAGAGAAGGAGGAGGAAGATGAAGAAAATAAATAGCTCTTGGCCTTTAAATGTGTGGTTCTAAGCCAGATGTTACCAGTGTATAACCAAGGCAGGTTCAAGCACAGTACTTCTCTAAATCAAAATACTAACGCCTATTAGCCATGTGAACATAGAGCATAAATTGGAGCCAGACTGTCTGTCTATGGGCCTCTGCCCTGCATTGGGCCATCAGCTGGAATTCCTCCTCTAGGGACGCACTGTAAAAATATCTCTGGAGAGGCAACAATTATGTCTTTTTAAAGAAACTAAGAACTTTTTTTTAAAAGACATCAAGCTCTTGGAACAGTTAGTCCTTTGGGACCCGTAGCACACGTGTAGACGTGTGTGCACAAAGATGGAAGAGAGGCGAGTTTATCACGGAAGAAAGAAGACAGACCAGCTCCATGAGCCAAGGTGGAGAAAGTTCCTGGATTTTTCAGAAAACATATACCCTTTAAATCATAGAGATAAAATGAAATGCAGTCACATATCAGAAGGGAAATTTTACAATTGTGATACTAGTCTATGACGGATCGGTAGCAGGCTTACAAGTTCTCAGGAGGAACTGAAGAATGGTTTCAGGAACATTCATTTATTCATCACAGATGTATTAAGTGTCTATTATGTATTAGACACGTTCAAATTCCAAGCAGAAAGTAGATAACCAAAAAGCAAAGCTCCTACCCTTATGGGATTTATATTATTACTGGATAAGCTATCTGATAAACAAACAGGAAATGAAGGGAATCTAAGCATTTCAGGTTGTGATAAAGCTATGGCAGAAAACCCAGGATAAGCAGATATAGAGGTGATGAGGATGAGTGGTGAGGGCTAATTTAAAGCAAATTCAGAGAAGGCCCCTTTCAGGAGGCAATGGCAGAGAGAGGAACAGAGGCCTGAAAAGGGCTAGGGAGCTAGGCATGAACAGGCGCAATGGTAGCGAACATACATAGAGACTGGAGGCGAGAACGAGTCTGTGTGTGAGAAACAGTGTGAGGCAGAGGGACCCTGACCAGGGAGAAGAAATGAAACAAGGATTTTCTTTTTTCTTGAGATGGAGTCTTGCCCTGTCACCCAGGCTAGAGTGCAATGGCGTGATCTCGGCTCACTGCAGCCTCTGTCTGCCTGGTTCAAATGATTCTCCTTCCTCAGCTTCCTGAGCAGCTGGGATCACAGGCACTCACCACCAAGCCCAGCTAATTTTTGTATTTTTAGTAGAGATGGAGTTTCATCATTTAGCCAGGTTGGTCTCGAACTCCTGACCTCGTGATCTGCCTGCCTTGGCCTCCCAAAGAGGGAAATAAGGATTTTAAGAATGCAAGAGTACTCCGAATGTACGAGAGAGGCCTCAGCAAGATAAACCAAGAAGGAACACTTGATTTGGCAACAAGGTAGCTCCTCAGACTTGGCAGGAATCATGTTATGGCAAAGCTGGAAAGAGTAGTCACCGGAGGGGAAAATGGGCTCAAGAAGCTTTTCTAATGACAGGAATGTGACAGCAGATATGATGGTGATGGGAAGAATCTAGGAGAGTGAGAAACTGGTGGCTCAGTGAAAGAAATCCTTTCAGGAGTCGATTCCTTGGGTAGGGGAGGGGCAGGGAACCAGGGCATAAGAGAGGTGCAAGACACAGCAGAGGCTATGGCTAGAGACGTAGGAGGCACAGATTTGGTGGCACAAAGATGATAGAATTCATTTGCATTTTTCCTAGTAACTGAGGAGGTTTGTACAGAATTGGGAGAGGCATGCCTGCTCTCCCTTCAGCTCTTTAAAACCTGCAATAGGAAGAGTCCATCACCCCAAGAGTGCTTGCACCCACTTGAGATTTGTGGCCACATTCAGCTGTTGCAGTACAGGCAGTCAGTGGAGTTTTCTGCAAGGTGAGTCTGATGGAGAAATAATGGGGTAGGGATAGAGAAGAGTTATGGAAAAGTGGGGTTACAGTGGTAGGCAAGGAGGACTCCAAGCTGGGAGGATGACATCTAAGACAGGGGTTCTCAAACTCCACTCTGGATGGGAAACACCCGTGGAGCTTTCACAACAACTGTTGCTCAGACCACATGCCATACCAATTAAATCAGACTCTCTGAGGTGGGCCCATCCATCGGTCATGCTAAAGCTCTGCAGTGAGTCCAATGTACAAATGAGATCAAGAGTCAGCAGATGACACCCTTGCTACTCGAAGCGTGGTTTACAGACCAGCACCATTGGCATCATCTGGGAGCCTCTTACAAAGGCACATGTGTAGAACCTTCCCCAGATCTAGTTTGCCAGGTAGTTTAACAAGATTATCAGGTGATTCATATATATGTTATTTTTGAATAAACACTGGTCTATGAGCTCTTATAATGAGAGACTGGGATGGTTAAGAAAAATCAGAGCTGGCCTGACCTTCTGGCTTTCCAAGAGTTAAGCCTCTTGGAAAGCACCCTTTGGGGTGCTTCCAAAGGATGACCAGACTTGAGTAGAACTGTGGCTTAGTATAATTTCTCGAGAGCTAGACTTTCTAGAGTTGCTTATGAGGAAGAGCACCTTTTCTACCCTTCACCTCCATAAAGATCATTCTGTGGACTTAACTTCAAGGATCAAATGTCTGATGGTGTCTTTTTCTTACTGATGTAGCCAATTACCTGCTGGGGAGCTGGTAAAGGTGAAAGCTAGTACATTTTGGATTAAAAGATTTTGTTCACAATTCAAGTGTTCAGTGTAAGCAATGTATTTGCAGTTGAATAGCAGTTAATGTTGTCAAGCTTAAATTGTGTGATGAAGAGGATCATCACACAACTTACCTACCATTAGAGGATTCTACAGTTTCAATCAGAAGAGAATCCAAATGTATTAAACTAATAATGAAATAAATGTACTTCAAGGGGAATCACAGTGAGAGTAGATGGAAACAGTGTAATGTGGCACTTGGATGGAAAGAAAAATGTCATGTTGGTGAGACTGACCATGAGAGGATGAGCTACAAAGCACAGAGCCCAGAGAAAAGTGGTAGAGCAGAGGGGCAAATAAGCACACCTAATGAGGCTCCTCAGGAATTCAGGGAGAAAGGTGATTGACATGTCAGGAGATGGCTACAGGAGGAGAGACCTAGGAGAGGGTTGATGAGGATTAAATGATACTTAAGGTAAGTTAATGATCTAATCCCACATCTCCTCAAGATATGAGATTAAATGATCATCATCAGCTGAGATAAAAAGAACTGAAACCTTCAGGGCAGGTTACAGAAGGCTGCTCTATGTGTTTTTGAGAGGTTATCATAATCTCTTTGGTATATTAGCTTCAAATTAATAAATGTGATGTCCTTTAAATATCTTTCCCCTTTTTTAACATAATTCCAGCAATAACTCAGTAAAGATGGGCTTAAATAAATGTTAGTAATATATTTGGCTATTTATGAGATCACAGCGAGCCATTCAATCTAATTTTTAAAATAAATTCTCAAAAATAAACATATACCCAACACAAAAATCTGAAAGGGGAGATAATAGGTAGCAATGATTCCCAAATTCCCTAAGGTAGAGTTTGAGATATGTCACTGTCTTTGATTTGGCTTTATTTCCATATACATATGATATTTATGCACACACTGTATACATACACATGCACACACAATCAAACTTACTATAAGCAACAAGTAAAAACATTATGCATTTTTTAGACTTGCAAATTCTGTAATCATTCCTTTTATATAATACATCCAAGGCCACTCTCCAGTCAACCTGGCAGAGTGCTACTTCTCTCCAACACTGAGCTGACTGACTCCTATTATGAAATAAAACAACAGATACAAATATACGATGCAAATTTCCTTAGAAAAATTCAGTTTCCTGTATTTCAGATTTCTTGAAACTAAATAAATAGGTTACGCTTATTGAATGTTTACTCTGGTGAGTTTTAATGTATTAACTCATTTAACCCTCAGAATCAAATTACTACTTTTATTATTCTCCTCATTTTATATACAAGGCAACTGAGGCTCATAAATGCTAAATAAACTACTCAAGGTCACATGGGTACCAGGAGGCAGAGGCAGAATTTGAACTCGGGATTATTCTCCCTCCAAAGCCAGAGACCTGTAAGCATATGGTGTTTGTTAGCACTGCCGTTAGGAGCGCCTCAGATCTATGGTTCTAACACTTGGTTAATTCTATTAATTCCTATTAAACCATGTTGGCTTTCTTTAGTCCAAATGCAAAAAAGGCGGTATTTATCTTCATGACTAGCCTATCATTTAAAATCCAGTTAAATGCTATGTTGGAAGTATTTTTCTACATGAATGTGTGTAGACTGTTCAATATACAAGCAATCAATTGATTAATTCTGATGAACATATTATTTCTCCAGCACTGCTGTTACATGAGATGTTGTCTAAAATAAAAAAGCAGTTTGGGGAACCTGAATCTGAGTTTCACATTATCAGGTGGCCATTCACCTTTCCTTTAGTTGCTTCACTTTCTCCCCCTGACTTGGGCTATTTCCTCTGTGTCCTTACTGTGGAATAACTTTAGAGAATCATAGCTTCATAGCACATGAAACATTAATGATCCAAAATAAACCAAATCCCTAAAGCACAATTTATTTAGCTTTCTTCACCCTCCCCTGAAAACAAAAGGAATCACTGCAAGTTATTAGGTCAAATGATATATACAATTAATCAGGGAACAGAAATAATGTTCATAAACTCCAACATGATGGATGATTCCTGGTTTACATCCTGTCAAATTTACAAGCTCCTATTTTAGAGTTTTGCAGCACAGAAACTGTACATGGCAATTGGTGCTCGGCTGCAAAACCAATCAACGGCCTCATAGCAGCAGGGCTCAGATAGCAAAGTTCCTCATTTACCAACATCGGAAATGTCCAGGAAGAGTTCTGCTTGGAAAAGACGGTGTTGACAACTGAACAGAGTCAAAAAGCGGTAACACTTAGGAAGATGCTTGGGAAATTCACATTGTTTAATTTATTAATGGAAGTAGAATTATCCAAAAGTTTTTTTTTTTTTAATTAAAACACAAAAGTTAGTTACTCAGGACAATTTATGGGTAAAAGGTCATTCCTATATTATTGTGGTTCATGCAATAATATAAATAATATAAATTTTATTTTTATAGATTGTGGGGAAAGAATGTCAGACCAAAAAATATAGGGATTAAGAACCTGTCAAAGAGATATGGGTTCATGCAATAATATAAATAATATAAATTTTGTTTTTATAGGTTGTGGGGAAAGAATGTCAGACCAAAAGAATATAGGGATTAAGAACCTGTCAAAGAGATATGGGTTCCACTGACCTTACCACTTACGAGCTGTGTGAGGTGGTGTCAATCATACAGGGTGATGGGAAAAGCTAATGAAAGAATGTGTTTCACAGGACACTCAGCAAAGGGCCAGGTGCACAGTCAAAAATTATACTCATTATTGCCCACTAATTATGGATGAGAGGAGAGAAAGAAAGACAGGTAGATATGTAGGTAGGTATGGTAATTTCAGGATATAATTTTCATCTCTGGTCTTTATAGGTGCAGCTCCCAGCTTGCTATACTTGAGACCACTGCAGTGCCACTTCGCATGATGTAGGAGTAAAACACCTGCCTTTAGTTATGTCTCATTCTGCAGAAAGAAGGTATATTTTTACTAAGTTTCTCTAACCTAGGAGGTAGATGATCATTTTCACTGTGGACTGCCACTGTTTTTTTTAATTATTAGACATTAAGTTCTGGGATACATGTGCAGAACGTGCAAGTTTGTTACACAGGTATACATGTGCCATGGTGGTTTGCTGCACCCATCAACCCATCATCTACATTAGGTATTTCTCCTAATGCTATCCCTCCCCAATCTCCTGACTCCTTGCTATCCCTCCCCTAGCCCCCCAACCCCCGACAGGTCCCAGTGTGTAATGTTCCCCTCCCTGTGTCCATGTGTTCTCATTGTTCAACACCCACTTATGAGTGAGAACATGTGGTGTTTGATTTTCTATTCCTGTTAGTTTGCTGAGAATGATGGTTTTCAACTTCATCCACGTCCCTGCAAAGGTCATCCTTTTTTTTGGCTTCATAATATTCCATGGCATATATATACCACCTTTTCTTTAAATATTCTTTAAAATATTCTATTCTACTGGTTCTCAAATGCAGCCCAGGACCATGAGTTTGATCCGGAAATTTGTTCCAAATGCAAAACCTGTGGTCCCACCCGAGACCGCCTGAATCAGAAACTCTGCGTTGCAACCCAGCGTTCTGTGTTTAATAGGCCCTGCAGGTTATTGTGACTCACACTCAAGTTTTAGAAGCACTGTTCCTATATATGGCATGGTCATTCTTATTTACTGCAGTGTCTCCTATGTGGTCAATTTGTGTCTGCTCTTACTCCTCTAAATTCCATTTTCTACATAGCACGCAATGATAAGCCTAAAACTCCCCAATGGCTTCCCACTGCAACCAGAAAAAAAAAGCCAAACACCTTACCATAATGAAGAGTCCTTGCCTGATGCAGCCCTTGCCTACTTCTCTGTTCTCATCTTGTAGTATTTATTTTTTTCTTTTTGTGGGTACATAGTAGGTATACATACACATGGAATATGTGAGTTTTGGGTTTTGGTTTTTTTGAGACAAAATTTTATTCTGTTGCCCAGGCTGGAGTACAGTGACATGATCTCAGCTCACTGCAACCTCCACCTCTGGGGTTCAGGTGATTCTCCTGTCTTAGTCTTCCAAGTAGCTGGGATTACAGGCGCCCACTACCAGACCCAGCTAATTTTTGCATTTTTAGTAGAGACAGGGTTTTGCCATGTTGGCCAGGCTGGTCTTGAACTCCTGACCTCAGGTGACCTGCTCGTTTTGGCCTTTCAAAGTGCGGGGATTACAGGCTTGAGTCACTGCACACAGCATCATGAGATATTTTGATACAGGTATACAATGCATAATAATCACATCAGGGTAAATGTGGTATCCATCACCTCAAGCATTTATCATTTCGTTGTGTTACAGACAATCCAATTAAACTCTCTTAGTTATTTTCTAATTTATTTATTTCTTAATCTGTCACCCAGGCTGGACTGCAGTGGTGTGAACATGGCTTACTGCAGCCTCAATCTCTGAGCTCAAATGATCCTCCAGCATCAGCTTTCTGAGTAGCTGAGACTACAGGGATGCACCACCATGCCCAGCTAATTTAAAAAAACTTTTTTTTTTTTTTTTTTTTTTTTTTTTTTTTTAAGTTGTGTTTTTTTTTTTTTTTTTTTTTTTTTTTTTGTAGAGGCAGAGTCTCACTATGTTGCCCAGGCTAATCTCCAACTCCTATAAAAATGATTCTCCTGCCTTGCCTCCTGAAGTGTTAGGATTACAAGTGTGAGCTGGTGGGAATGTAAATTGGTACCACTACTATGGAGAACAGTTTGGAGGTTCCTCAAAAACTACAAATAGAACTGCCATATGATCCAGCAATCTCATTGCTAAGTATATACCCAACAGAAAGGAAGTCAGTGTATCGAAGAGGAGTTTGTACTCCCATGTTTATTTCAGCACTTTTCACAATAGACAAGATTTAAGAAGCAACCTAGGCATCCATCAACAGATGAATGCTAAAGAAAATGGGGTACATATACACAGTGGTGCATTATTCAGCCATAAAAAATGAGTTCCTGTCGTTTTTAGTAACATGGATGGAATTGGAGCTCACTTAGTGAAATAAGACAGGCACAGGATAATAAACTTCATGTATTCTCACTTATTTGGAAGCTAAAAGTTGAACTCATGGTGATAGAGTAGAATGATGGTTACTAGAGGTTGCAGTGAGCTGAGATCATGTCAATTCTGCTGTTAAGAGGTTCTCATGCATTCTTCAGTATATCCATTACATTTTTCAACTCCAGAATTTCTGCTTGATCTTTTTAATTACTGCAATTTATTTGTTAAATTTATTTTATAGGATTTTGAATTCCTTCTCTGTTATCTTGAATTTTGTTAAGATTCCTCAAAAAAGCTATTTTGAATTCTCTGAAAGGTCACATATCTCCATCTCTCTAGGATTGATCACTGAAGCCTTGTTTGTTGATGTCATGTTTTCCTGGATAGTCTTGATGATTGTGGATGCTCATCAGTGCCCGAACACTGAAGAGTTAGGTATTTACCAGAGTCTTTGCTGTCTGGGCTTCTTGGTACCTGTCATTTTTGGGAGGGCTTTTGTGGTATTTGAAGGAACCTGAGTGTTGTGATCTAAGTTTTTGGTCACTGTGATGCTATCTGCATTAAATGGGTGCACCCCAAGCCCAGTAACACTGTGGCTCTTGCAGACCCATAGGGGTGCCCTCCTGGTGGTCTTGGATAAGATCTCAAGGAATTTTCAGGATTACCAGGCAGAGACTCTTGTTCTAGTCCCTTACTTTCTCCCAAACAAATGGGGTCTCTCTCTTGTGCTGAGCTGCCTGGAGCTGAGGAAAGGGTGGCACAGGGACCTCTGTGACTACCACCCTGGGACTGTGCTGGATCAGACCTACAGCCAACACAGCACTGGGTCACATTCAAGACCTATGGTAACCACTGACTGGTTGCCACCTATGTTTGCTCAAGGCTCTACAATCAGCAGGTGGCAAAGCCAGCCAGGCTTGTATCCCTCCCTTCAGGGTGTCAAGTTCTCCTGGCCCCGGTAGGTCTAGAGATAACATCTAGGAGCCAGAACACGAATTTGGAATCTACCTGGTGCTGTATTCTACTGTGGTTGAGCTGGCAGCCAAGCCACAAAATAAAGTCCTTCCACTTGTCTCTACCCTTCCCACAAGCAGAGAATTCTCTGCTCATGCACACCATTGACTACCCCAGGCTCATGGCAAGTACTGTCTAGCTATCACAGATGTTCATTCAATGCCTAAGTGCTCTTCAGTCAGCTTGTGGTGAAAGCTCTCATGCCTAGGGCTCTCCCTTCATGTCTCCCTCCTGACCTAAGGCAGGTGCAGAAATGCAATCCAAGAGCCATGGCCTGGAATCAGGTTCCCCACATGCCAACTTGGTGCCCTGTCCTACTGTTGCCAAGCTGATACCTAAGCTGCAAGAAGATGTCCTCTTTACTCTTCCTTTTCCTTTTCTCAAGTAAAAGGAGTCCCTCTCCATACCCATCACAGTTAGGAAGGCACTGGGTCACACCTGAAGCCAGCAAGCACATCTCTGAGTTTCACCCAAGGACTGTGGCAAGTACTGCCTTGCTACTACTGTTGATTATTCAGGGCCCGAGGGTGATGAATCTTAGTGGCAGGTGATGATTCTTGTCAACATTGGATCCTTCCCTTCAAGGCAGCAAGCTTCCTTCAGGGCATGTGTAGAAATGTTATCTGGGAGCCAGGGTTTGGAACTGGGGCCTCAGGACACTGCTTGCTGCCCTTTCTTTCTGTGACTGAGTTGGTATCCCAGTTGCAAGGCAAATTCCTCTTTACTCTTTCCTCTCCTCCCAAGAGGAAGGTAGACATCTCTACTGGAGCTGTGAGCTGTGCTGCCTGGGGCTGAGGGATGGGTAGCACAAGCACTCTCTTGGCTGCCCCGGCTGGTGTCTCACTAAGTCATGTGTCTGCCAAGTCCACTGGCTTCAAGCCCAGGAGAGAAGCAGGACTTCTTCAGGATTGTGGTCCTTTTGGCCTAAACTGCCTGGACCCCAGGCAGTTTATCCCATGGTGGTGATACTTTGCCAGAACTCAAGTTCCAACAGGTGAGATGAGAGATTCATCTCTGGCTAGGACTGGTCTGAAAGCTCCTTCCATAGGTGTTGGCTAAGTTCTACCCAGTGCTGCTTTCTGCTGTGAAAGAGCACTGAGTTCCAGTGAAAAACCCTGCAGTCACCGAGCTTTCCCTCCCACAAATGCACAGATTCTCTCTCTGTGCCATTTGGCTGCTGCTGGAAGACTGGCGCAAGGTGGTGGTATCAGCAATTCAAAGACTGTCTTTCCTCTTCAGTGCCTCTTTCAGTAATATGTGTTAAAACTAGGTATTGTGTGATTGATCACCTGGCTTTTGGTTCTTCTGAAGGTGTGGATACTTGTTCAATTTGGTGTTGCTGCAGGGAGGACGATCAGTAGAGGTTTCTATTTCACCATCTTATTCTACCTGCTTCCCCTACCTTGTACTATTCATTCTCTTGCTTACAATCTTCCAGCCATACTGGACTTCATATTCTTGGAACACTGAAAGATCAGCACTGACTGCTGGAATGCTCTTCCCAATTCTCCCTCTCTCCTAATTTGTAAGGCTAGCTCCTCTCAGTACCAATGTCACTTCCTCAGTCACACACCCCAATCACTCACTATATGACCTAGTTTTATTGTCTCCACAGAAGTTACCACTACCTGAGATGATTTTTTTTTTGAAAGCTCCATGAGAGCAAGACACATGTATATTGGTATTACTAACGATTTGCTAAATGGATGCAGTCTGTCTGAGGCGTTGTAGTTTACCATCTTTTCACTTACGGTTTGTGGTGAAGCTGAAGCTACCCAATGTCATCTCTGCCCCATCTGCAGTGACCCTTGAGGTGCATGTGGTCCACAACTTCATAAGATGGGCCTTATTTAGCTACTTCTCAATATGCCAAGATATTAATTTCTTACTGGCTAAAAGGCAGTGCCAATTCCTTAATTGCATTAAAAAAATTGTCAATGATAAAACAACTTTTAGAAAAATATAAATAATAATGCAATAAATAAGGTAATATAAGTTGTTTTTCATGGAATTTGGGAAGGGTGTTTTTATTTTTATTAGAAAATACAGCCTAAAATACTTTTACTTTACTTTTCTTAAATTGCTCTGAGTAAAAACATTATTCAGTGTGGTCAATCTAACAGATGGTGTTGTCCTTATTTTACAGATTTTGAAACTAAAGATTTAAGTAATTTGCCAGAATCCGAAAGCTGTAAACATCAGAACTGGATTTTCAAACTTAAGTTTATCTGATTCAAAAGCTCTTGGCTTTCACCACCACTCTACTGCTTCTAAAATGTCAAACATCAGCTGAACCACATGACAGGTATTCTATAAATGTAAGTTTATCTTTCTCACCCCCTTCCAATAGTGCCTCTGATTCTTTCTGTATTCTGTCCCACCTGTAGGTATTGAATGCTGTCTGCCACATTCTATTTCATGGAATATTTCTTAGGTTTTACCTCTTGATGAAAACATATCTCAAGTGTCTGAGAGAAGATAATTAAAATTACAACTTAAAAGAGAACTCACCCAACTGCCTACGCAGTACCTCACTAACTGTCTTTACTTCTGTTAGGAAACATTATTTTTCTATTGCATATCTGGCATATTAACTGTCTAGGCCATGCGATGTGCTGTGGCAGAAAGAACATGGGCTTTGGGGTCCAAGAATCTGGGGCCCTAGGACTCATCTCTGCCACTGATTGGTTGTGTGGCTGTGCACACATTTTTATTACCCCTCTGGGTTTGTTTCCTCATCTATAGCTTTGAGAGAACAGCCTACCCCTTTATACTGCAGGATGCTTCCTGCCTGGCACATCATGAGCATTCCATAAAGGTCAGTTTCCTTTTTCCCCTAACTTTGCCCCACCCCTTTGGCATGCTGTACTATTTTAACCTTCTGGAAGCATACAGGATGCATAGAGAGTCTATTTTGTATCGGAAAAAAATCTTTTAGGGCAATACTTTGAAAAAATAAAACTTGTATGTTGAAATGAGTGCTGCATGTCCAGCTGACATCCTGGGAGCTGACAGCTTTATTTCCATGATGCAGCAGTGCTGAGAGAAGTTGAACTTTGCTTTTGGAATTGCTCTTAAAGCCAGTTTATGAGTAAATTGAGAAAAGCAGCTTCATTACTTCATGGTATTTTTGACAAAAATAAAACAAATATATGTAGTGACAGTTTTACCATGCTCCTTATTCACTGTCATGGGTCCAAATGATCTTATTATTTTTAAAGATCAAAATGACCACAAAAGGATAAAGGTGTGAAGCCAGGAAATATGTTAAAGGCTAACAACAATCTCAAAAGATGAGTTCTACCACTGATTTGGCAGTATGGAGGCAACATGGATATTTACGTGTAACCCCTCATGGTGACCATTTTGAAGAGATCTTTATTTGGGTCCATGTGCTTATTAGATTGTTTACTTTAAACACTTACCTAATATGAAACCTAGCTGCACAAAAGTATTACAATCAGTTCAGTTCAACAGGATTTACTGTGTACTTCTGATAGCCAATACTATTTAGAAGAAATCCTTTAGGTTACTGTCTGGAAACTTTTTATATTGCACACTCTATCAGTAGTATAATGTTGAGTGTGTGTTCCAAATTTCTGTATAGTGCTTTACTTATAAATTATATACTTACATTTTAATTATTATATGTATTTATAATATGGACTGGATGTGTTTCCCCAAAACTCAAATTATTGAAATCCTGATCCCAATGCAATAGCATTAGAAGGAGGAGCCTTTGGGAGATAATTAGGTCATGAGGGTAAAGCCCTTCTGAATGGGATTAGTGTCCTGATAAAAAGATACAAGAGTTTACTTTCTCTCCCTTTCTCTCTGCTCTCCACCACGTGACGTGGAGGACACAGCAAAAAAGACTGCCCTGTGGAAACCTGGAAGCAGGTGCTGACAGGTTGACCTTGGCCTCTCAGCCTCCAAAATTGTGAGAAATAAATGTTTGTTATTTAAGCCACCTAGTCTATGGTAATTTGTTATAGCAGCAGAGTTAACATATTTACAAAGTATGTGCATTGTGAAACAGATAATAAAAATTAATAAATATGAGATACAAATGTATGTGTGTATTAATTCTAATATTTCCTTTCCTTATCGCAGTGGAGAGTCTTGTATGTCTGGTGCACATGTATATATGCTGCTTTGTAGAAGACTGGTTTAGATGATACTTGTGATAAAGGGGCTAATAATCCTTGTAAATGGTTGTTAAACAAAATTGTTACCTTTCATATCTGTTTAGCAATATCCATTACCTACACCAAAATCAAATGGCAATGCAGATTCACCCAAAGTGTAATTTAGGAAGACAGACTTGAATGCAATTTTATCATTACTTGTCCAGAAGACAAAGCTTAATATAGTTGCTAAAAATTGCATGAAGAGCTTGAGACATTATCACATAATGGAATGCTATGAAGACATAGGAAGATACTTATGTAAGTGTGATATGTAAAGGAATCAAAGATACAACTTGGAGTACAGTAACTGGCACTAAGCCAACATGTTCTGAGTTGGCTCTAGTTTGACTATAAGACCTACAGAGTCTAAGATTCAAACAGTTATGGCCTAAACAACTATGTTTTCATCCAAAAAGCCTGTTGGTGTTGCATCAGTCTTTGGAGAAACACTCACGGAGGTTTGTAACAATGATGTTTTAAGAAGCTAACTATAAAAATAGGGGCCGGGCATGGTGGCTCACGCATGTAATCCCAGCACTTTGGAGGCTGAGGCAGGCAAATCACATGAGGTCAGGAGTTTGAGACCAGTCTCGCCAACATGGTGAAACCCCATCTCTACTAAAAACACAAAAATTAGCCAGGTGTGGTGGTGTAAGCCTGTGATTCCAGCTACTCAAAAGGCTGAGGCAGGAGGATCATTTGAGCCCAGGAGGCAGAGGTTGCAGTGAGCCAAGATTGCATCACTGCATTCCAGCCTGGGTCAGAGTAAGGCTTTGTCTCAAAATAATAATAATAAAAAGAAAAAAGAAATAAAAGCAATAACAAGAGAGAAAGGCAGGTGAGGAATGAGACCATCTATTGTTGACTTGGTGTATGGGAGGTGGTGTTACCTTGGTTGCTCATCATATGTGTACTCAAGTTACAGAAAAATACATTCATAAATCCAAAGGATCTGTCAGATGAAAGATTACTCACTTATTTCAAATGACATTCTATAGCAATAGTTTCAACTATTGCTATAAATTTGCAACAAATTAGTTCAAACAATTTCTTAAAGCTCTTTAATTGGAGATAATATATGATTTTATAATGTTTTAAAGTCCATTTCAGCTTACAATTTTTTTTTCTAAAATAATTATGTGAGACTAAGAAGCTTAGTCTTGATGTAGAAAACTCAGTCCTTTTGAGGAAACGGCAAGGAATTCAATTTCTAATTAGCTTTGTTTAATTTGCCAGTTCACATTAAAGAATTTTAAGACACTAGAAATAGATAATTAAGAGAAGATTTCACAGATTGCAATAAAAACCACTTAAAAGCTATTTAAAATCAAGGACCATTTAAAAATGGTCCTTGATTTTAAACAAAAAAAATTAACAAGATTTCTTGGAGTAACATTTCTTGATTTCTTACCTTTCCATACTTCTGTGCATAAGATCCTGTGAGCAGTGAGTGAAAAACAATGATGGTTTCATCCAAATCCCAGACAAACACACGCTGAAGACAAAAAATAAATATCAGAAAATTTAAAAGTCCAAGGAAACAGAAATCTCTTTACAAGCAGAAAACGTCCCCCTTCCTTGGTAGGTATCATCTTGATATTTTATAGAAAATAAATAATTCTTTTTTTTTTTTTTTCAAATTTGCCAAATCCAATTCCTGTAAAGCCTGGGGAACAGGAATTATACAAATTATAAGCTTAAGAGTCAGATGTGCTCATTTCATTCCTTTATGAAAGAAGTATGATTGAAACTCTACATATTTTAAAGTTCTATACCTTAGGGATTCGTAAAATTTTGCAATATATGCAAAAAATTAGATCTTAAAGAAGTATTTAAAAGAATCAATGAGTAACCCCAAAACAGAACTGCCAAGTATGGACCTTTGGGTCTTATTAGGCCAGCAGATATGTTGGGTTCCCTGGAGTTTTGAAAGATTTCATATTAATTAACATTTCAAAACTAAGCAATTTCACACAAACTTCAGAGTTTTGACTGCAGCACAGAAACTAGAAGCTGCGGCCAGGCTGGCTGCCATTCCTACATGGCAGTGACAAGTAGGTCCCTTAGAATGGGCCTGTACTCTGAGCTCCCCACAGTCTGCTGGGAAATTCAGCCTGGTTACTCATTTATATCACCTGTCAAGTTCTTGAGGCAATTTGAACTTGTTCCTGTTGTTCAGGTAAAGGAAGTTATCTCTTATAAAGAAGCACAATGTCTGTCACTTAATTTTACTAAATCTGGAAGTTCAAATTTTTTTCTTTGCTTCTTTTTTTGAGACAAAGTCTCACTCTATCACTAGGCTGGAGTGCAGTGGCACGATCCCGTCTCACTGCAACTTCCGTTTTCCGGTTTCAAGCAGTTCTACTGCCTCAGACTCCCGAGTAGCTGTGACAACAGGCACACGCCACCACGCTCGGATAATTTTTTCTGTACTTTTAGTAGAGACGGGGTTTCACCATGCTGGCCAGGATGGTCTCGATCTCCTGACCTCGTGATCCACCCGCCTCTGCCTCCCAAAGTGCTGGGATTACAGGCATGAGCCACCACACCTGGCCTCAATTTTTTTCTTAATTGAAGTATGCAGTATGTAAGAATTAACATTAATATGGTTAAGAATAGTTTCTCCTGATGTTTTATAATAAAAATCAACCCTGCTTAGTACAATATATCTCAAAAGAGCTCATAAATAGAAAAATGACATATAGCAAAATTTTCAGATATGCAAATTTTAACACATATTATTAAATGACTGAAATTTGTCTATTTTTAGAAGATAAATTTTTCTTTCTATACAAATTACTTTTACCTTTTTAAACTTAATTACCCATTTGGACATCTTTCACTACTTTAGTGCTATCAAATACAGTGTTACATAGAAAAGTATCCCACAAACAATGGCTATATTTTTAAAATTTGTTGGTGCCAATTTAGATCAAAACATGCAATTATCTTAGGCCAAGAATCTGTAAAGCAATATCATTTTTATGTTGTTATTTGCTTTTAATTTTGCTATTATAATGAACAGAAAGAATCTCCAACTTCAGAGCTGTAAAATGCCTGTGACAAAGTAGGTCCATTCAATTCATAATATATCTTTTTTTTTTTAAGTTTGAAACATAATGGAACTGTAAGATATAGAATGCATCATTTAATAAAATAAAGCATCATACTATCATCTTTAAGAATGTGTAGGCATACCTCCAGGTCGCTATCAGGAGGCGGGGAGGGATTATTTTTCCGGCCTCTTCCTCTGGACTTTGAACCAGAACTCCTACATGTTCTCTCATCAAGATCTTTGATGGGTGTGGAGGGGCTTTGCATGGTATCAAACTCTCCTATAGATAACATGACTTGTGTCAAGAATAGCACTTCATTTTTAGATCAAGTATGAGTCTTCATTATTAATTATCTTAACAAATTCCTATACAATAGAAACTTCCTTATGGCAAAAAAAATATTTATAATCCCAAGCACACACGTCAGTCAGAACTTTTGTAGTTTCCACAAACTCCTCGTTTTAATCTGTATGATCTATTAAATGTGAACGTCTTTTCTACACCATATGCCTTCAACTACCTGTCTATACCTTCACCTACATATTTGTCTCTATTTAGATATGTCCTCACCTCCTTTTTTGTCACAGTTCAGAGAATGAGATGTCTTCTTTCGGAACAATTCCATCCCTCCACCTACAAACCTGACTCTCAACCCCACCTCCAAGGAAGTCATGCTTCATTAGTCAAGCCCTCTTTCATCTTCCCTTCAGCCTCTCCCATTTCTTGGGGTCACTGAGAAGTTTAAAAGTCCTTCCCTCTGACCTGGCATTTCCATCTAGATACTATTTGCTTCCATTTTCTCTTTTAAATAAAACTTCTTAAAATAGTGCATACTAATGCTATATGACAGAAATATGATGTAAGCCACAAATGTGACCTTATATAAAATTTTAAAGTTTTTTTTATTAACTATGCTTAAAAAAAGTAAAAAGAGTTATGTAAAATTAGTATTACTTATGTGTTAATTGACCCAATATATCCATGTTACATATCAGTCTATAATCAATGTGTTGACTCCATATATTCATGTTATCATTCCAGTATGTAATCAATATAAAATTATCAATTATATGTGTTACGTCTTCTTTTTCACACTAAGTCTTTGAAATGTTGTGCAGTGTTCTATGCTTACAGCAGATCTCAATCTACACTAGCAACATTGCAAGTGCTCAATAGTCACGTGTGGCCAGTGGCTGCAGCACTGGACAGCATATCTGTCCCCACTTACTGATATCCAATTTATCATAATATAGCTTCCATTCCCCAAAACTCAATAATAATTCTTCTGCTAAAAGTCCCCAGAAATCGCCTTGTTGACAAATGCAATAGACAGACTCAGTCCTTGTTTTCCAGGATCTCTGTGCTGTGTGTGATTCTCTTAAACACCACCTCCTGGAAAGCATTATTTGACAGGTGATACCTTACACTTGCCTAGTTCTAGAATCACTCCCATCAGTCCTTCTCCAGCTAGAAAACATGGACTCTTGTACTTCTCCCATTCCTTATAAGATAGTGTGTCAGAATCCCATCCTCTGAACACTGTCCTCACTTCACACAATCTAGGGGATTTAAATCTCTCATGTGTTAGTGACCCTATCTGTGATGACCCAGACAGACATTTAGACCTCCAACTAGGCCACATCCTAAATTTCAGACTTCTTATCTAATTGACTTCTGCATGTCCCATAGATATCTAAAAATCTGAAATGTTTAAAGCTTGTGAGAACGTATCTTAGGAGGTAGCGAGTACTGAGTAACTTGTGGAAACACTTGTTAATATAAGCCAAGGCAACTGTGAGATACAGTATAACAAGCTGAAGAGTCAGAATTACTACATGAGTTCAAGCATTATATTCAGTCACTCTAAATCTCCGTTTTATAGTAGCTTTCTGGATTACTAAGGGATAAACTGATTTATATTTAATTTGATTTAAATTATATGTATAAAGTGAAAATTTCTAAGAGGCAAACTATATTAAATTTAAATTACATGATTTTTAAACAAAAAGATATTATGACTGTCATTTTTATCATTAATTTTAAAAATTAAAATAATTAAAGGACAATCAAGCAGTTATTAACCTAAATAAAAAATCTGAAAAAAACTAGCCATCACTTATAGTGAGAAATGGTAATTTTTACATAGCTAACTTCTAACATTTTCTTTGGGAAACACTGTGCATGTCAGGATATGATAAAAAAAATATGCCTGTGCTCCAAATATTATTTCCACTTAAAACATTGCCAACATAGTTCATTTCAGGAGTCTATGTTATCACCTAGGTGAGAGTGGATAGCACAGTAATAAGATTTTTAAGTTACAGGGTTGAATATAGCCTTGTCTTATAGTAAATCATGTTTCACCTTATTTGTATAGGCATTAAATTAGTCTTTGGGTATCTGAACATACACCAGCTTTTAAATAAAATCACGTGAAAGTTCCATTTTTAATTATTTTTGAAACAGAATTTTCCTAAGGTTACCACATCCCCAAACCGTCTTTCCTCTTTCAATTAAAATGGTGTTTAAAATTAACCCTCACTTATTAAGCATGAATTTTGAAAACATTTTGGGTGGATGACATTCCATAAAATTTCTCCTTATATTCACTATAGATCAATTTTCAGTTGTTAACTATCATAAAGCAACGTTGTTCTCGCCACAGCGCAAGATCCGTTACTCGTCTGGAACCTTTGTTAGGTTCAATTAGCTAATGTATTGTAATGTTTGTCAAGGTCTCAGGGTAAAACTTAATATTGTTATTTATACATGACTAACTATATTTGATTTTAAAGATGTTTAAAATATTTGAAAAAAAAGGAGCTATAAAAATATTTCTCATCTTCATATGCTAATCTGTCCTCAAACTTTCTTAATACAAATTAAAAAATGATATACCCAATATAAATTTTACATTAAAGAAAGACCTTTAGAAAGATAATGAAGTAAAATGTCAGCTCTTAATCAGCATTGCAGTGTTTCTTTAAATCCACTGTCAAACAACCTAATAAGGTAAATTAAATAATGGAATGCTATTTGCAATTTCCAAATAACATCAGTCATTACCAAATTGCCTTAGACTTTTCTTGACCCAATACTATACATGATTGAATAATTATCCTTTAATCAGTACAGTAATGAATAACTGCACCTTTTAAGGTTTGGATATTTATATCTCACTTTATTTTATTAGGCTTATCACTAAATCAGAACAACCAGCTGTCTCTTATTGAACATAAGGTATGTTTTCATTATAAAAGTAGAAGTCAACAGTGAATGTTCTATGAAAAACTGTGGGTTTAATTTTAGGTTTCTACTTTAAGTCCAAAATGCAAAACTAGTCAATGGGAAATACTTTTCCTGCCCTTGAACTAAATGCATCAGATTCCATCAATAATAAAGAAAAATTCCATAGTTATAAACTTGTTTGCTTTTTGGCCATATGCCAGATCTGAAAAGGCTAAATTAAACTTAAAACTACATTGGCTGAAGGTCTGAGTTCACAGAATTCTTTAAAGATCCAGACATGTGTGTCGTTATGATTTTGGTTGAGAGAATAATATGGCTATAAATACAATTAACTCTGTCTTTAAATTCAAGTCTAATAAAAATCTGAAAATGATGTCAAATCATATTTCTTGGCCTCAGCAACCAATGGAAGCCTGAAGAAATTACAGCATCCTGATAGTGAATGCCAGAATTCCTTATGTGAATGTGTCACATCCAAAGTCACACACTCAGAATACCTACCTGCCTGCATTTAATATATTTAGTATGAATAAAATAGCTATTTTCAATACTGATTATTCCAATAAGGAAATTAACCATCTGTGTCTTTCCTGCAGAGAAGCTTTCTTATGATTATATGGAAATTGGAGCAAAAGCAACATTTTACACAAAGCCCTACTTAGCAAATACCATATTGAACACATATATGGGTCTCATTCTTGGTAGCTGTAGTCTAGTAAATTCAAAAACACCCTGTTGGTCTTGTCCATCATTCAGTCTCTGATATCTTGATGATGAAATACTTTTGTAGTTTCATTTTTAAATATTCACCCTACCTTGTTTTCCCCATACATTCATCATTGAGAAAAACCTTCCACAGGGTAATAAGAGGTCACTAAATATCTCCCTCCCCAAAGTATCCCCACTGCTTAAGTAAGGATTCTGAAATAATTCATTCTTTGAATGAAAGTAAGATCCTTGATGTAATGCAAAGTATTGACCCAAAGAGGATCATGACAGATTTGGAACATGTGATTTGGGCTGGGACTAATGAGTACGGCACCTAGGACACAAAATTTAAGAACCTCGAGAATGGGTTCCATCTTAAATTTTGTGCTCTGGGTGCTTCACTGACCTTACCCTAATCCTGGTCCTGCAAGAGGTACAGATACCCAGGGAGGCTGAGGCTAGCTGAAAAGCCAAAACAGAGAGCCCCAAAGGGACAAGGACCAGAAATTCAAATGGGCTGTGTGCCTTTATGTAGAGGCATCAAAGACAAGCTATATCTACTAGATAATTTTTCCTTGGACCCATAAAGATTATATTCTGAACAGGGAACTAAAAATCATGAATGTTATCATTTCATCAATTCATGATATAAATACATCTTGACTGTTGCTTAAAATATCAGGTTCATTTTTACTTTATGTCCAAATTAGTTTACTTGTTAATATTCCCCATATGACTTAACCACTTTCCCTTTCTCAACACTCATCACTATTGTAATTATTTGATCTTTGTCTTGCTTGTTAAATGGAAGCTAAAGGTGTGCCAAGAGCTCATTCACTGCTGAAATGTCAGTTTCTAGCACAGTGCTGATACCTAATAGACACTCAATAAATAATTGTTTAATGGCATTGAATCATCTTGGCCCCTTTGGTCCAGTTAGAAGGAGTTTACAGTATTGTGACCATGTTTCCCTATTTTCTCTCCCAATCAAAGCTGAATAAAAAAGAAGTAGAGATGAATTTGGATCTTGCAAATAACTGAAGGCAGAAAAATATACTTGAACAAATTAATGATATTTAAAAAAAATTCTTAATCTTATTTTTCTTAGTGACTTTCAAGAGTTTTTTATATATTGTGGATATAATTCCTTTATCAGTATGTGTTTTATAAATATTTTCTCCAAATCTATGGCTTTGTCTTTTTATTCTTGTAATAGTGTCTTTTGAAGAGCAAAAGTCCTTTACAATTTTTTGAAATCTAATTTTATCTGTTATTTTCTTGTAAGAATTGTGTCTTTATGTAAGCCAGGGTCACAAAGATTTCCACCATTTTTTCTTCTAGAAGTTTTGTAGTTTTAGCTTTTTAGATGTAGGCTTACACTCCATTTTGAGTTAATTTTTGTATATAAGTTGAGATTCTTTCCTCTTTTGCATATAGTTGTCCAATTGTTCCAGCACCATTTGTTGGGAACAAAACACTATTCATTCTCCACTCAACGGCCTTTGTATCCTGATTCAAAAATCAGTTTTCTAGTAGATATTATATATATCTGTTTCTGGACTCTCCACTGTATTTCATTGCTTTACGTGTTTATACTTTCATGCTCACTCGATTACTGTACATTATAAGTCTAATCAAAATCAGATAATGTGAGTCTTCAAACTTCGTTCTTATTTTTCACAATAGTTTTGACTCTTCTAATTCTTCCACTTTTTCTTGTGATTTTTAGAATCATCTCAATAATTTCTCCAAAAGTCCTGAAACTTTTCTTAGGATTATGCTGTCTCTGTTAAATTTGCTTTTAATTTTAAATACTTCGGCTGTGTCAAATTATGTGTAGCAAATGCAATTCAAATACTGCAAGTTTCAGATAAAGAAACACACAATGATTTCAAATACACACTGATCGCACAAAGATATTAAACTACCTACCACTGAATCTACAAATCCCAGTAATGTAGGGAATGTTCACTGGCTAGAGCTACTTACAACACATAAAGGTAAAGGGCTTATGTAGTCTCTTTAGCATAAAGGAAATATTATCAGTCATACTCAAGGAAGATAATGTTACAACTTTGTTGCAAGTTCTTCACAAAATGAATAATTAGTCTGGCAAAAGGTCCATATTCATATGCACACCATCATTTAGAGATTAAAATCGCCTGTCTGTCCCACTTAAAAGAATGATCTTCTGAAATGCCAGAAGAACCTCATCTTATACAGTGATGGTAACACAGATTAAACATCAGCACAATTATCTGGGAGCTTTCAGCCACGTTTTTGGAGTGTTCACTTTTTCCATTTTACTAGATACTGCAAAACATATAAAAGTATTTCACCTGGGTGAAGATCTGTACCTGGTTGGTTAGTCAGTCCTGGGAGAGATTCCTGCAACTGATAAGTAGAGGCTGAAGAGGGTGTGCCATCGGCTGTGTTATTTGATGTCATATACGCTCCATACGTTGATGCTGAATAATACTGTGCATACTGGTTTTGGCCAAAGGCTGTATAGGATGGATAATCCTGAAACAATAATTGAGATGTGTGTGTTTGAAAGAGAAATTACTCTGTAATAGTTTCCATGGAAAACCAATCATTATGATAATTGAAAGATTAGATTCAGCCCCATTTGTTTCTGAGTCCACAGCTTTGAGGTGATCCTAGTGAGCAGAGACTACTTTGTGGGCATCTCTTACAAGCATGTAGTAGTGAAATACCCTATTGTTTTGGCAAACCAGGTCCAGTATACAAATTTTAATCTGCTTAAAATTAGCATATGGTTCACTTTGCTCCTGATAATTACTTATCCAAGGATTTACATCATCAAAACCTATGTGTCTGAAGAGGAAAGAAGGAGACAGAATCAGCTCATATTCACAAAATCAGTTCTTACACATCTAACATCATCAGCAAGGAGTTGGGGCTGCGCCTCTTAGCCTCCCCAGAGACCACAGTCTACATTTTTGTGATTTTTGTTCCTTTCTGGGCTACTAAAAATTCTGTTTTCTTAGCAGAAGGTAAAAAGTAAGTAAAAGAAGAGGAATATGATTTCTTTTTATACCCAGCCTCTCACAAACTATGCATCACCTGAAGCCTTGACTTAAAGTCTTTAGTGAACTTTTCAATTATTTAGTTTCCCTTCTTCATTAAAGAGAAAAATGAACACACTGGATCAACACCTCAACTTGCTTTTTATTAAAAAAATTAAGAACCTTAAAATGATAATAATGATCCTTCAAAATCCTTTTACATATTAGGATGATGAGTAAGGATTTCTTGTGATAATTGGTGTTTAATATATCTAGCATGTGTCAGCCCAAAATGTTATCGGTGATGACAAATTCTTGGACATGACATTAAGATCCCCTGATGAAACATGTTCCAAAGGAAACAAAGATCTACATTTGATGTGGTTTCCAAAAAATAATAGAACTTCTCCTTATAAGTAAATATGTGTATGATCATAAAGGATTAAATAATATGGCAGAAAACTAAAATTCTATTAGTCTGAAAATTACAAGATCCAATGTTTCCTACTATGGCTTATAAGCCAAGAACAAAAACCTCGTTATATTTAAACAAAGTTCCTAGGAACATCTCTTTCTCAGAGTGAAACAGTGATAGCAAACGTTTACAAAGTGTTTACTCTGTATCGAGGCACTGTTCTAAGGGCTCAAATATATTTACTCATTTAATCCTCACAATCTCTTGTGTGGCCTTAATATTATATTCATTTTACATTGAAGGGGACTAAGGCACAGAGTGGTTAAGTAATTTGCACAAGGTCAAACAGCTAATTAAGTTTCAGAGCTGGAAATTAAACCCAGAGGGCCAAAGTCAAACATCTGTGTGTTGAAGCTCTCTGTTAGGCTACTAACTCCTGCAGAGGAAGATGAGGTGACATACTGGAAAGATCCAGGCTATTCCCCACTAGGGAATATAATGTCTTTTCATATTCGAACATGTCTCAAAGATCTCCTTTTCTTTTCATTTCCACTATTGTCCCCTATTAGCCAGAATAACACATATTCCAAGAGTTCTATATAGCTAATTTTTTACTATCCTGAAATGCTATCATAATTTTAAATAAGGAAATCCTATTCTGGGAAAGTATACACTTACATGGCAACTTGAAAGTACTCTTCAATAATCTGAAATACATATAAAAAGCATAAACACAAAAAGCTACTATACCTGTTGTGAACCACTGAAATTCGTTGAATTGGAAACTGAATTATTTGCATAAATAGTAGATGATGGTGCAAAACTAGAACCTAGAGGTAAAGAACAAATTGCATTTTAAAAGTATTCCTTGTAAAGTGATAAAAATATTTCACTTTGCAGAATTCAGTGAGAGAAACACTTTGAAATTTGTCGTGAAGACAGTGAAATTTGAGGTTGAGACATTTATACAGAAAATATGCTTAGCTCTTTCCCTCTTGTTGTAACCCCTGGCAAACCCTTTCCTATTGAATCTGTCGAGATAAACAGAAGCATGTGGGAACAGTCTTCATAAGGAGTGAGGCCAACATTCAATGGTTAGGAGTCAAGAAGTGCAGAGGTACCCAAAGGATAACATCTTACACAGACTAAGACTGCCTCCAGGAAACTACTGGAACTTTCAAATCATATCAACTGTATTTACATACAAAAATCACTTGAGCTCAACATTTGTACAGGGTTATTAGCATGGGAAATAAACATAGAGAACCCCATTTAGTAACTCCTTGTACTTTTGTTCCCTTTGTCTTTAGAGCAAAAATAGCTGTGATTTAGGGTTCAGACTCAAAGGAGAACTGTTTATACTATACAAATCTAGGGTTTGAGCACCTTCTAAAACTTTACTACAAGGTGTGAAATTTAAGGATTTCTCAAATCAGGGCAAAAACAAGTGAGCTGTCAATTATAGGTTTCCTTAAGAAAAAATCCTTATGGAATATACTTGTCGAGAAGTAAAATGAAAGGCTATTGAGGTAGCTGATTACTTATTTTATCAATGTGTTTTGACTAGCAATGTGTTATGTAATCAGTGCAACTGACCTGACCTGGAATAGCCAATATGAAAGTGTTTGTGGAAAAAATGAAAATGTTGTCTGTCACATGGCTAACTGAAGCTGTATGGATTTTTGTGGCTATACCATGCATTCAAATATGTTTCAACCTACATTTTAGGTAAAAAAGAGCACTGCTATTCCAGTCGAACATATCTAAATAATTATTTCATTTGAATCAATTAACCAAAATGTCATACCAGTTGGTTCAAATATGGTAATATAACCCCAAATTGGTGATTTTCCATATAGAGAAAATGACAGATAGTAATCAGCTTTTAAAGTTTTTGCTATGTCACTAAAATTATTTTGGCAGCTATTGCATTAAGATAAAACATGCTGGGCGTGGTGGCTCACGCCTGTAATCCCAGCACTTTGGGAGGCCAAGGAGGGTGGATCATGAGGTCAGGAGTTCCAGACCAGCCTGACCAACTCGGTGAAACCCCGTATCTACTAAAAATACAAAAACTAAAATACAAAAATTAGCCAGGTATGGTGGCACATGTCTGTAATCCCAGTTACTCAGTAGGCTGAGGCAGGAGAATCACTTGAACCTGGGAAGTGGAGGTTTTAGCGGGCTGAGACCACGCCATTGCACTCCAGCCTGGGTGAAAGAGTGAGGCTCCATCTCAAAAA
>NW_016107582.1:870000-912159 GCF_001604975.1 Cebus imitator | reverse complement strand
TTTTTGAGACAGAGTCTCACTCTGTCACCAGGCTGGAGTACAATGGCACAATCTCGGCTTATGGCAACCTCCGCCTCCCAGGTTGAAGTGATTCTCCTGCCTCAATCTCCCAAGCAGCTGGGATTACAGGCATGCGCCACCACACCTGGCTAATTTTTGTATTTTTAGTAGAGACAGGGTTTCTCCATGTCGTTCCGGCTGGTCTTGAACTCCCAACCTCAGGTGATCCACCCGCCTCAGCCCTGCAAAGTACTGGGATTACAAGCGTGAGCCACTGCACCCGGCTGCAACATAGTATTAATACAAGAGAGAAATTTTAGGAATGAACAAAAAATCCTCAATTGGTCAACAATAAATGGAATTTAGAAAAGAACTAATTCAAATTTAAGTATAATCAAAGCAGAATTACATACTTCAGAAATACTGAAAAAAAAAATACTAGTTTGTGCTACGGATCTTTTAATGCTTAGGTAGTCACCAAATGCATGGCTGACCTGGTGTCTGGCTTGGAGGTTGCTTTGCTTGGACTTGGTTTCCTTCTGATGTTATGCAGCTTAAACTTAAGTATTTAAGTTTGGTTTGGGTCATGTTTCCTGATGTATACTAAACCATTTCATTATGTTTCTGTCTAGTTATTCATCTTTCTTTAAAAATTGTCTGAGCTGTGATAAAGCTTAAAACTATCTTCATGATCGGATATTCCTAGCCCGAAGCCAAGGAGTCTCACTCAAAGAATGAGTTCTCCCATAATATGTCTCATGTGTAGCTACTTACCTGGCATTTGGTAAGAATAAGGTGTCTGGCCTGGCTGTGGGGTAGAAAACCCTGGGCTGTAACTGAGGCAGCCACTCTGTAATGGAGACTGGGTCTGGGAAAGTCCACTCTCTGTCTTGATGGCTGGTAACATCACACCCAAATCTGTTTAGAAAAATGAATGTGCAAACCATTTAATTAGTTAGATGATCTTCCTTCTAAGTTGTAACCTACAACAGAATACAAAGCTACCAGCCAGCAGGATTGCCTGCCCATAACCAGAGGAGAAGATAGAAGATGTGAAATACCGTAAGTGGGAAGGCTGTAGGGCTGTCCTGTCTGTGAGTAGGCTGTGTAGACGGCTGGCTGCTGCATCCCCGAATACTGAGTCTGGCCTGCATAGGCAGACATTGTTTGAGCTGCTGGTGTAGAAAGAATGTGTGGATAGGGCCTAAATATCAGAAAAATAGCATTACTGTGGCAACAAAGACTGTGTATTAATTCAGACAGCCTAGATTCAGTGAAACCCTATAATATTCAGGAAGTAATCCTCTTTATCTGCAATATAATTTTAACAATATATGAAAAAGCAACAGTCTGAAAGTCCGGAGCTCAGGCTCTGCTACAAACCAGTCTAGTGACCTTAGACAAATAATTTAAACTCCCTAAGTCTATGCCTCACCTGTAAAAGGAGAAATTCGATTTAGATATCATACCTAGTGTCTCTTCCAGGTCTACAATTCTTACTCATATCTGAAATAGCACTCCAGTTAACATGTAGATGAGGAAAATGGAGCACACACTAATTAATATGCTCATGAGCAAATTCACACTCACCATGAGTGACTTACTGTTATGCAAAGACTATGAAATTCTATTTAGAAGCCCTACTAAGAATTCACTCCCAAGAACTGGAAATTTTTAAAAAGAAAAAAGAAAGGTTGGAGGCTTTCTTAAAAAAAAAAAAAAAAAAAAGGAATGTCATTCCTTTCATTATGTCACATTTTATATCATGGTCCTCATAGGATATCCAACCTCCAGTCAATACATATATAAAGGCAGACACTCTAGATGCTCAAGAAAATAACATACTACATTTAAATGTATATGTATCAGCAATATAAAATCTTGGCACGTCTGGCTGATTCCAAGCCAATTCAGATATACATCCAACATAGTTAAACTTAAGAAATATCTACCACTGACCTCAATAAAGTAACTACATTAGCTATAAAAACAATAAAGCATATTCTCCAAAAATATGTTTATTAGAACTGGAAATCCAATAAAAGAATTTCAATAATGGAATTAACTACGAAGTGTTGACATAGATAAAATGTAATCTCTTTAGGTTTTTTAGCCAGCCAGCATTTTTTAATTTGCATCAAAAAAGCAGTGTATTCTAATTTGAGATTGATATTTCTCTCAAGGTATATATAAATATCCGAGGGAATTATCAAGATAAATGTGGACATCTCTTATTTCAAATGCGTACAGGATATTTATCTATATACTTAATCTATCCAAGTATCTATCCAACTATCTATAATACATGTATAGACATAAATGTTTGCCAATTTAAAGTTGTCATATTGTGTGAATACAGATTAATTAAGATGATGCCGGAAAATTTTTCTAACAAAACAGAAAGAATCTACTGACCACTTACTTGGAAGGATACAGCTGTGGGGAATACTGATGTGCTGATCTGGGACTGTAGCCACTACTTGTAATTACTGTAAGACACAAAAATACCAGTGCACCAAAGGTTGCTTCATAAATATATTTCACTAGAATGTACACAACCAATTTGAAGAAATTACCCTGTTAAACATGTTTCCAAAAATTCATTTTCTAAAAAGAAACAGCTGCCTAAACACTTTCTCTTAATTAAACTGATTTGAGTTTAGTTAAAAACGTGAAACAAACATTTGTCTTACAAATCATTCCCTTTAACACTCTTCCATTTTCTCAAATTATTAGCATGAGCTTACATATTAATAGACTATGAATAAATATATTTGATTATAGGGTAATTAAGCTTTCATAATTTAAAAGTAAATTTTGAAAATTTGCAAACTTTGCATTTTAAAATGCCAAATGTGATGGCAAATATGCATTGCTCTTCCTCCATATTTATTCTAATTGAAATATATACAAAATAAGAAAAGTGTGACGTTCCAAACTTCATTTTCTAATGGTAAAATACTACTGTAATTCTATTTCCTTTCATTTTACCCATCAGACGAAAAATTAAAAAGGCAATCTATAATATTCCTGTAATAACTAGAGAAAGCACAGGTAGTTTCTTTAAAACATAATCACAAAATGCAGTAGCAATTATATTTACAAATATACTTTGAACTATCAGAGATAATAATTTTCTGAGAAGAACTTAAAGGTGAAAGTCAGGACCTATTAACAGTTCATCCAAACATGGGGCTCCGAACTGGAATATATCCAAAAGCTTGGAAGTTTCTCTTTCCTTTAACTATCTGCCTTGACTAAGACAGATGTTTTGCAAATATATGGACTCTAAAGTGTGAGCCAGTATCCTCAGAGCCAATCCACACTGAGCAAGCACACAGAGTGTCTTTATTAGGCCATCTGCTGTTCATTCACTTTTCAAAAAGATTAAAGTCATACACAATGCAGTGCTGGAATTAGTTTAGTCCAATCAATCATAGTTATACTTCAAAGTACTATGTCCTTTCTGAGTTGTTCATAATAATTCTGAAGCTAAACTTTCAGAATTGTAAAAGTGACAAATAGATTTAGGTTGTTAACTATTTTATGAAACATGATATATTTCTATATAGATCATACCCTTGTGATCTACTACTTCACAAACATGCAGAATTTAATGTGTTTAAAATGCTATTTTGCCTGTAAGCTCTGAATACAGAAAGAATATTTTCATTTTCATAGCAATAATGCGGTAAGTATATTTTCAAAAATATTATCAGTCAATTTTGAAAATCATCAAATTTGACTAAAGGTGTTAGTTCTTAACATTTTCAGCAACCAAAACTTAACTGAATTTGCTATGTATAGTTGAAAATAAATTGGCCAATAAACTAATAATTTTCTACCTACTTATTAAAACTTAAAGAATGTTTTAAATTTTCAAATCAACTTAACCCTGAAAACAGACCCTTTGTTCTACTACACAATGGGCATTAAATATAGATTACATAATAATAGTGTTATTACAATGATATTCATCCTAATTTATCAATTCACAATAGCAAATACTCTATTTAACAAAAACATAGCTAAATGAGGCTTAATTATAGATTCTTTCGTCTCTTCTTTATAGAATTTCTCTTTGGTATATCAAGACTTGGGCTATATTAATCAGTTATTATCAATATTGTGAAATAGAAGACTTTTTCAAAGAGACACTGAATAATGAAGATAAATATTCATTGCAGTAGCTTTTAATAAGACAGAGCAAAATTACACATTTCAGAAAAAAATCCATATACATTAACTCAATTCTGAATATATAAGATGTTTCCTCTCTCTAATGATAAATCTAAACATCATTAGAATAATGTACCCACAACACTATAAAGGCTCAACTAACCTTTACAAATTTCTATTAACATCTATATGTTCATTTTCTAAATAGAACACAAAACCTTTGGCTCAGAAAACTACGATGTTCATGTAGGAAAGTTTATGCTTCTTTACTAAAATGTATACATTTTGTTCTAATTCAGAAATTTGCAGATAACTGAAAAGAACAACAAAATTGGATTAAAGTCAGTGGAAATTATGCAGATAAAGTAAAGACTGCTCCCACAAAGGGCAGCCTCATTTCCAGAATGATTTCTGAAATACCTTGTAAAAACCTTTGTTTTATTCCCCACAGTCATTTGATTAATCATAAACACTACCCAAATCACTCAACTCATTACATTCCATCATTTCTGCATGCAGCAGTAAGCAAAACTACCTGATTTCAAAATGCCCTGAAAATTAATTAAAATAAATGTTTACCGTCTATTGTCAGTTTCTCCGATGGTGTCAAAGCAATTTCAAGGTTTTACTCTTATTATTGTGCTATCTTAGAATGGTGACTCTCAATGGGATGGGGGTGAGAATTTTGCCTGCCAGGGACAATTAAACAGACTGGATACATTTTTGGTTGTCTTTAGTAAGACATCTTTGGTTGTTTCTTTAGTACAGAAGCATCTGGGGAAGTGTTGCTGGCATTTTGGGATAGATGCACGGATGTTGCCAAATATCTCGCAGTGCAGAGGACAGCTCTCCCACAATAATTAGCCCAAGTCTTTAACAGTGCTGATGTTGATACTCCCTGCCCTGGATCACTGCTGTGGAATAAAACTTTCCATGGTGTTGGAAATGTTCTGTATCTGAGTTGTCCAATATGGTAGCTGCTAACCACATGCAGCTGTTAAATACTTGAAATGTGTTTAAACTTGAAAATTCAGTTAAATTTTGGTTGCTGAAAATATTGAGAACATAACGCTTCTAGTCATACTTGATGATTTTCAAAATTGATTGACAATATTCTTGAAAATATACTTCCTGCATTATTGCTCTGAAAATGAAAACACAAAATAAAATTTTTAATTTTATCAAATTTTAATAGCCACATATAACTAGTGTCTACCTTATTGGACAGCACGTCCCTAGGTAACTCTTTAAAAAATTGGGAAAATATCTACAAAGATAATATGAGTGAATTTCAGACAGAATGATTGTTTATACCTATTTTTTTTCCATCTCTTTTCTGACGGGGTGCTACAGAAAGGATCCAGGGACTGATCATCAGCACATAGTTCTAGACTCATTTATACCACTGACCAGCTGTGAGGCCTTGACTGTATGGCCTTAACCACTTTTAACTTTTCCTGTCTATAAAATGGATCAGAGAGCTCTGACATTCCTTGTGGAGTTAACACTTCATAGTTTTGTCATTCAGCTTTCAATTAACTTGTAGTATGCTAATGAATTATGTCACCAATAAGTTAATAACTCCATTCCTTTCCTTAAAAATGTGTTCATATAGATTTACTTTGCAGAAAGTTTACAAAAGCTATGGTAAGTGTGCAATACAGAATGCTGAACTGATACCTATTTATTTCCTGAGAGGCAGGTAAACTGCTAGAAAAGATGTGGATTAGTACATATGAGTCTCTATGCCAAGTTTATGTACTATTCTTTCTTTCTTGGTGTACTAATATTTATGTAGATATGGCAACTGCTTCTAATCAGTATGAAGCAGTAAAATTAGATCATCTGTAAAAATCAAATATATGCTATAATGACATAATACTCTAAGATATATCTCAACTATTTCTACATAAAACATACTGACAAAAAATCCTTGTAACATGAGAATATGGATAAATGTAAAACGTATTAAAGTAGAATAACAGAACTGAGATTCAATTACCACAAATACTTTCCTAGGTTTAATGTTCTTTCTGATGCACCTACTCCTACTCAGGTTAGAAAAGTCCTTTTACCAGATAATAAGCCAAATAGATAGTGTAGCTTAAAAAAAAATCTTTAATTAAGTCAACTTAATTCATGTCCTTTGTGCCCAGCTGGGAGTTATCAGGTATTTATGTTTTGAAGGGATTGATGTTTAAAGACATGCTATTGTTCTCTTTGAAGCATACCAGCGCTCTCAGAGGCTGGGCTCTAATGCAACCAGCATGTTCTCTCCCGCAGCCCATTAACCTTTAATACTTGTCACTCAGCTGCTTACACAGGAGGAGTTTTTTAAACCCAGAGAGGAAACAAGGTTATTTAGAAGGAATCAAATGGATAGTTGTACATCTCGAATGTTAAACAGAAGGCAGTTTTTATGCAATTCAAATGGGTACAGTGAAGAGGCAGGGTCAGCTGCTACAACTTAATTATTAAATTACTTAAACAATGTATAAAATAATTTTGAAGGAAGTTAGGTTTACTTATCTGTAATAAGAAAGTCATGGGACTTTTGCTGTCAACTAAAATATCAAGCAAAATTATTCTAAATATAATTTATAAAAATGTATATGCTATGACAATTCATCATGGAAAGTAAGAATTTGTGGCTAACTTTATAAAGATCAAAGCTCTAAGAGCTTGGATGCTTATGCTGTTTATTCCCAAGGAGGAAGATGTGGATGCACCCCCATGTGTACGTAAGGACACACGAGCTAAAGGCTTTACCTGACCCAGTAAAAGTGTCAAGCGCTCCATCTCCAGTCGTGGTTGTGGTTTCACTGCTGTTCAAGGGCTCTGTTTTGACTGCAAGAAGAGACACTACGTAGAAGAATAAGTACATGTGAGTTTTACTTCTAAATTTATGTCAAAGACGCTGTCCGTTCTACTAGTGATTTTTCTAGCTACCATGGGCATGCAAGAGAAAACTTGAGAAGTTGATGAAGAGAGTTTTGTTAATTTAGCTTCTAAGTGAGCATGCATTTAGAGGATTTAATCTAAAATCCTCTGGCCAAGCTAGTTCTCTCTAATCGGGCTTTTAAAGGCAGTCAACCTTAAAAAGTGAAACAGCAGTACACATATTTATATTCTTAATTCACCTAAACACACTCTAATATAGTCAATAGGAAAAAAAGAATCATCATCAGTCTTCAGTACATTTAATCAAAATTATACCAAAGAAATTTACTGACTTATATTTTATTTTTCCCAGGAAGATTTTTTAAGTTTGCATAATAATATAATGCAGACATATGAAAGTATAGAAACCATGGGCTCATTCACATGATGAATGAAAAATGAAGCACTCAATGAAGCTCTAAAAAAGACTCAAGAGTTATAAGGTGTTGGGCTTTTTATTTTAATGGTTTAACAATTTTTAATATGTTATAGAGATCAGCATAGAAAAAGAGATGTCTTCCACAGCAGCAAGTCCATCTTTTGAAAACTCTTTTAATATGTTATTTCTATGTGGCAATGGTGTATTTTGGCAAAATCTTTTCTTGATAACAAAGTGGCCTCGTACACATTATTATTATTATTAGAAGCAACAAGGGTGGGGGGCAGTGATAATAAAGTTTTACCCATTTGGTCACACCATATTTTCCCTTTGTTGGCAAAGCTTTACTACATATATCATAGCAGCAAGGAAATAAACTACGTTATTTTCTACTTAACACCTCTTGTGTTTCCTGGTCATAAATGAAAGGAATGATACAGTTAAAGAACTTAGAAGCAAGCAGAAAATTATAAAGAAGAAAGCTGAAGACTAGTCAAATGACAAAAAAAGAACAGAGGGGTCATAGGGTACTCATAACCACACAAGTCAGTAACGTTATTCTGTTACAAAAGCGATTAGCTGATAGAAAACCATGCTGTAATGATTATGTTCTTTTCAACATGAATGGAATTGACCAGACCCTCAGTGAGCTCTGTATTAATTTAGTATCCATGATTTATTAATGACATGATCAGTTGGAAGGTTCAGAGAAGAAATGTAAAGGTTGGAAACAGAAAGTAAAGAAACTTGGATTACTTTTCCTAGCAAAAAAGGAAACTTAAGGTCGGCTTATCCTTCAGTAGCAACAATGATCTGAAGAGTAGTCTAATTATTTATATAATGATAAATAATAAATTGGTGGTTACTACTTTTCAGTAGTAATTTGCACAGTAGTCCCTAGTATGATTATACCTGATCAATAACTAAACCTATCACTATAAAATTATTTTATCACCTTTGTACTTACTGCTATAAAACTATTACTTATCGAGAGCTTATTAGGTGCTAGATGATGTACATTTAGCTAATCCCTAAAATAACCCTAATTAATACAAATCACTATACTCATTTTATAGACAAGGAAACTGAAGTTCGAGGGGCTGAGAGCCTGCATAAGGCCCAGTGCAGGAGATGGTAGAGCTAAGATTTGAACTCAGGTTTTTAACTCTAATATATGCATGATCTTTCCGCTATATTAGGCTGCTTTCAAGTATGAAAATGGCTTATGTTCATGACAGTGCCTCTTCTCAAAGGCCCAGAGCATGATGAGAATGCAGTTATTTCCTAGATAGAATAATTATAAAGACTTCATTAAAAATGAAAACTGCAAAATACTGGAATAGGATACTAAGGCATGTCTGCCATTTCTTCCTTGTGGGGTATTTTAAAAGACAACAAGAAGTAGGAAATTTGAAATTAGGTAACAGTAATAGCCAGTAACAGGACACCCTTAAAAGGTACATGATACATTCCAGGTATTGTTCCTGTCCTTTACACCTATTAACTTATTTACTCCTCTCAACAGTCAGTAGATAATATCATTATCTTCATTTTTCAGATAAGGAAATGGAGGCACAAAAAATTAAATCACTTCCCCAGTCACAGAGCTAGTAAGAGCTAGAATTTGAAACCAAGTGGTGCGTGTTCAGAATCCAAACTCTAAACCATACTGCCTCTTAGGCAGCACTAGCTAATCAATAATTCCTTTGTCTGTATGAAGATAATGCAGAGTTTAATCCAGATGGGTAGAAAGGCTGCTCTATGCCATGTAATATTTACATTTGACATCTAACATTTATGACAAAAAGTCGTATCCCAAAGCCTTCAGCAAAACGAAGAAACAGTTTATCGGAGCTTCTGACTTCTACTAGCAGCTAAATTTCAATTTGTGCATATCTGTATCTATGAACAATATTTGCAAAAGTAGCTTTATTATACTAATAGTAATACAGATTTTACTCATGAATGGAGGTGGCAGAATGTGAGCTGTGTCTAACAAAACTGGTCTAAAAGCCAGACATGTAGCTTAGTTTTGTTACTTTGAATTTCAACTTTGAGACCTGATTTCAAAAACTTGGTATTGGTTTTGATTATAATCTCCTTAATTAGAAAGTTTTGGGAGGTCAAAAGGAGAAACAAAAGGAGGGAGAGGGAGAGTTTTTGGTCTAATTCATTATACTGGAAATATCTCTCATTAAAATTGTAAAGGTTTGCCTTTAGTCAAAGTTAGACAAAGGAGGTTCATTTTACTGAGAAAAGGCATCCTCTGGAAAGTATATGAAGAGAGGAGTAAAAAACAAGATGTGTTAGGTTTACTGAGACACCTGAATTTAGTGTAATAATTCAACAAAATGGATGCTAGCGTTTGGGGGAAAGTGGTTACATGTTGATGTAAAATTGTTTTTTTTTTTTTTTTTCTTTTCCCACGCAAGTCAGGGTAGAACAAGAGGGAAAAGTGGGAATGAAACATTTATTGTTACATAAAATAAACTGCATTCACATTAAGCGAGCACCAGCAAGCACCTCTTGAACTCTAAGTAAGTCCTAAAGTTATCTCGGTTTGATTTTTTTAATAATCAGTAATATCAGATAAGAAACAACTTTTTTTTTCAGCAGTAGAAAGCTCAAATAGAGAAGTGAACAGACACTATATTATTAGCTGATTTATTAAAATATGTTAGAATACAAATAAGTATTATCTTGATGTTTATATAACTACATAAACATTATATAATAATTATAGATAAAGCTTAGAAAACCGAAGTCATCTTCACTGAAGCTACAAATATATTTGAAATGCATTCTGTTTACTCTTATCTTGTTTTTGTTTCTACACTTTAAATTACATCTACTATAAAGTTTTCTAGTGGCAGGAAACTTACTTTTTCATTAAATATATGCAAGGCACTATCAGAAAAATGTTCATTAATAAGACAAATCTAGTCTTACTACTATTAACTTGTAAAAATCCTTATTCCAAATAATGATCAGTGTCTATTCTTTGACTGTTCAAATGTATTTTAAGCTGTATTTTGTTTTCCTTAAATTAGCATGAAGTTTAAACAGAGCTTTTAATTTATTTTCAGGACACCATCCAAAATCATTACACGCAATAGAATGGAAGCACAATCCTTCTATAGAAGAAAAGCACCATATTTCTCAACCAAATGCAAGCTTACACACCAAATGTTTTGATTTCAATAGAAATAATGATATTTTAACGTCCTAGGTTGCAGTATTTTGTGGGATTATTATTCTTTGTCTTCAAAGTAAGTGAGTCAGAGTTCATTTTGCAAAAAGTGGCATAAAATTAGTTTATATAGCACTTTGTACAGAACTGTTAAGAAATACTTTTACTGACAGGTCCCCTCCCCACTAGTTAGCTACTTGCAACTTGGATGTTTTTTACAGAGCCAAATAGAAAAAATAAATTAACATACATGATTGGATTTTCCATTTTTTTTAGCTTTAAAAATAATTCCTACCTACAGACTAAATCAAGGTCATACATGATTGTTGTCAGGTACAAGCAATGGCTACTAAATCACAGATTTCCTCTCTTCACATCCCAACCTTCATCCCTACTTATTTTTAAAGCAAACTTAATCTTGTCCCCTTAAATTGTCTTTAGAATTTCAGTACAACGTTAATGTCTATTAATTACTTTTAGAGAAAGTCTGTTTTATTATCATAACTCAAAGTTCATATTCATTTGTTGTAATTCAGGCTTCATCCTTGAAGGTGACCCACATAATTTACTCTTACATTTCATCTTCAGAAATCTATGTAGTTTAAACATAGAATAAGGCGTGTGTACACCAGATTAAGGTGCCATTAAAAAAATTACATAAAAAAGTGTATATGTAATCTCACATACACTTCTTTCTGAACCACAAAAATCATATACATAGAGGCTTTTGACAGCTTAGCTTCTACAAAGAATTTCAGAAAGAGTTAGATCAGGAAAATTACAATTTATAACACTGCAGGGAAGCAGTAAAAGTATTGCCTACTGGTTTTAATAATCAGTATAGCCTGTGATTTATGCTTGTTTGAATCAATATATTCATTCAAAAACCTACGAGTACGAAGTGTCTTTCATTCCTAACTACCGATAAAGTATTTAATTTTGTGAAATAATTTGATGTAGCCATTTATGACTTTTATTCTTTAAAAAAATCTACAAAGAGCAGACTCACAGCAGTAGGTAGCTCTACTGCACAAATACATAACATTCAGAAACTAAGTCATTATATATGAGTCAGTCCTCTCTATATTAAAAATTCTAGAAGATTCGTTTCTATAATATATTGATTTCAAATATAGAAAAAACAATAAAGCTGATCAGAATGTCTGATTTCTATTCCACCAAACCTTTTCTTTGAAGTTGTTTCTTAATCTCCATGTAGAATCAAATATTCCCTCCCTCCGCTGTTCATCCACTTTGAACACATTATGGCATTCATTATTTTCATGTCTGCTTCCCTCTGCTAGGCTTTTGGTTCCTGGACAGCTGGTATCGTGTTCTTTAGGTCACTGGGTTCCCATTTCCTAGCATAGAACTTGGCATATAATAGGAATTTGATCTATTTTAATTAAGTGAGAAAGTGACAATTTACTCTTTTAGATCCTGCCCTAGCCCTCTTAATAGATCTAAGTATTTTTGCATATAAAGTGTAGTTCATCATGAATCCTGACACTATTAAGCGAATTAGAATCTGGAATTACCTACATCTGGAAGTAAATGTTCATATGACTGGCATGCATTCTTATACGTACAACATACTTCATATATACACATGCAGATCTATATCAGGAGTCATGCCAAATCTGACCCATGGCCTGTTTCTGTATGGTCCTAAGCTAAGAATGGTTTTTACCTTTTTAAATGGCTGAAAAATATCAAAAGGAGAATATTTTGTGACATAAACATTTTAATGAAATTCAAATTTCAGTGTTCATAAATCAAATTATTTAAACTCAATCACATTAATTTGTTTAGGATTGTATACAGCTGCTTTTGTGCAACAATAGCAGAGCTAAATAGCTACAACAGAGAGCATTCAGCCTGCAAGGCCTGAGCTTGATTTATTTGCTAAGGTATGCTTGTATTTATGCTATTTTTATATTTTACATTTTAATAATTTTACAAGTGCTAAAAATTTCAAAGGAAAAATCTATGTTCCATATAAATCTGCAGATGTAATTATATAACTAGGATTAAGGCAGTAAAACACTTGAAATTACTTTCAAGAATACTGGAACATACTTAAAGAGCACCAATGTAGTACAATAACATCTCAAGGTGATCCTATCAACTTATATCAATTAAAAAAAAATTAGGCTGGGTGCAGGTGCCTGTAATCCCAACACTTTGGCAGGCCTAGGTGGGCAAATAACCTGGTGTCAGGAGTTCAAGACCAGCCTAGCCAACATGGTGAAACCCCGTCTCTACTAAAAGTACAAAAATTAGCCAGGCTGGTTTGGTGGCGTTTATCTGTAGTCCCAGCTACTCAGGAGGCTGAGGCAGGAGAATCACTTGTACCCGGGAGGTGGAAGTTGCAGTGACCCAAGATTGTGTACTGCACTCCAGCCTGGTGGACAAAGTGAGACTCTGTCTCAAAAAGAAAAAAAAAATTTTTTTGAACATCTCAACTTATTGGAATGATCTTAAAAAGCTACTAAATTAGTTCTTTTGCCTTTTATCTTATTATAATTTTGCAAGTGATACAATTCTAACAATAAAAAGCAAGAATTGAAAATAAAATAGTTTATTCTTAATAGAAGAGATCTTGCAAGAAATGCTTAGTCGATGTCACAAACACCCACCATAAAAACTCATTGAAGTTCATTAAAAGTTTCACATAATATGACACCTGGACTATATTATGAACGATCAAAGTTTACCTAACATTTTGTTACCAGAAGTTTGCTTCCTTTAGACCAGTTTACACATTTTTAAATGCAAATAAATTTGTTACGTGACCAAATGGAGGGCCTTTTCACACAATGCATATTTTCATTTTCCTTAAAAGCTATTGCCTAGTTGTTATTGCATTAGTAATTAAAGAAAGGAAGACATACTGATGTTTATTGCTACGCAATTTATATACATTATCTAAGACAAAAGGACCTTGCCAATAAGTATTATTATCATCCTTTTATAAAAAGGAATTGAAGCTCAGAGAAGTTAAGTAACTTGTTCAAGATGACACAGCTAGTAAGTGTAGTGCTAAGATCCAGATTCATGGTGCCCCTAATGACACAGCTCCTAGTTCTTATCCCAGGGCCTCACATTATTTTAAATGTATAGCTTTCATCACTGATAACTTTTAAAGTAAGGGGTTATTGATTATTAACGTTACTTTGCATGCTTTGGACTATTGCTCAAAGTCTGTAGAGTAGCAACAGTGACATTAAGAACCAGGAAAGCACGCTTACAACTTAGAACAATGTTTCTGGTTGAGATTAGATGTAAATTACTGTTTTATTGCACATATTCACTATTAAAATGTTGCCTATGTTAACCACTATTAGACGACAGCCAGTAAGCTAAGGATATTTTTTACATATTAAATGTTTAAAATGTTGTCAAAATTAGAATATTTCATGACACATAAAAATTATATGAAATTTAAAATTTAGGGCCCATAAATAAAGTTTTATTGGAACATAGCCACACTTCTTCATTTACATATTGTCTGTGGTTGCTTTTACACTATGATGGCAGAGCTGAGCCACTGAAACACTGACACATGGCCTACAGAGCCAAAAATATTTACTATCTGGCCCCTTAGAGAAAAAGATCCTCCTATGGAATTAAATGTATCTAAATTCTAGCAACATATTTTTTTAGTATGAAAAGTATATTTCAGTATAAAATTGAAAAACTTAAAACTATGCAGATACAAATAATAAGCATATTGAAGTACTTCTTCTCTGATCGTATATTCTAATTTAATCAGATATAGAGTAATGTCCAGCCAAACTGTGCCTATTCTAACTGCTTGTGATGCACATTTCTGACAGGCATAAACTCCTTTTTTTTTTTTTTTTTGGAGTTTCACTCTTGTTACCCAGGCTGGAGTGCAATAGCACGATGTCGGCTCACCGCAACCTCCACCTCCTGGGTTCAAGCAATTCTCCTGCCTCAGCCTCCCGATTAGCTGGGACTACAGGCGCGTGCCACCATGCCCAGCTAATTTTTGTATTTTTAGTAGAGACGGGGTTTCACCAGGTTGACCAGAATGGTCTCGATCTCTTGACCTCGTGATCCACCAGCCTCAGCCTCCCAAAGTGCTGGGATTATAAGCGTGAGCCACCATGCCCGGCTGAACTCCTTTTTGATTCTACAATTGGGTGATTTCACAAAAATGTGATGGCTGTGTTTTAATTGTTTAATTTTTTTTTAGCATATTAGCATTTGATTTAGGAGAAAGTCTGTTTTTATCAGTTTAACTATAAATGTAGTTAATATCCATAATTCAAAAAAATTTAAAGGCCAATATTAATTTCTAGTTTTAAATGTATAGCTTTCATCACTGATGATTTTTAAAATGAGAAAGGAAAATTGATTCTTAATGTTACTTTATATACTTTGGGATATTTCTCAAAGTCCGTAGAGTAGCAAATATCCTTTTGCTTTATTAAGAATTTAATTTAAATTATGAAAGTCTATGGGTTACGAAGGTGATTATGTTTGTATGCATGGCCACTTTGCTTCAATTGCTCTGTTTGACATGGCAGTTTTTGGGCAAAATTTATCATGTAATAAACTGATAAACAGTTAGAAAAACAATATATGCACCATTTGGATGAGATTATGAAGTTTAAGAAAAGAATACACTGATCTAAAAGAGTCTAAGAATACCAATTGATACAAAAAATCATAACCAACTGCTGTCAATAAACAACCAAAAGGCATATTCGTTTTTCCTTTTTAATTAGTGAACACAGAAAAGAGATGCAAACATAGACATAGCAACAGACAGCAAACCAGAGGGCCAAATCCACACACCCAAACACATGCAGTGTACCAGCATCTCTCATACTTGTTGCAGAAGAGGGGGTGTTGCAACTCAGCAACCAGTCTGCTGTGTTTAAAACAGTCATGTTGTCCCCTGAGAACAGGAACAGTATAAAAGTTCATTGTCTGAATGCCTGCTGAGTGGATATGAATAATCTTCAATGCTTGCACTCGTTTCTGATCTTTTAGTAAAAATTATAACTGCCCTGTATGACTTTAATATTTTAATTTCAGGTATGTTTTAGTTCAGTCAAATATATGCATATGATGATTAGCGAATTTCACCAGTCTGTTTCTAGAGTGCTTGAGTTTTTAAATTTTGTTATCTGTACTCCACTTACGGTTTAAATGTACTTTGCTCTAGTTTTCATCACTAAATATTCTATACATTTGCAATTGCTTAATTAATTAGCTGAAATTATAGATGCATGTTTAGAGACAAATAAACATCATAAACAAGGAAAATGTTAATCTACAAGGGAATTGGTGTAAAACATTATTAAAAACAGGTAAGTTGCAATGCACACAACCTTATGAATAAAATTTTAGATTGCATCGTTATTCTAAAATAAATGGGAAGAGGTGTATCAATTTCATAGATATTTATTTAAAATTTAAAAGAAAATATGATGTGGCAAATGCTAATATCTGATGACATAGTTTACAAATTAAATGTCATCTAATTCTAAATTTATTGGCTAGATGGGATCTACAAAATTTCAAATTGTGAATAATTTAAAATGCAGTCTATATATCATATAAGTGTGTACATAATCTCTATAAATATATATTGTGATACAAAAATTGAATCACATTTTCTGAAAAATTAAACACATTCTATAAAAATAATAAAGCAGAATATTTGAAATAATAGCTATTATTTTTGCCATATGCTGTGGCATATTTATGGGCTAACAGAATGACAAATTATCTGAAAAAATGCAATTCCTTTTTAAATGAATGTTAGGTGTTATTCTCTTTGAAAAGAAAATGCAGCAGATATGAGTATTTTTGTATTTCCAAACCGTGTCTTTTTTTTTTTAAAGTACTTTTAAGAAAAAACATTTGTAAGGAAAATGTTGAGGCAACCTTTCTTTATAATTCAAAATAAAACCAAAAAGCCAAAAAGTGGTAAGTGTGTGTATGTGTGTGTATACATACACATATACACATATATATATTTGCTACTATCAGGGTGGAAATCCTTTGGCCTCAATTTCTAAATTTTGTGAAATACTTACAATGGCAAATACAAAAAAAAAAAAAAAAAAAAAAAAAAAAAAAAAAAAAAAAAAAAAAAAAAAAAAAAAAAAAAAAAAAAAAAAAAAAAAAAAAAAAACCCTGCTAAAGGCCCTTGAAATGTTGCTCAACACTATCTATCCTCTGTGAAGGTTCCCGGCTATAGAGGAGAAGCAAAAATTTCAAGAAAATCATCAAAACAATAAATATTAATTATATAAACCTTGGATATAATGCTGATTTGTGTTATTGGTAATAAGATATTTATTTATTAGTAGATCCCTAAGAAGTAAAATTAAACATTGAAATATGATTCTGGGTATCCTCAGGGTAGTACTTACCTCCTGTCCCATTTGCAGTGACTGAGGTGCTGCTGAGATTAGATTTTTCCAGTTTGGAGCTACCCGGAGTATCACCACCTCCAACAAGAGTGTGAGGACTTGCTAGGTCCTGCATTTCCATAGACCTGGTAGAGCAGTAAGCGGCAGAGCAGAAGTTGAAATTGCGGGAATTATTTTTTAATAGATTACAATTATTCTGTGGAGCACGTGTAATCTCACAATAATAAGAATTAAAACCAATATCTAAGACTTAGTCAACCAGATGAACATGTCAGTTCATTAAAAATAAACAAACATACAAACAAATGTATACACAAATAAGGAAAGCTTCCGTAGTAAGTTAGGCCTCATAACCTGTTTGTAATAACATGTTATTATAACACATTATAACATAATATGGAAAACATATATTACTAACATAAAAAATAAAATGTCATTACTAACATATAAAAATAAAAAATAATCCTATGAGTGTTTCATATAATAATGTAAGAAAAAAATGCAAATTTTCTCATCTTGGCAATTTAAGCTGATATGAACATCCACCCTCCTAAATTGATCACCTTAGCTACACACTAGAGAGCTGAAAATGTTTAATTCCCCAAACCTGGCATCCCCTGCCACCAATAATGAGGAAATCAAGTAGCTAGAAATAAAGTGTGAACTCAAAATCAAGCAGAAGCTTCAAGCTGACCCAGGAAGCTTCCCTTGTTGACCCAGGAAGCTGAAAAATGAGCCCAAGTCCTGAGAGCTGGTTTTGTAACACTTTTAATATTCATTCGGGAATAGGGGACTTTGACTTGTGTTTGCTCCAGTGATTGTGCTACAGTTGGGATAAAACAAAACTGGGATTCTTGAAGGGCTGACCATCTTTAAAAAGGAAACTAGAAAAAAGAACTGTGCAGTAGCCCAAAGAAGCTTTGTTTCATGCTTTCATGAAAAGATAGATAAAAGTTGAGAGAATTTCTCACCAACCTGAACTATAACAAATACTAAAGGAAGACCTTCAGCTGAAAGAAAACATACCAAATGAAAACTCAGGCCTACAGGAAAGAATTAAGAGTAACATAACTGCAAATATACGAGTAAATATAAAAGATTATCTTTCATTTTTATCTTAATTCATGAAAGACAGTCGATTAACGCAAAAATAATTTGCAATGTATAGAGGGACTTACAGAAGTAATATGTGACAACAATAGCAAAAAGTTAAGGTTCTTTGATCTGGCATGAGGTGTTATATTAAACGTGGGTAAAAGGTAAGTTTAGGGTACATTGAGTAATCCTTAGCATTAAATGTTAAGAAAAATACCATCAGGTATAACAAAAAGCCAATAGAACGATTAAAATAACATTTTAAAGAATGTGATTAACTCCAAAAAGCCAAAAAAAGGGAAGGAAACAAAGAATATATGTGAAAAATGGAAAATACAAAGCAAGATAGCACACTCGAACTAAAACACATTGATGATTACACTAAATATCAATGGACTAAACATTCCAGTGAAAATCCAAGTATTTTCAGGTTAGACCTAACCTGACAATAACTATAACCAAGACCTAACTATGCAGGATCTACAAGAGAAGCACTTTAAATATCAGCATATTGTGCCACTATAGTACACTGCCCAGACATCCTGAAGAACTCATTCCTATAGCTGTGGAGAGTGTCACCAATAGGCAGCTTTCAACCGAGTTCATTTCCAAAATCTGCCCTTAACTAAAGAAGGTCACTGTGCCCGAGAGCACACCCTTTCTGAGGGCAGCCCTCATCTACTGATGTGTCAGTGGAGGGGCAAAATGACTATTCCCTCTTACTGTAAGACATGACTATTCCCTGTCACCACAGTCTAGGACTCCTCATAAGACCAGCTAAGATCTTTGCTGCAACTGCACCACAGATCAACGTCTCTTAATCCAGTTAAGTTTCAAATAGGTGGAGGGTTAAGGAATGGAAAATGATATACCATGCAGATAATTAATATAAGAAAGATGTTCAGGCTAATATTATATCACACAAAATAGGCCTCAAGATGAAGGCTATTAGCAAATATAAAGAAAGGAATTGGAAAATGATGAAAAACAATAAATTCTTCAGAAAGACATAATATGTGCCTACAAGCAGATTTACAGAATACACACAGCAAAAACTGACAGAATTAAAGGAAGGAACAGATATGTCTATGATCATAATTTCAGCTTTTATAACATGCTTTTCACAGCAACCAACAGAAGAAAAGTAGACAAAAATGAATTTAAAAAATATGTACGTAAGATCTGGAAAGCATTATCACGAATGCGACCTAATTGACAGTTCCAGGACACTAATACCCAAAAATTATCAAACGCACACTATTTTCAAGTGCACGTGGAACATCTACCAAAAGGATAGACCTGGGCTATAGCTGGGCTATAAAGTAAATATGATAGATTTTAAAGTTGAAATTTTAGAGGGAATGGTATATGACCACAATGAATTAATTTAGAAAGCAATGGTAATAAGATGTTAGAAAATCCCCAACATTTGAAAATTAAACACCACACTTCTAAATAATTTGTGAACCAAAGGAAAAATAAAACAAGTAAATATAATAAATATTTACAACAAAATGATAATGAAAAGATATCAAACCATACTCTGGTATGCAAATAAAGTAGTGATTAAAAAGAATTTTATACCTTTAAATGGTTCTATTAGAAAAAAAGAAAAATTTAAAGTCTGCCATCCTTTTCCACTTTAAGAAAGTAGAGGAAGAAAAGCAAACTAAACAGAAGGTAAGCAGAAGGAAACAATGAAGAGTAGAAATAATTGAAACAGAAAATCTGTGAACAATAGAGAAAATTTACAAATCCAAAACATGATCACTAGAGATACTAATGATTTTAAAAGGGTAATAAGGAAGTATTATGAACAATATTATGCCACTTAATTCAAGGACACACAAAATCAGTGAATTTCTTGAAAGGCACACTTATAAAACCTGATCCAATAAAAAATAGAAAATCTAGGGAGAGATAGCAAGGGGAGAAATGTCAGATGTAGGTGATGGGGAGGAAGGCAGCAAATCACACTGCCACGTGTGTACCTATGCAACAATTTTGCATGTTCTTCACATGTACCCCAAAACCTAAAATGCAATAAAATAAATAAATGGGGGGAAAAATAGAAAATCCAATAGTCCTACATTGAATTAAAAAACTGAATTCATAATTATTTATTTTTTAAAAAAAAACCTCCAGGGCCATATGGTTCAATTAATAAATACTAGAGAACATTTTTTTTTTGCTATTATTTTAAAAATTTTAAAAATAATTTTTTTTGTGCAAATTCTTTCAGAAAAAATAGAAGAAAACACTTTTCATTCCATGGTAAGAGACCAGAATTATCCTGACCCCAAAACTTGAAAGGGACAATTTTAAGAAAATATATTTCTTGTAAACAAAGATGAAAAAATATTTAACAAAATATTCTTAAATCAAATCCAGCAATAAAAAAAAAATCATGACCAAGTGAACTTTAGCCTCAGTAATGTAAAGATGATTTCACATGTGGAAATCAATGTAATTCAACATAGTATTATTTCCATGGTTGCAAAAAAAGAAAAAACCTGACAATATTCATCATCCATTCATGATACAAACTCTTGGCAAACTAAGAAAAGAAGTATTTTTCTTCTGTCTGATAAAAACACTCTTGAAAAATCTATAGCTTATATCATATTCAATGATGAAATACTCAATTATTTCAGTAACAAGTCAAAGATGTCTGCTTTTCCTACTTCAACACTAGCAATATTCTACTAGCAATCTTAGCCAGTACCAGACAAAAATAAAGAAATAAAATAAGCAAAGTTTAGAAAGAAAAAACTTTAATTCACAAATGATTTAACTGTTTATATGGAAAATTCTGAGAAATTCATCTCCTAAACCCTTAAACTACTAAAACTAATGAGTGAATTTACCAAAGTGACATGTATAAGGACCATGCCAGTACTAAAATTTAAGAAAAAAACAAAAAACTAAAAAACCCTGAAAAACTAACACTTCAGTCAATGCCTCTCCAGTTCAAATATTGAAATATCAAAGCAGTGGTTGTTCAGAGGGATGGAAGTTGGGCTAATCATGGTCCAACTTGTTGAGCTCAACTCTAGGAAGGTTCTGAATGAACAGACCCTCACCTTAATTGCCATAAGAAAGAACTACCACGTTTTGGGGAAATAGAACACAAAAGAAATACTATGCTTCAATCTCTATTGATTTATGGTATATAATGTTCAGAACACTATAAATATTTTGTGACCTAACAAAAAGCAGAAAAATATGACTCCTAGTGCAGAGAAAACATAATAGATAAAAGTAGACTTGTATATGACACAAGTGTTGAAACTAGCAGATGAGGATTTTAAAACTAATGTGAATATATTAAGTAACTTATAGGAAAAGATACACATACAAGGTATGTGCCATATATAGGTCTTAATATATACATATCTGCCATATACACATTTATCATATATAGATCAATACATGTATGTATATAAAATATATATAAAAACATATATACGTATGTATCTCTATATTGCATATGGAGAAAAAATGTAAACTCTTTTTTTTGTTTTGAGATGGAGTCTCGCACTGTTGCCCAGGTTGTAGTGCAGTGGCATGATCTCGGCTCACTGCAATCTTCACCTCCTGGGTTCAAGCAATTCTCCTGCCTCAGCCTCCCAAGTAGCTGGGACTACAAGCATGTGCTACCATGCCCAGCTAATTTTTGTTTCTGTATTTTTAGTAGAGACAGGTTTCATCATGTTGGCTAGAATGGTCTCGATCTCCTGACCTCGTGATCTGTCTTCTTTGGCCTCCCAAAGTGCTGGGATTACAGGCATGAGCCACCGCACCTGGCCAGAAACTCTTAAAAAAAGAACTAAATAAAATTTCTAGAATGAAAATTACAATACATTAAATAAAAAGTATTATTTGAGTGAACTTAACAACAGATTGGACATTGCAAAAGAAAAGATCGGTATATCTGAAGCTGGGCCAATGCAAATTATCCAAACTGAAGCAACAGAGGAAAAAAGTGGGAGTGGAAACTGGGAGTATAAGTAACCTGTGCAATATTATCCAAAAAACAGGAGAAAGAGAATGATACAGAATAATATTGGAATACGTAATGGTCAAAATTGTCCCAAATCTGATGAAAAACATCAACCCAAGAGCCTTGCAGCACAATGAACATCAAATCAGAAAAAGAAAAGCACAGCTAAACACATTATAGTCAAATTCTGAAAATAAGAGAAAGCTTCATTAAAGTCAGACATAAGAAATGCACAGGGGAACAATAATAAAGTTACAGCTGATTTCTCATAAATATAAATTTAGCTTTTATTATTTGTCTTCTCTTAACAAATATAATCAATTGTATCATGTCCCAATGCCTTCCCCAGACATTCACAGCTCTCCACAACCCATTCAGCTTTATTTTCAAGTAATCACCTGGTATACACTTTCCTGTAACACAAATGATTGTTTTACTATTGTCACAATTTCCCCTTCACAACTTTAGCTTGTACAGCATCTTTCTTTTCTAATGATAGCTCCTGAAAACCATCGTAATCAAATTTTAAATCCCTCAGAAATGCTACTTTCTCCATGAAGCTTTTTCTGATCTTCAAAACCAGAAGTGATCTGGTCATACTGCCATATTTTTATCATATTATTTTTACCTTCCTCTGCAGTACTTTTCACATTCTGTCTTAATTTATTGCCATTTGTGTGCAAGTTCTTTCTAAAAAACAAATTTTTTTAAAAAACTGCCATAGGATGTCTGCAATAACAAGATTCTTTTTCATTTATCTTTGTAACTCCCTTAGTGTCTTTCCTATTAAAGATGCAAATAAACAGCTGTCAAACTCAGTAGCTTCCAAACTACAATGATTAGGGCTTGTTCACTGAATAAAATAAGTAAGCACCTTATATATGCATACATATTTATTTAGGTGTCATTTATATATGCCAATGGATTATGTACATTTTTATGTCGGCACATTATAGAATATATTCAAAAGCATAGAAAGGAAGAAATAAGAATGAAATAACAATTTATAAAGAGTTTTTAAAATTACTTGACTATAATTTCTGTCTACGATAGACTAGCTGGGACCAAATATTCCCACTATAAAACTAAAACTAAGGCAACAATGTTGGAAACAATTGTTTAGATAGCACAGGGCTTGGTCCTTGAGGGAGGGAAAAAAAATAAGGGAGGTTAGCTCTTGTGCAGTAAAAGACATATCGTCCAAACCCTGCACATTCGAAAGAAAGGTTTGTCCCTTGACCAAGTCCCAGGAGGTAACCTTTAAGCCCTTGAAATATCTTAAGTTATAAGGGTACCTTTATTTACCCGGAGCCTAGGGCCACACTAGACAGTCTGTGCTAACAATGTGATTCTTGGTGGGGACTTTGGGCCATACAGAATCAGTCTGACTTCTGAAGGGGCTAAAGACAGTAGTGGTTAGCCACATGAGTGGTCAGACATGTTTATATAACTGACCTCCAGTAAAATCCCTGGGCACTAAGGCTTGGATGAGCAACCACTGTTGACAACACTCTGTATGTACTGCCACACATTGTTGCAGGGACAAACAAGTGCTATTTGTACAACTCTGGACAGAAGACAACTGGAAATGAACTCCTGGTTTCTCCTGGACTCTGCCCCATTTGCCTTTTTCCTTTGCTGATTCTCATTTGTATTATTTCATTCTAGTAAACAGAATCATGAGTCTAACAGCTTTTCTAAGTTCTGTGAGTCCTTTCAGCAAATCACTAAAACTAAGGGTGGTCTTGGCGACCTCTCAACTAGAGCCCTTCAATTATTGACGCAGATTTCTACCTAGAGGCATTAACTAGACCTCAACAGAAGCAGAGGATAGCTGTCTTGCTAAGTTGATGAGACAGTGATTAGAATTTAGAGAGACAGACGTGGTTAGAATTTGTATGAATAACCTTATGGTGAAGACCTACTCTAAGAAAGAGTTCCAGAAATCTGTATAGGAATCCCCTTGAGATTCTGCTGATTATTAAGCTGTGCATGCAGAGGGTAGTAGTCCATGAGGCTGGGCAATGAACCACCAGGGAACTTACACTGAACAATTCTGAGAAGCCACAATGGGCTTGAATGATGTTTGGTATTCAGTGAAAAACCCCACAGGAATCCAAGATTATGGGTAAACTTGTCCTCTAATATAGTCTAATCCAGACTGTTACCTAACAGATTTTACAAAACAGCTTCAAAAAACTAAAGTTGATCTCCAAATAACTTACTGTCTGACAGAAAAAGATATAACACACTTTAAAGAAAATAAAATCAAGCACTTGATGTAAAATCTACCAGCCAATCAACCCATTCACCACAGAAAATCAGACAACAAAAACACACTCATAAATTAAAAATATGAAATTAGCAATGATATTAGAATAAAAATGTTAAATACAGTTAAATATTTAAAAAGAAGCATGAATATAATAAAAAATAGGGAAATATAAAAAAAGAAAAACTTCTAGAAATTAAAACAAAAAATTCCACTAGATTGAATTAACAACAGATTAAGTACTATAAAAGAAAAGATGAGTGAATTTGAAAACAAACCAAAAGAAAAAAAAATCCAACCTAAAGAATAAAATGAATAAAGACTGATAATAAATTACCAGAGCCTCTGTGTCCTGTAAGGCAATACCAAGTAGTCTAACCTACATGCAACTAAAGCACCAGAAGGAGAGAAGCAAGTTGCTGAAAAAAACATACGTAAAGAAATCAAGGCTGACTTTTTTATTTTTTGAGATGAGGTCTTGCTCTGTCTTCAGGCTGGAGGGCAGTGTTGTGATCTCAGCTCACTGTAGCCTCCACCTCCTGGGTTTAAGAGATTCTCCTGCCTCAGCCTCCCAAGTAACTGGGACTACAGGTGTGTGCCACCATGCCCAGCTAAGTTTTGTAATTTTAGTAGAGAAGAATTTCACTACATTGGCCGGGATGGTCTTGATCTTTTGATCTCGTGATCTGCCCACCTCTGCCTCCCAAAGTGCTGAAATTACAGGCATGAGCCATTGCGCCCGGCTAAAGGCCAACATTTTACAAACTGGATGACACATACTGAATGAAACCCAAGCAGAATATACTGTACACATGGGCATGCATATGCCCATACATTATCCAAATTAAGGTACGTTACAATCAAATTGTTGAAAACCAATAAAAAGACAAGAATATTGAAAACAATGAGATAATAATAGACTTTTTATCAGAAATAATGCAAGTCAGAAGGCAATGGAATCATTAAGACTGGAGGAAAAAATATATATCAACTTAGAAGGTTATATCCAGTAAAAACATCCTTCAGAAATGAACATAAAGATGCTTTTTAAAAATGAGAGAATCTGTTGCCTGCAGATCTAGTCCAAGAAATGTTACAGGAAATTTCTCAGGCTGAAGGAAGTGATAATTCAAAAGCAGGAATTTTTGCCTGTTTCATTCACTGCTATATCCTTATTGCCTGTAAAGCTACCCGAAAAAGTAGTTTCTCAATAAATATTTGAATAATAAATGAATGAGTGAAGTAGTGTGTAAGCCATAACTGTCTTAGAAACAGCTGTGAAATCAAGCATGCGAGTGTGACAAGGTGAATTTAAGTGTGAAAAACTGGGACAAACGAGTTTAAATGGCAGCCAGGAATCAAAAGATTTGTCAATCATGGAACAAACAGAAGAGAAAGATGTAAAGTCCAAGAACAAAGATGAGCTCAGAAACAGTACAAAGCTGTATCTGTAGCACACTCCTGATAATAGACTCAATTACAGTAAACACTAAATGCTCCTGATGTCATTATCTTTTACAAGACTCACCCAACCCAAAGACTTTTAATATAAATGATCAAACCAATCAAACAAATTAATGGTTGCTTATTACATGTAAATCACTGTTACAGGTGTTAGGGTTGCTGAGTGAAGAAAACATGGCTCTGTCTTCAAGGAGTTTACCATCTAAATGACAAAGCAGGGTCCTCTGAATAGAAATTTAAAGTACAGTAAGTGTTCATAAAGTGGAACAGGTAGAAATTAATGTAAACTTAAAGAGTCTAGAAAATGTCCTCAAAAATTCTTAGCTGGGTTTTGATGAATTCAAATAAGGGATCCTGGGGGAAATATCTGCTCAATGATATCACTGAAGCCACAGAGTAGTGTAGGGGCTCATAGCCAATCTGGACCACATACAAGATGAGTAAGGAAGAAACATCAGTTAGGAATGAAAGGATGGAGCACACACCACAGAAAGGAGCAAAGAAGAAACAGAAAATGTTGCCCCTGAAAAACAAAAACCTCAAAATAAAAATAGCCTTGGCATTTTACATTCCAGTCCACAGGAAATCAAAATGCAATTATCTAGATATTTACAATTTAGTACCCTATGCTTGAATACATTTTGGTGGGTCAATGTTTCTTGCAAGTAAAAGAGGCTTCAGAGAACAGAGATACACTATCGCTACCCAGAATACAGGCAAAAATATTCCAGTCCTTCCTTTTACATGTTTTGTAATTAAGTTGTGACACTTCAGATTCTTTAATTTCAATTTATACAGAATGCAAAATATATCAATTTTACCTTCAGTTTCAGCAACAGAAAATGATTAACAGGTACCAGTGTTTACTGTGTACATATTGTATGTGACATGGTTTAGGCTTTGTGTCCCCACCTAAATCTCATCTTGAACTGTAATCCGCATAATCCTCATAATCCCCACGTGTCAAGGGAAAAGACAAAGTGGAGGTAATTGAATCACGGGGGCAATCTCTCCCATGCTATTCTCATGGTAGTGAATAAGTTCTCACAAGATCTGATCACTTCCTAAGTGTTTGGTAGTTTCTCTTGCTTTCATTCACCTTCTTGCTATCTTGTAAAGAAGGTGTCTTGCTTCCTGTTCGTCTTTTGCCATGATTTTAAGTTTCCTGAAGCCTCCCAGCCATGCAGAACTGTAAATCAATTCAGCCTCTTTCCTTTATAAATTACCCAGTCTTGGGCAGTTCTTTACAGCAGTATGAAAATGGGCTAATACAGTATGACACATTCTGTGTTTGGCTTTTCAAGTATATACTATCACCTTTAATCTTTAAAATAACATATTAACATACATATTATTTTCCACATTTTATAGATGAAGAAATTGAGGCCCAGAGAGAATACACAGCAGTCTCAAGGTCACATAGAAAAGAGCAGTACCAGAACTTGAACTCATGTTTATCTGATGCCAGAGCTCAGATTGTTTCTGTCAATTTAAGTGGCTATATTTCATTCACACTGTGAAATCGCAATCAGGAGTGCACATCCCTATAATAAAACATTTTTAATAGCTTTCAAAAGTTACTAAAGTCAACATAAGCATCTGTTCTGCCATATTTACACCACTCATAATATTTAAAGGTAGCAATTCTTTCTTTCCAGGATGTTTATTTCAACCCCTTGTTAGTGGTCCTTAAGGCCATTTGAATATTAGCATCTTTCTGGACAATATAAAAAAATGAACCTAGCCATAAACACGAAGACTTAAAAAAGAAAAGAAAGCAAAATGTAAAGACATGCAACTAGTTTCTGGGTTTTTTCTGCATTTTTTCTGTAACATAGATGGAATTTATTTCAAATAGTCTGAAATATCCTCTTCAAACCCCAAGAAAGGGGAAGGCTTATATTTGTGCAGGTTAGAGTCTACTCCAACTCAGAAGCCATGATTCATTCTGTTCAGATCCTGGTAGTAACTCATGGTCCTGCTTATTTATAGGTTGACTCCCTCAGTTGTTCAAAACCCAAGATATGCAAAAACATCCTTGACGTTCAAAGACTCTCACTCTCGTGCCAGCTTTTTCTCTTTGTATAAAGTGGACCGTATGTATGCACAGGTCTATTTTCCACATTCTCAAGAGTCTACCAAAATAGCAAATTTGCATTTGACCATCAGAATGATTTTAAGGGCAAGACTTGCTCATATTTTGTTTTTCCTATGTGACATAAGCCTCAATTCTCCTTTCTTGAAAAGTAAGAATAACAACATCAGCTTCTATTCACATAATTAGAGTGTAAGGCACCATCAGGGTAAGATTGTTTTCTAATTTGTTCATGGATTTCTTTCTCTACTCCTAGAATAGTGTGGTATCCTTAGTGGGTGTTAATGAATAAAATAAATAGAAAAAAATGTAGATACAGTCATTTAGTTACTTGAAGTCAAATGTAAACTAGTTCAGCAAACATTACTTGAGCATCTACTATGTTCTTGGGAGAGTTCTTAGAATACAAAGAATTTTCAAAGATTCCCACAGGCTAGGCAGGAGAGCAAGGGGCTAGGTAAAGGGAGATAGGATTAGTTCTCTGATGCAAATGCATGTTTAAGTCTCAATATTTATATGTGTAGTGTTAGATCTAACAAATGAGGGGTGTGCGTGTGTGTGTGTGTGTGTGTGTGTGTGTGTGTGTGCGGGCGCGCACATGCATGCGGGTCTGTGCATTGGAGGCAGAGAGGGAAAAGATATTGTGGAATAAAAAAAAAACAACTTGATCAATTTAGATCATATGAAAATTAGTAGGGCATGTCACTGCTGAGTATCAATTCCCACTTTCTGGAAAAAGTACAGGAATTTAAAAACATCAGGTAACAATTCCAGGTCACGTTAAGCCAACATATTTCAGATTAGGATCCAAAAACCACTTGTCACAGTTTGTAGCCCTGAGCCAATTACTCTGCTGGCAGGTGGGCTGGGAGACATGGCTCCTCTCTGCTGCACAGTGTGTATGTCACTGATCAGGTGAACAGAGAGACCCAGAAGGAAGCCCTCACCAACCCATTTCTTCAGACACGGTCAGAACTGGGGTCAGTTATGGAGATAAGAACTGCAGGGGGAAGGAGAGTCTTAACAAGACTGGTAAAGTGGGGTATGCATAAAGAAAGGAAGCTGTTCTTGCAGTTTGCCAGTGACTTCATGCCTGTCCCTGAGGCCAGCACCAGTGCTTGCGGTGCAAGTGACCCATCTGCCAGGGTGACCTCAGGCCTTGGAGTAACAGTAAATAAAGCCATGAACACACTGTTCTCTGGCGACTTCCAGTTTTTCCTTTCCAGGGCTTACAGCTCTAGAGTAGAGACCTGCTACTCTTACCCTTTGTTCACTGTGACTAACAAATATAAAACATGTCGGTTCCCTCCACCTCCAAGAAATGTGAACAAATGTTTCCAAATAACAGAAGCATTTCCCTAAATTTTTGTTTTCAAAAGCCCCCCTTTATTAGAAAACAAAGAAATAAACAAAAATCCAATGGATTCTCCAAGCATTATTTGAATAGCACAGGATTCAGTTTCTGTCAAATCAGCTACAAACCATCATTAATAAAGTAGGAAATTATTTTCCTCCATCAAGTAGTGGAGTAAAGCCATAAGACCACAATCAAAACATTTAATGCCATCAATTACACTAAAAAATATATCAATAATTTTTCTAAGAAAAAACTCCACCAGTAAAGATCAGTTTACAGGATAAACAAATCTAGATTTTCCAATACCAGAATCTTGTACTACCAAGAGCAAGGCATTGATATAATGTACAAAAAATGGTGGTTATCTATTAAAATGATCAGATTTCCAGTTCTGAAGGGACATTAAAGGTTCTCAAATGAAAAATACTGTATTGTGCTTGAGGCTGTGAGAGCAGTGTTGAGTCTCTACTGTCAACTAAAACCTGAATTTTAAACTCTGCTTCACCATTTACCAGTCATGAGAACTTAGGCTCAAAATTGGGGATAATAATATCCTCTGGAAGGCTTCAGTGGGAATTAAATAAGATCGCACAAAAAAGGTACCCAAAGGTTGGCATATAGCACATGCTTCATAAATTCTATTACTACAATCACTTCTACAACACTGACAATAAAACAGCCTGGTTTGTCTATTTGAAAACTTGTAATGTCCAGATAATCCTTTTCTTAAGAGGCAGCTCTTTCATTTTCAGATAACTTATACTATTAGAAAGTTTGCTATCCATTGCTTCCCTGGAACTTTGGTTCAAGAAAATTCATCTATTATCATGGGGCAAGTCTAAACCTTCTTTCATATAACAGTCTTTCACACATCAACCACCCATCCAGCCCGAGTTTCTTTTTCTTTCTCAGGGAGGGTATCTCCAGTTCCTTCAGTCCACTTACTCCACCTCGAACTCTTTTATCTTCCTAGCATTCTCTTCAATAAGATCTCCAGGATTCTTCTTAAATGGTGGTCTCCACAGTCATACAGTTGTGGTCCAAAATATGGCAAGGCTATTATAACTCTCACTTGCCAGTGTAGCCTGAAGAGTACGTTAGCTTTGTCCGCAGACACTGTACAGACCTAATTCATGCCTAAACCCAGCCATCCAAATTCCTGCCCTTGTCCCACATGCTGCTTGAGAGCCCTGTGTCCTCCCAGGCACGACACATGCAGTTGGCATTTGGGACCCAAGTGAACAGCTTTTCGTGTGTTTCTCCTAAATGCCATCTTTTTGGACTTGAGCCCAGTGTTTCAGCCTGTCTGTTCGATTCTGACTCTGCTGTTCAATGTCCTCTTTCCCAGTGATGTTCCTGTGTCATCTATGAATTTTCTTAGCATGCCCTCACAATAAACTTGTTGAAGAGGGCAATGGCCAAGGACAGGTCTTACAGAGTGCACTAGAAGTACACCCCCAGATTTATATCAGCTTATCGGGATTAGTTATTGAGCTAATTTATGTCTTTTTCTCATAAATATATGAGCCTCCAGCATGCATGCACTTTGCTGAATTCTGTGTGTGCTAAGGGCAATGCATGCCTTTGCTCTTCTTTCTGGTGCTGCTGTCGCAAAAGACTAAGGTTATTCTGGCATGCTTTTGGCTACAGAACTTATACTGGCTTCTCATTACCACTGCCCCCTAATTATTAAAATTTAATCATTTGAAAATTTTATTTTAGAATCAGCAATTCACAAGAAGTTCAGTGGTTCCCTGATCTATAGTTTATCATATTATATTTAAAAAAATTGAAAAGAATGGCTTTTCCTAAGCAAATTTCATGATAAAATCTACGTAAAGAATGTGCTTTTATTAGGTAACAGTATGGATCAGGAATCAGGAACATGAATTTAAGTCTGTGATCCACCACCTCGAAAAGCTTAACGGGTGTGCGTAGATGGATTTCCAAATATCTTCTCTGGTTTACAGGGCTAACTAATAACTAAATAACACTGAGACTCTTCCATAGACAGGCATTCTGTAGTCCTTTCCTTTCTCTGCCAAGACATTCTGTATCTTTATGAGGTTACTCAACCCATTCAGTTTCAGTGCAAGGAAGTTAGCACCTGCCATGAGGGATCAGAATGTGAAATGTGATGAGAGGGCCCTGTGATAAGTGCCTGACCATAGCAAACAAAAATAAAACCAAAAAAAAAAAAAAAAAAGATGAAAATGCAGTAATACACAAATCAGAGTATATTGTCTATCCCTGAATAGGAGCAATTAAAGTTCCAACCCATAGCAAGCAGTGGTCGCGGCTGTGTACAATTCATGGAACAGCAGTGCCAGGAGATGTCAGGGAACTCCCTCACTGCCCCGGCTTTTGATACTATAACATGATAGTCTCCATGAAAAGAAAAAAAGTCAACCAGCCATCTTAGTGATAGGAACTTGGGCCCATTTCTCATCTGGTGTAACACTTCACAGAGCAGATCCAAACACAATGCAGCGCCCCTGAAATCAGCAGGAGCTCAGCACTTTGCTCAGTGCCAAAGAACAAGATGAGAAATGGGGCTGGCATAAATATTCAATTAGGAAGTTATGGCCAATCTCCTTGCGCCGTGTGTTTAGTGCAATTCAAAACTGCTCCACCTGGTCGCTGCTGGCTCCCTCATGTCTACTAGGGGCTGGCAGCTGGGAGGCAGGCTCAGCCTTGGGGATCTTTTAATTTGCTGTAGCACCAGAAGGGCAGGCAGGAGGGATGACAATGCATACCCTGGGATTCAATTACAGAGCTGTCTTTTTCCCAGGTGGGAGGCACCATTGACTGAAGAGAATTCAATGCTTCCGTTTGTTAAGGTCCCTAAGGAAATGACTGGTTGTTTGCAAATGCTGGGGGCGGGGGGTGGAATAATGCATTTGGTCTGCCCTCAAGACAAAGATCTTGGCAAAAAATGAAAATTAAAATAAATTTTTTTAAAAAAGAATATTTTTTGTTAGGCTCATGTGTTATCTTTACTTTTCACTTATTTTCCAACATGAACTCATTCTGTAACTTCTGCCCCATGAATCTCACTGCCAAAAAAGTTTTTAAATATTGCATAAAATTAGATGTGTTCCAACCATGAACATTTAAAGGGAAGACACAATGTTATGAATTTAAAGCACTCCAACATTCCTAAAAACTTGACAAAAATCCCTATGATGTAATTCTTTCTTTACAATAGACTGTTACAATGACATTAATTTTAAGGAGACTGATCTCAATAATCTGTGGTAATTTGTCCCTGCTAAGGAGGGATGGTGCACTTCAAATTGCACCTGCTACAAAGCAAAGTTTATCAAATGCAGGAGTAAGATTGCATGAGGAGTGATTAGTCACTAGCATCAACTGAATGATTTCTATATGAATAGTTACTTTGCTAATTACAAACCTGTATCATCTATTTATTATAGTAGATCTGTCAGTGCTACTACTTGGACAAACTCCCTGGATAGGTAGTTTTACTTAATTACATATTTAAAGGAAATAAAAAGTTACATATGTTTGAACTTTATCTCCCCAAGCCACACTTTCCCTAGAACAGCCTGTTCTCCCTGAGGCAGTTACAGTAATTAACAACTCAATGCAATCAGTCGTCTGTTCTAAACCTTCTAATGCCTTCCCATGTCTCTTAGAGTAGTTCCCAAATTTCTCCCAGTCTCTATGGCCTTGCTTCCTTACATGGCACACTGATGCTCCATTTCTTGACCTCATCTCCTAGGTGATTCCCCTCTCACAGAGCCCCAATTCCCTACATGCCATCTCCCCAGTCTACCCTGCTGTTTGTCAAACACACCCACTGTGTTCCCAGATTAGGGCCTGTGCAGTTGATTTCCCCTTTCCCAGAAACACAGTGCCCCCAGCCATCCTCCTTGTCCTGTGCCTAAACTCAAACATCCCCTATTCAGCGATTCCCTTCCTGCTCTCCTAAGACAAAATGAAAACATCTGTACCCAGTAGTTGCCCACTATCTCATTTCATTTTATTCTTCTTTAAGCCAATTATCTACCTGACATAATGTATATTAATTTATTTAATTGGCTTTCTCTCTAGAATGTATACTCTATGAGAGCAAGAAGCCTAGCATAATGCCTGTCACATAGTAAGTGCTCAATGAACACTTGTCAAATGCATGAATAAATGTTCCAGTAATTTCAATTAACCTACACAGACCTAGTTAACTAGGCTTTACTGCACTATTCAATATTACTAGTTTTTTGTGGCATAGTTTTGTTTTTTAGAATCAATTCTCTGATAAATAGAAAATATAGTATAAGAAATTTCTCCAGTATAAAGAATTTCATAATCTGATTGATTGAGAATCACTATTTTTCATCCTTAAATATGAAAAGTAGAATAACTTAATAATTATTAAATGAGTTTCTACCATGCATTAGGCAGTGTGCTTTCTAAACATTTGTAAAAAACATAGTTCTACTTGAAATTTAAAAATGTCTTGCATTTTCTGTAAAACATGACTTTTAGCCAAAGACCAAACAATGAGGCAGAAAGTAAAATTAGTTTATTTTCAGTGTCCTTCAAATGTATTGAAGCCTTGATGGAGCATAACATTTAAAATGTCTCTGAAACACACACACCTAAAATATAAACATTATTTTTTATGGCTGCGTAGTATTCCATTGTATGTATGTACCAGCTGGACGCCATTATCCTAAGTGAATTAATGCAGGAACAGAAAACCAAATACTGCATGTTCTCACTCATAAGTAGTAATTAAACATGGAGTACTCATGGACATAAAGATGGGGACAACAGACTTTAGGGACCAATTGAAGTGGGAAGGACGGAGGGGACGAGGGCTGAAAAATTAACTGTTGAGTGCTATGCTCACTGTCTGGGTGACGGGATCATTCATATCCTAAACCTCAGCATCACACAATCTACTCATATAACAAACCTGCACATGTAACTTGTGAATCTAAAAGTTGAAATTGTAAATAAAATAAAACTAAAGAAAAATACTTCTGAAATCCACCAACTCCATGGGATAAAAACAGCTTTCTTTTTCTCCCTTTAAATGGATAAGAGCTCAAAGAGGCTTAAGTTGACAGGTTCATACAACTGGTCACTCAAAGACCCCTCATCAGAGCCCAGTTAGAAATCACTAAGTTTGAAGCATTTAATTGATGATCAGGAAAACAAAACAAAACAGAACCCCCTGATTCTCATTCTTTTCCCCCTCTAGCTATTATCTGTATTGTTTCTTTCAAAACTCAGATTCTTGAAGCTATACTCAGTTCCTCATAGTCATTTTTCCCCTCACAGTCACTCTCTATTCATTTTAATTAGAATACATGGTGTGTCTCTGGGGTCACATTCTAACTACTATTCTCATGGGCATTTTTCTCCTCTTCTTAATTCTTCCTTTGACTTTGTTTGGTACACGGTAATGTTAATAACTTCTCCTCAACTTTTCTTCCTCCTAGGCTTACCTAGTGCTTCTGTAGTGCTCCCTGCTGTCTGGTATGTCACTTTCTTTTACTTAACAGAATTTTTTTTTTTTTTTTTTAGATGCAATTTTGCTCTTTTGCTCAGGCTAGAGGGCAATGGTGTGATCTTGGCTCACTGCAACCTCTGTCTCCCAGGTTCAAGCGATTCTCCTGCCTCAGCCACCCAAGTAGCTGAGACTACAGGTGTATGCCACCACATCCAGCTAATTTTTGTAGTTTTAGTAGAGACAGGGTTTTGCCATGTTTTACCAGGTTGGTCTTGAATTCCTGATCTCAGGTGATCCACCCGTCTTGGCCTCCCAAAGTGCTGGGATTACAGGCGTGAGCCACCATGCCCAGCCCTAACAGAATCTTAATTTTTGTTCCAGTATTCATCTCTGACCAACAAAAGTCGGTGCCTCAAAATAAGCTAAATCTACCTCTAGGCACAGAAGATGGAGGCCTAATTCTTATTCTAAATTAATGACTGTTTTAGGAATCATTAGTTTACCAAATTTGTGTCAATGGGACACAAGGAGCACTTTACTGAGACTTGGGGTAAGTTCCTCTTCATTCTTCTAGGAGAGGTTCCTATTCAAACTGCCTCTTCAGCTGAATATAAATGAGGGAGCACGTAGACTGACTTGTATTACCAGTCATTCTACCCCTAGAAGAGAAACAGACGTAGGGCAAATCCACAGCCATGGATGGTAGAGCCTTGAAAGGAGACAATGGAAGCTGGTTTCTTGATGAAGTTACTGAGCTCCTGGCTCAACCCCTCTTGAGGCCAGTCTACCTCTGGAATTCCAATTATGAGAGCAAATAAATTACAGTACTGTTTGAAAGTGGGTGGGCCAGGCTCTCTATTACTTGTAGTTGGAACCATTTTAAGTGATACAACTACTCTTTCCTGGTTTCTTGACGTGGTCACATCTGGCCATGATGTGCTGTCTTTGTGTGCCATTCTTGCCCTCTTAACATTCTGCTGTCCTTATCTGCAGCCTCAGCCCTTATTTCATCTCACTGAGGTAAGCATCCTTCTGGGGAAATTCCACAAGGGTTTATGTTTTCAACAACAATTCTTTGTTGATTAATTCCAAATTCATCCCTCCTCAGCCCTCGTATGTCTCTGGGCACCAGAACTTGTCTATACTTCTACACTGGTTATCTCCACAGGGATTTTTCATAGACTCTTCTAACCTTATAGGTCCACAACCAACCCCGTCATCATTCCTTTCATACCTTCTCATACTCTTATCTCTAAATATATTATTAAATTGGTTACTCAAATCAGAACACTGGGTTGTGTCTTCAAGCCCTCAACTTTTACACAGTTTACCAAGTACTATCAGGGCTTCTGCCAAAATGGATTCCAAAGTATTCACTCCTTTTCCCCTAATCACTACTTAAGTTTGGGCATCACAGTTGTTCATCTAAATTTTTCCAGCAGGCTACACTTATTACAGAATCTTAGTTGTTCACTCAGTCCTAAGTATATAAAAAGTAGTAGGTGCTTTATAACTGAAACTTGATGGATGAACAAGAACTATCTGGTTTTACTATTTCCTGTCTATTCTCTATGTCATCCTCTAGACAATTACCATATGTTTTTTCTCAAATTCAACTGGAACTACGTCACTACCCTTCTGAAGTCCCCCACCTCCCCCCCCAATAAAAGGTTCTTCCATGGCTTCCATTCAACTATATAACAAATATCTACTACATGTCAGATTTTGAGCTAAGGGCTTCAGTAGAGTGAGTTTTTATTTTTTCCTTTTAAAAATCGTACAGTTTAGGAAAGACTTGCAAAATAGCCTTACCCCTGACAAAATACAGATATCATCACACTAATCTGGATCCAAGAACTTGAATCTACTTTTTACTTGGAAAAGAATGTTTTCATGTCATTTTATACTCCATTTATCCACATCTGTAATAAAACTATGTTGAGTTAATTTCAATTTATACTAATGCATACAAATTCCAGAAAATGTGATTGATTAGTTGACACTGTCTTGCACAGAAATCACGATTTTCCAGAAGTGGTTCTAAAATTCAGAACTTTAATGCTACATTTTAGATAAGTGAATATGGTTTTGTGATTCCACTTAAGAAATTGCCTCTAAAGTATCACATACTTTAAAAATTCAGAAATTCAAGTTTGTTCATATTTTCTTTGAAGTTTTTTTCTTCTGAGGAAATGAGGATCATTTGAACTAGCACCATATAACTGACAATTTCATACTTTCATTCACTTATTTAAGAAATGTTGTGTGTCTCAGCCCTTGATTTTCCTTTACAGACAACATAGAAAAAAAATTCCCTGCCTTTGTGGAGCTTATATTCTAGTGTAGGGTAGGGGAGAAAATACACATTCTGATATATATAGAGAAAATATACATACTGTAACTGCTATTCATTTTGAATAGCAAATTGCTATAGTTCAGGAACTCCAAGGAGATGTGATATAAATAGATGCATATAGATATAGATAGAAAGGAGATACGATGCAGGCGCCAACTTTGGCAAGGCACAAATAGTCAGTAGAATTCAGACAGATGGGGAGAGAGGACAAAGGTATTCGGGCAAAAGGATAAATGCCAGCCCTGGAACACAAGCTGGAAGGAACAGAGCTTGCTATGGGGAAGTGGAAAGAATGGGCTAGCTGAAATGGAGACTGTGTTATAGAATAGAAAAACGTTTGATTATTAGAGCAGCCAGAGCGTTTGAAAGCCAGGCAGTAGGATCTAACAGGGAAATAATGTTATTAAAGCAGCCTTTGCAAGATTAGTCTAGCTAATCTGCATTAGTATAATTTAGTGAAGAGGGATAATTCACTGACATTGGTTGGTTAGGAAGATGATGTAACAATTCATGCAGAAAGTTAAATGGCTTTTGACTGAGGTGCTGGTGACAAGTGAAAACAAGTAAAATGCAAGAGGCATATGTTGGCTGGGATATTACAACTTGATGATCAGATTATTTCAGTCACATGTTCGTTTATCCATATTTATTGGACACCATAATTTGAGTTACTCATATTTATTGAGCACCCAAAATATTTGCCAAACACCTATTAGGTAATTGCTCTTGTACCTGCTACTAGATTCAAAGGTAAAAAGCCACTTGCTATGGTCACAGACTAGCAAGAGAGATCTGGCAACACAGTGTGAGGGCAGTGCTGTGGACACTTGCCGTAGCTGAGGAGTGGTAACTTTATTGAATTTTTTTGTAAATGTATGTGTATGCAAGAGATAAAAGACTTCAAATCTGAGTTCTGAGTTTTTTCCTGGTCAAAGTTGGTGAGAGATTCCAGAAGATGGCTGGACAGGTTTATTCAAAGGCATGGAGATGGGAAACGGCATGGTATGTACAGGTTCCTGCAAGCGGTTAAATATTTCTGCATGATAGACATCAGGGAGAAGGCGTGAAAAGCATACAGCATCTTCAGTGCTATACCACAAAGTTTGGATTTTAGCCTAAAGGCAATGAGGAGCAAATACAGAGGTAGAAGAAACAAAGTAGTATGGGAAAATTACAATTTAGAAACATGTCTGATGACCATGTGGAGGCTGAATTATCAAAGAGGCAAGATAGTAGATGACTAGATGCTGAGGTAAGAGGTGGTTAGAGCTAAGCTGAAGCAGCCATAGGAGCAACGAAACAGGAGCATTCGGGAAGCAGAATAACCAGAACTTGGAAACTAATTAAATGTGAACAGAGGGAAGGTTCAAAAATAATTCAGGTTTTACCACATGTTCTCACTCATAGGCGGGTGTTGAACAATGAAAACACACGGACACAGGGAGGGGAGCACTACACACTGGGGTCTGTTGTGGGGAAATGGGGGAGGGACAGTGCGGGGTGGGGAGTTGGGGAAAGAAAGCATGGGGAGAAATACCAGATATAGGTGAAGGGGAGGAAGGCAGCAAATCACACTGTCATGTGTGTACCTATGCAACAATCTTGTGTGTTCTTCACATGTACCCCAAAACCTAAAATGCAATAAAAAAAATAAAATTAAAAAAAATAATTCAGGTTTTGAACTCAGTGGGTGGGAAAAGATTTGAACAAAAGGGCAACAAAACGGAGAGACTGTTTTCAGTGAAAGATGAGTGATTTAATTTAGGATGCCTTACAGTGAAAAAAGGGAGACTTCCAAGTAAATGCTGGTGGCGAGTTGGGGAGGGTGTCACAACCTTTGGGTAAAATATATTTATTATTATATTATTGATTTCCATTCAGTTCAACTGCTCCGTGCGTGTTAATTTCTTAGGTATGCTTGCTTTGTTTTCCTAACTAGATTGCAGATTTTGCAAAAATATATCTAAGTTCCTTTAATACCTACTTACTGAATACCTCTACCTATCAGACGCTGATTACAATAATGACAGGGATTATTTCCTGTTTAACATTTTGCTGATGATAAAATTTATAAGCATATATATATTCTTCTGTAAAAGATTAAGTGGTCAAGTTAATTAAACAGCTGGAAGCAAAACAAATGTCCATAAATAGATGAGTGGATAGACTGTGGTACCACCACTCAATGGAATATTGCTCAGCAATAAAAGGAGTGACTCATTGATACACACTTACAACACAGAAGACTCTGAAAGCAACTATCGAAGAAGATCCATGGTTGCCAAGAGATTGAAGGGAGGGAGGTGGCAGTGATGGCAGTGGCTGCTGCCATCACCTGGGCTGTAGCAGGAAGGCACAGCTGGGGCTGCACACCCATGGAGCTTGTGGGAGCCCCATCCCTTCTAAACTGGGGCAGGAGCTCCCCAAATGCCACCACAGCCACCCAAACTGCAGCTGTGGATCTGAGTCTCCCCATGCTCCTGCAGGGTGCCGGAAACAGGCAGGATCTGCCCTCCCAGGTGCAGCTGCAGCCACCTGACCCACAGATGCAGACCTGGTCTCCCATATCATGGAGAAGCCAGGAGCCGGGGACAAGTGGGAGTCCCACCCTTCTGAGCTCCCAGGATGGGTGCTCCTGGCTGCAGCTGTGGCCACCCTCCCAGGTGCAGGACCCAGGCGTCTCTGCAGCTTGCACCCTCAGGGTCCCCAGGAACTCTTATCCCTATAGGCAGGTGGGCGATGGGGGTGTCTGCTCCCTCTGCCTGGCCTTTCTCCACTCCTGGCACTTGCTCTGACATCAGAGCAGGGGTTGGGGCCAAGCCCTGGGCCCTGAATAGCAGCAGAAGGCAGACTGATTCCTGGGCAGAAGAGGGAGAGCCCTCAGTAACGCCCCATCTTCAGGCCAGAGAGGGCCTGGGTCCATAAAAGCCCTGGACTCAGCCAGAGCAGGGCACAGGACAGCCAGAGGATGGCCGAAGAGGGCAGAGAGACAATAGGACAGCCAACAGCAGAGAGGAGGTATCCTTTCTGCTGAGAGCTACAGACATCCAGATGACTAGTTGAAGAGAGGAGCTGCCCTCTCCAGAGCCTCCTCTCTGCTGAGAACTGAACACTCCATGGAAGACAAGACTACAGAGAGGAGCTACCCACTGCAGGTCTCCTCTGAGCTGTTTTAACACTAAATAAAGCTCATCTTCATCTTGTTCACTCTTCACTTGTCTGTGTACCTCATTCTTCCTGGATATACAACAAGTACCTGGGTAAAGGTGCTGCAGCCACAGAGGTTTCCAGCTAGAAAACTGACACCTCAAAGATCCTGTAGCAGTAGGGCAAGAGAGATAAATTATGGAGGGGCAGGAGCAAACTTCTGGGGATGATGAATAAGTTAATTATCTTCACTGTGGTGATGACTTCATTGGCATATACATGGGTCAAACTGAGGTATGTTTATGTGGGGGCTTATGGATTAATTTTAAGTATCTACTTTTGCTTGCTTGTGTTTTTAATGATATTATAAAGCTATATTACCTTTGTAATAAAATTCATTTTAAAAATTATAAAAGTTATAAAAATGCACTGGACAAGTACTCACTACTCTCCTAATAATCATGATGCAAATGAATTATAACTTTAAACAACAATGAAACACTTTATCAAACCTATCAGGCTGGCAAAATTAAAAAATCAAATAAAGGTCAAACGTTAACTGGAGTGTGGTAAAATGGATAATTCTCACACTTCTGTTGGGAACGTAAATTGGTACAGCCAATTTGAAAGAAAAAATTACATTATCTAGTAAAGTTGAAAATGTGATTACACTATTACTGACTGTAACACCAGTTTTCAGTTTTCCATTCATAGGTGCCATTTTTAAGTACTGACATATATTTTTGTGTATTTTGCATAAATACTGATATTTCAAACTATAACAGCTTAGTCCACCCCTCCTAGATTTTTCCCTGTTCCCTCTCTCCTTCCCCTTTCCTTACTCTTTCTCCTCCCTGACCCTACTGCAAACCCTTCAGCCATTTTGCCACTCATGAAAACCCCTTGCCTCTTAGCATTTCCCTTTGCGTTCCCCATAGGCCCTTATCTAGCCACTCACCCTCCAAAAAAGGCTGAACAGAGATGAGAAGTGTCATCTGAAAACATATCTCTCCTTTGGGATGGGAAGCGGTCAGAGAGTGGGCAAGGTGGGTAGGGAGAGAAAACAAAACTGTTGCCAGAGACACAGAAAAAACTTCACTCAAAGCTGCATAAACTCGTCAGGAAGACAGGAAGCCCTTACAGGGCCAGCCAAGTCAGAAGGGGCAAGTTTAAGGGCAGTCTGGGTTGAGGGAACTAAAGACTAAGGAGGCAGCAAAGCCAATAGCGCTAGTCACAGGGATATTCTATCATTTGTATTTATTAATTTTTATTGAAATCTTTGAATATTTTTACAGAATGTTATTATTGAATGCACACAATCTTTAAAATACTGCTATTAAAACTTGTATTATACAATAAATGTTGAAGCAAGTACCAATACTAAGTCCCCAAATTCTTCTTTTCTGTTTCAACTCCAGAAAAATTATTCCATAACATTGGTTGTTTCTAAGAGTAAAGAATTAGAAATAATTTAAATGTCCACTTGAAAAGAGAGCATAGATAGTCCGTGCCATATAATTACAATGAAATACCTTACAGTGGTTGTAATAAATGAGCTAGAGCTACATGTATTTATAGGAATAAATATAAAGAAGATCATGTTAGAGTTTTAAAAATCACAGCATTATGCATACAATTTTATATTTATGTGGATTTTTTAAATTGGCAAAACCATATTACATATTGTTTCTGAATTCATAAATATGTACTAAAAATACAGTGTGAATGCACTTAAGGAATAACTTCTAAATTCAGGATAGTATTTTTCTTTTTTTTTTTTTTGA